>NC_084481.1:221324319-221627350 GCF_030035675.1 Rhineura floridana
AATAGAGACATTCCAGGAGATAATGTACAAAATTCTTCATAATACCTTACTCACAGAGACATAAACCGTAGTCAGTGGGTATTTTGTTAAGAAAAGAAAAGAAACTTAAAAAATTCAGCTGGTATAAGAAATGTAATTTCTGGAGAAATATGTGACATAAAATAAAAAGCCCCGAGTCCCCAATCTAGCAAGGCTGAGCTACACTCCTGCATGCCAATTACACTTCTCTGCATTCTGTGCACAAAGAAGGAAAAGGGATGGAAAACTCATCCAGCATCTTTGAGAAAGGCCACAGCTGAGCAGCAGAACTTCTGCTTTCCATGCAAAAAGTCCCAGGTCTAATCCTGGCCATTGCCTGGTAGGGCTGGGGGAGAATTTTGATTCAGTTGGCATTTAAAGTCAAATCTATCAAATTTGCACTTTCTGAAACAATATGAGAACTGAAAACACAGCCATCCTGTGAAATTCACACTTCTCTGAATTTTGCAATTCTCCAACCAGTGCTTACAAAAATGCATATATATTTGGGGAAAGTATGCATAAAAATAAATGTGTTAGTGAAGATAACATACAAAAATGTATTGTGTTAGGAGAAATGACTTTCAAAAGTGTCTACATTAGACAAAACTGCACACACAAAAAGTGTTTATTAGGAGAAATTTGCACTAAAACGCTGAAGAATTTTCATGAGGTTTTTTTTTAAAAAAATGTAAATTGCGGCAGAAATACAGAAAACTGAATTTGAGACTGGGAAAATGAGAACCTGAGAGAACTGAAATTGACAGACCCTTCCATCCCTTGTTGTTGTTATGTGCCTTCAAGTCGATTACGACTTATGGTGACCCTATGAATCAGCAACCTCCAAGAGCATCTGTCATGAACCACCCTGTTCAGATCCTGTAAGTTCAGGTCTGTGGCTTCCTTTATGGAGTCAATCCATCTCTTGTTTGGCCTTCCTCTTTTTTTACTCCCTTCTGTTTTTCCCAGCATTATTGTCTTTTCTAGTGAATCATGTCTTCTCATGATGTGTCCAAAGTATGATGACCTCAGTTTCATCGTTTTAGCTTCTAGTGATAGTTCTGGTTTAATTTGCTCTAACAACCAATTATTTGTCTTTTACGCAATCCATGGTATGCACAAAGCTCTCCTCCAACACCTAGGGCTGGGAAAAGACTCCTTTCTGAAATCCTGAAGAGCCACTGCCAGTCAGTGTTGACATTACTGAGCTATATAGATCAACTTCCTATGTTCCTAAGACTATCTGGGTGGATTGACCCCAGACCACAGGCAGTGGCCCTCATGTGAGTGCCACAGAAATGTGTGGGACCGTCCATTAGGATGACCACGCAAACATTATCAAAAGAGAGAACGCAGATTTGCACAAAATTTGCATGTGCAAATTCATTCATGCAGATGCAAATGTTAAAATAATCACTATGATTTTAATAGAAACACAACCCATCTCACCAGAGCAGGGAAGACTGTGCCTAGGGTGGCCTGGGCACCTGCTCAGTCTGCTGACTAGGTTCTAAGATTTTTTTAAATACTAGTTAAATAAGCAAAATAAAAAAGGGATGGATGGTGACATAAACTGGCATGACAAATAGTCCAAAAGCAAATTATCAGTCCCAGATTTCTTGAAAGTTGTTAAGAGTTGTGTGGAATTTCTCTTTAAGCCCTTTTTGAGACAACTGAGAATAATGGCTAGCTGAAGGACAGCTGAAGGGATTTAGCCCATTAAAAGAAGGTGGGAAGCAACAGTGAATTATGTCTAGGCCTAGGTATACTAGCTATGCTTTGTATTTAGAATAAAGTCTGATTTACTTATCACTTGTCTCGCCTCTTGAACGCAACATGTTGATGGACGACTCTTGCCCTCCCTTCTTAGGGTTCTCTAAACCTGACATGGACTATAGAGCCCTTCAGATAGCAGACTGACCTCTGGCAGCCCTTGAAATAGAGAGCTGCTCTCTGTCAAGAAAGACACATAGCCACCCTACAGCTACTGCATGGAGAGTGGTGTAACAGTCAATCCCTCTTCCCAGGGAACTCTGGGAATTGGAGCTCTGTGAGGGAAATAAGGGTCTTCTTGCAACTCTGAGCACCCTTAACAAACTACAGTTCCCAGGATTGTTTGGGGGAGCCCATGACTGTTTAAAGTGTATGATAATGCTTTAGATTTATAGTGCAGTAGGGTCCAAGGCAGATAAAGCAGAGTATTTCTATATTAGGTTTGCCAGGTGTCCAGCTTTCACCTGGAGACTCTGGATTTTTAGGGTCCTCTCTGGGTCTCCGGGTAAGTCACCTTAATCTCCAGAGTTTCAGCTTTCATTTTTTAAAAAAAAAACGTTTCTAGGTGATCTGGTTCTCAAGATATACACTAAAATGTCAGCCGCCACCCCCACAATGTCTGTTAAACAAACTTGTAGCTGGCTGCTCTAACCCCGCCCTTTCAGGTTTGTAGCCAATAAATGTTGGCCTCCAGGCAGTACCAACACCACATTGTAAGGCCTGAAAACTGATGTTTCATAAATTGAGTATGTATGTAGTTTTCAGTCTTTTTCTCTCTTGTGTGCAGAAGTCAAACAAGTTTAAATTTTCCTGGGCTGTTGAAGAGGGCAGGGTTTTGAAAACCTTCCCAATATGAAGCTTTAATCCAATAATTGCTTTTCTGGGAGTAAAGCTGCAATGCTAATCCCACATACCTGGAGTAACCCCCATTGAATTCAATAGGACTTACTTTTGAGTAGACATGGTTAGGATTGTGCTGTAAATTAATGGGACATTTGAGTGAACATAGCAAAGAATTGTCTTTGTGTTGTAAATCTCTCTCTCCCTCCAATCCTATTTTTAAAGCAATTAGGCAGGGCTTAATAGGTATCACTGTTTTTATTATGTAGGAAACTAATACTGATTATTATTTTTTAAATGTTCTGCAATGACCAACTGCTTTTGACAATAAACTATTATATGGGGTGTATGTGTTTTTACATCTCCAATGTGTGTGTGTGTATGGAGTCTTTCCAACAATCCTGTGAGGTAGGGATGGTGATTGGAAACCAAAGCAGCTCAGAACGATATAAATCCCTTTAAAATCCAATGACCATAAAAACAACTATAAACAGTTGCAAAACAGCTTAAATTTTGGGTTGGGTGAGTAAAGTTTCTTATCACTTGAGATTGCAGTTCTGTGCACGCTTCCCTGTTTGAGTAAGCCCCGTTGGATACATTGGGATTTGCTTCTGAGTAAGCAAACATAGGATTGCACTACCAATATCTTTACAGGTAGTGCAAATAATAAACATCTTTGACAATCATGCTTATATAAATATTTCTTCATTTAAAGCATATGACTTCCCCTAAAGAATCCTGGGAAGTGTCATTTTCCCTTCACAGTTATAGTTCCCACCATCCTTAACAAACTACAGCTCCCATGATTCTGTGGTGGGATTCATGTGCTTCAAATGTGTGTTGAATGTGCTTTAAATGAATGGTGTGGATCTGCCCTAGGTATGATGTGCATTCATTAGTGAACTGAAAATAACTGTTTTAAAAGATTTTTTTAAAAAAAAAACAGGAAGTGCTGTAGCTCAGTGGTAGGTAGGGTTGCCAGGTTCTTGGCCTGAGACTCATCCTGTATCTTTAGGAGAAGAGAAAATCAGCCAAGTGCAGGTGTTCTTGCAACTCTGTAATGAGAAAAACCACAAGGTGGAATTCTCCCTCCCCCCTCCACAACTTTTAAAGATACAGAAGACCTCTTGGTTGCCAGGCCCGGCCTCCAAGAGGTCTTCTGTATCTTTAAAAGTTGTGGAGGGGGGAGGGAGAATTCCACCTTGTGGTTTTTCCCATTACAGAGTTGCAAGAACACCTGCACTTGGCTGACCTTCTCTTCTCCTAAAGATACAGGATCAGTCTCAGGCCATGGACCTGGCAATCCTAGTGGTAGGGCATATGCTTTGGATGGAAAGGTCCAAAATTCAGTTTCTGGAAAAGACTATTTATTGCCTGGAATCATGGAGAGCCAATGCTAGTCCATGTCATCAGTACTGAACTAGATGGTACCAAATGGCCTGAGTCGGTATAAGGCAGATTCCCTTGTTCCTGAAAGTGGAGAGAGACCCAAGGGCGACAGTGACTCCAAAATTTATTTATGTATTTTATTTACATTTATATACCGCTGTGTTATAAAAGATCTCAAAGCAGTTTACAGAAGTAATTAATACAATAAAATTATTGGCAAAAACAGCTAAAGGCAGGTAATTAAAAACATTCAAAATAATAAAACTAACAATGAGTTAAAAACAGATAAAAAACACAATCGCTCTACATGCCTGGGTAGATTTGCCTGAACAAAAATGTTTTTAGCAGGTGCTGAAAAGAGTACAATGAAGGCATATGCCTAATATCAATAGGCAGGGAGTTCCAAAGCATAGGTGCTGCCACACTAAAGGATGGATTTCTTACCAGAGCAGAACACGTACTGTGTGGAACCCGTAACATGGAAAGCACACCTTGAACTTGGCCTGGTAGCAAATCAGCAACCAGTACAGATTGCAGAGCAGAGGTATTATGTGCTCACTCATGTCAGCAATCATGCCACAGTTTTCTGCACTAACTGCAGCCCCTGAGTCAGGTTGTGCTGCATGGGGATTTCTGTGACCTTGGCTGACTGGCTGCCAGGATTTTTTTTAGTTTTTATTGTTTGGTTAGGAATCCTGACTGCTTATGGGATGCTGAGTGTTCTGCCTTACTCATAGGCATTTTGTTGTGGTTGCTATAGTATTGCTTTTAGGAAATCATCACTGCCTTTTGTTTTTTCTTTTTCTATTTGCCTTTAACCTCACTCTCTTACATCCATAGAAGCAACAAGAATGGTTCCAAGAACTCAACTCCCTTAAACCCACTGATGATGGTCTTGGTTGCATAACGGTTTGTTTCTTGCCCAATATCGGTAAAAGAGAATCCACATACTGGGCAGTGTGGCTGCAATTGTTGTTGTTCCCAAGCTGCTGCCTGTGAAGGTAGACCAAACCATGTGTTTTTTTCTCTGTCAATTATTACTCACTAGAATTGGGGTAGAGAATCTTCTTACTCTTACTCATTTCTCAGACCTCTTTCTGAAGTGAAGGGTCAAATCTGTACATTTGGAGCAGCCATGTTAAAAGTAGGGGCAGGGCATTCCAGGCAAGGGGTTGCCAACCTTGCTTGGATATTGATATCTTTGCAGAGGATCCCTAGTGAAGTTTTACCAACAGCACAATCCAAACCATATCTACTCAGAAGTAAGTCCTATTGAGTTCTATGTGGCTTAGTAAGTATGTTTAGAATAGCAGCTTTCAGGGGCATCTGTCCTTACTCTTTGAGTGCTCCCATTTAACATCTCCACAACACTAGGCTCCTTTCTTCCTACAATGGGCTTCTGGTGACTGGACCGGCCTGAGAGCACTTAAACCCCTTTTTGCCAGAAGCAAGTAGGCTAGATTGAATGTTCCCTACCCAGGCTCCATCTTTTAGCAAAGATTTCTTAATTTCCAATCAGAGAAATGTTTTTATTTGAATTGTATGCTCCAAGCAACTGTGGTGCATGCTTAATGTATCATGCTTAATGACATCAGTCGGGCCCACCCCTGAAATCTCAGGGTTTGAGATGGTTCTGACCTGGCAACCCTATTCTATATAGATTTCATTTTGTAAAATGATGCATCTAATAATAGAAATAGAGAGCAGCTTTTTTGATTCAGGGAGAAACCTCAAGTAAGAACATATAAAATGCAGCCTTCTCCAGCCCTTCAAAGCCAATGAGCTCTACTTCATCAATCATTTCTTTTCAGCTGAACAATATTTAAGGTTTCCTGCCTGTGGAATTTCCCAAATAACCCCTGCAGTTGCCTCAGAAGTTTCCGCTGGCACATTTGTAGATGGACCTTTGTCTCCCTCTTGTGTCACAGGATTTCTACTGCAATGTGTTTCTGCAGGACATAAGAGCCAAGTATGTTTTTACTAGGCATTAGGCCATATCCACACAGTACATTTAAAGCAGTACTTTAAACAGCCATGGCTTCCCCCAAAGAATCCTGGGAACTGTAGTTTGTCAAGGACGCTAAGAATTGTTAGTAGAACCACGTTCCCCTCACAGAGCTACAATTCCCAGGGAACTCTGGGAACTGTAGTTCTGTGAGGGGAATAGGGGTCTTCTAAGAACCCTCAGCACCCTTAACAAACTACACTTCCCAGGATTCTTTGCGGGAAGCCATGACAGTGGTATAACACTGCTTTAAATGTATGGTGTGGGTGTGGCTGTCTGAAATGCTTCTCTGTTGCCCACCAGGAATTGATATTAATTCGTCCATGGATTGGTAGAACTCAGGAGTGGAGAGCCTCAGACCCAGGAGCTGCAGGTTGCCCTCCAGGCCTCTCTATCTGGCCCCAAGGCACACGCCTCACTCGCCCCACTTCACGGTCCAAGTATTTTTGCCTGGCTGTAATGTGTCCTGGGACTTTGATAAGCCTCATGCTTGCCTGGATGGAGGATAGAGAGGGATGTGTGAGTGTGTGTAATAGAAACTAGCCTACTATACAAAACTGATACTTCTTGATCTGCCCACTTTTGCGTCTGGCACATCACTGGCATGTGGCCCCAGATGGTTACCCAGAAGGCAATGTGGCCCCTGAGGTGGAAAAGTTTTCCCACCCCTGGTGCTAGCTCTACTTTTTTGCTAGCTGTAAGTTTTGGAGGGGACCATTTGCACCACGCCTAGAGGTTATATTATGAGGTTCTGATCATTGTAATGAATGAATAAACAGGGCAAAATGTCCTCAATGGGCTCCCTCCCTGAGTGGATCCACCACCTCTTCTCTGTGGTCTCCGCTGCGCATTCACGTGCCTTTCTCATGGGGCCCAATCTGCCCAGCAGCTCAGACACAAGGGGCAAAGTAGCAGATCTTGATCTTTTCTTTTGTCGCCTGCTGTCTTTGCTCAGAGGGGACAGGCAAACGAACTTTGACAACGAGAAGGGAAATCAAGACCAGGAGGCTCCAATTTGGCAGTGGGGCCCTTGCTGGTGACATGTGGGCCTTGGTAGGTGCCTGACAGTGCCAAACTCTGGTCCCAGCCCATTGCCTAATCTGCTTTACAAGCTATCCAGTGGCTATCACCACATTTTCCACTTCTGCGGAGTCCATCAGTTTCAACTTGAATATTAGGCAGGCGCCATCTCTGCTGTCTTTTCGGCGCCTTTTGGAGACTTTCCTCTTTCAACAAGCATTTTAAGTTGAAACCTATCCCAGTCTGCGTCTGTGTTAGAATTGCTTATTAATATGTTTGTTTTTAACCCTTTTAAAATATGTTTTTAAAGCTTTTTTAAAAAATGTTTTTAATGTTGTTTTGTTTTAATGTATTTTCAGGTCTGTTTTTATGATGTTTTAAGGTGTTTTTAGCGTTTCTGTTTGCTGCCCTGGGCTCCTGCTGGGAGGAAGGGCGGGATATAAATCAAATAATAAATAAATAAAATCAATAAACTTCCGGGTCATGCACACAGCTCCTATATAATTTCTACCAATGATGGGATAAGGAACTTGTTTCCTATGGTAATATATTGAGGGCTACATGTCAGCAGCAAGCACACCGGAAGCCAGCAGTGGGTGGGACCAGAGCCAGAAGTGGGTGTGGCCTCCCCTTTCCTCTCTCTCTCTCTCTCTCTCTCTTTCTACTACCTTCCATCTCTCTTTCTCTCCCCTCTCTTCCTCCCCGTCCAGAGGGCTGCCAGGAATAGGGCAGATCATCCTTGCCAGACCTCTGATCGGATGCAGAGGCCATTTTTCTCCTCCTTCCGCCGCTCCATATGCTTTGACCCTGCCCGCATTTTCTCTCTCTTTCTGCTCTCCCTTGCCATCCTCATGAAGTTGTGCCAAGAGCTGCACAAAACCCGGCTGAGGGTTGGGCCATAGGTCCCCCACCCCAGCACTCATGGAGGTGTCCCCTGGCAGAACTGGGCCAAGTAAAGAGAAGTGTTGGGACTGATAACTTTTTCTGATCTTCCTGGCATCTTCTCTAAATGACACTGCAAATGCCCTCTCCCCTTTCTTTAATGGGCCTCAATGCCTAAGCTGGAGCAAGCAGCCCTGAATGCCAATGAGTGGCAGCTCTCTGCTGCTATAAGGCATCTACGACCTTGGGAACAATGCCTAATCCATATTCATCATGCTGTTTAATTCCATCATTAGCAGCTCTGTATACCTAATTTATCACCAGAACCACCTCAGCCATGACTATGTCAAAAAAGGGGCCCTTTGGTTTCTCCTCCCACACGCTCAAGGTGTATATAGTCATAAGGCACCCATTCTGAGACTACTTTAAAAAATATACCGGCCGTTAAACAAAATGAATTACTTATGCAGCTTCTGAAGAAGACATTAAAGAGGGCGTTCTTTCTCTCTGTTCCATTTGTGATTGCTCAACTGACCAGGTGCCTAACTAAGGGGCCAATTCACATGTTACATAAGGGGTCTGGAACATCAAGCCCGGGGGCCAATTGCAGCCCTCCAGGTCTCTCTGTCTGGCCCTTGGAAAACTCCCCAAGCAGTGGTAGCTGTGGGCTTCATGTCAGTGGGGCAGGGGAATCCACTCCAGGTTTTAGCCCAAGCTTTCAAGGAGCTCAGCACCTCGGACAGATTCTTGAAAGTTCAGACTAAAACCTGGAGTTGATTCCCCTGTCCCACTGACATGAAGCCACCAGCAGCCACTGTCCCCAAGCCAGCCCTCCTCTCCCCAGGACACATCCCATCATTGGTCCTGCTCCACACCCTCCTTGAGTGCTTCTGCCTCACTGGAATGCAGCCTTTAACTATGATGATGCCTCTTTCTTGATTACCTGGCTGGAGAATGGAAAGATGGAAACCTTTATATGTAATAAACTTTGACTTTTCCACGGCTGGAATGTAGCCTACTGTACAGTGACATCCAGTGCCCTGCCCATACCCACTTTGCCACCAACCGCCCCCACACTTTGAGTCTGTGGCCCCACCCTTCCCTGGCATGTGGCCCCTGACAGGTGACCCATGAGAAAATGTGGCCCTTAGGCTGAAAAAGATTCCCCGCCCCTAATCTAATCCAACATTTTTCATGGAGGCAACAGCTTTCTATTCCTGTTCCTTCCCAGCAATCAGCCCCCAGAGGCACCGTGCCTCTGATTCTGGAGGCAGCACATAGCCATTATAACTAGTAGGGTGGGGTCTTCATGAAACAGGCAATGTGTCTCCTGACCAGCTGAAAACTGAATGGATTTAATCCTCCTAGCCATGGACCCAAAGTGATTTATTACAATTCTATTTCTTACATTTATAGCCTGCTTTTCAAGGCAGTGTATATGATGTTCCCAGGTGGTCTCGTCCAGGCACTGACCAGCCCCAGACTTGCTCTGCTCCACCAAAGCTGCTGCATCATGTGCCTTCAAATCAAGCAATCAAAAAGAGCTGCTCTTTTGTTCATATATCTGTGTAGCTTTAGGAGGAGGTGAGAGAGATTGCCTGTTCTGTCACTCCCTCAGATAGTAAACTCAGGTGGTGCCAACGGACGTGGTGCCAAAATGTGGACTGGACTGCCTTCAAGTCGATTCCAACTTATGGCGACCCTACGAATAGGGTTTTCATGGTAAGCGGTATTCAGAGGTGGTTTACCATTGCCTTTCTCTGAGGCTGAGAGGCAGTGACTGGCCTAAGGTCACCCAGTGAGCTTCATGGCTGTGTGGGGATTCGAACCATGGTCTCCCAGGTCATAGTCCAACACTCTAACCACTATGCCACACTGGCTCCCAAATGTAGCCACTGTTAAAACAAGAGACTCAAGAGTGATGGAAGTGCAACAGCAGGGATCATTCAGGGTGCAACTCAAGGGTTAATTCTGTTCACGTTAAAGTCACCTAGCCCAGATGGGTATGGGTGGAGGTAGTGCTTAGCAATCAGGTAGAGTGGCATGATCCAGAGAGGCAGCACGTGCTCCGATTGGCTGTGCAGTTCTGAGGAAGTTCTTCCTCTCTATGTTTGGTTGTATGCCTCTGTGCTATGTGAAAAGCCTGTCATAAGAAAGACAAAACCTCTCGTGTCCCTTTCTCCTCAAATTATACACTGTTTTTGTTCAGTAAAGTGTTATCAGGACTTTTCTCCTGGACTCTGTCTGCATTGTTTAAGTGACTTTGCTAAGAAAGAGAGCAGCATGGTGAGAGGAATGCTGAGGTTTGCAGAAGTGCAAAAATATTTTCTTAAAAATAAATAAATAAAAGGGCCAAAAAAACCCTCAACAACCCATTGAAGTTTGAGCATGCTCAGTTGCCACAGAATGCCACATGTCAGTTGGAAAAGAAAAATGGAAAAGTGGGCGGAGCAACAACTAGTCCAAGGTCATCCAGTGAGCTTCATGGCGGTGTGGGCATTTGAAGAACCCGAGTCTTCCAGTCCTAGTCCAATACACTAGCCACAGCAAGTACTCTTAAATATAATGGGTTTGGGGTTTTGTTTTGTTTTCCAATTTAGTCTTTAATATATCCAAGATCATTGGAGGGCAGAAACAACACCACTGGTTAGGAGAGAAATTTAGAAAGCCAAATGCTATAATGTCGCAACGGCCTCTAGATGGAGCTAGAAGGAAACAAATTTCGCAAGGTCAATAAAACCATATCCCTGCTGGATCAGAAGCCTGAAGAACAGGCCGATTAGTTCAAGACAATACGTGAAATTCTATAGTACAAACTGCTTTGGGGGCTTCATTTCTCCCATAAGGACACCAGGTAGTGTGTCAGAACAGTCACGGCCCCTCCAGGCTGCTTTAAAAGGGGGGGAGAACATAAGAACATAAGAAGAGCCTGCTGGATCAGGCCAGTGGCCCATCTAGTCCAGCATCCTGTTCTCACAGTGGCCAACCAGGTGCCTGGGGGAAGCCCGCAAGCAGGACCCGAGTGCAAGAACACTCTCCCCTCCTGAGGCTTCTGGCAACTGGTTTTCAGAAGCATGCTGCCTCTGACTAGGGTGGCACAGCACAGCCATCATGGCTAGTAGCCATTGATAGCCCTGTCCTCCATGAATTTGTCTAATCTTCTTTTAAAGCCATCCAAGCTGGTGGCCATTACTGCATCTTGTGGGAGCAAATTCCATAGTTTAACTATGCTCTGAGTAAAGAAGTACTTCCTTTTGTCTGTCCTGAATCTTCTAACATTCAGCTTCTTTGAATGTCCACGAGTTCTAGTATTATGAGAGAGGGAGAAGAACTTTTCTCTATCCACTTTCTCAATGCCATGCATAATTTTGTACACTTCTATCATGTCTCCTCTGACCCGCCTTTTCTCTAAACTAAAAAGCCCCAAATGCTGCAACCTTTCCTCGTAAGGGAGTCGCTCCATCCCCTTGATCATTCTGGTTGCCCTCTTCTGAACCTTTTCCAACTCTATAATATCCTTTCTGAGATGAGGCGACCAGAACTGTACACAGTATTCCAAATGCGGCCGCACCATAGATTTATACAACGGCATTATGATATCGGCTGTTTTATTTTCAATACCTTTCCTAATTATTGCTAGCATGGAATTTGCCTTTTTCACAGCTGCCGCACACTGGGTCGACATTTTCATCGTGCTGTCCACTACAACCCCGAGGTCTCTCTCCTGGTCGGTCACCGCCAGTTCAGACCCCATGAGCGTATATGTGAAATTCAGATTTTTTGCTCCAATATGCATAATTTTACACTTGTTTATATTGAATTGCATTTGCCATTTTTCCGCCCATTCACTCAGTTTGGAGAGGTCTTTTTGGAGCTCTTCGCAATCCCTTTTTGTTTTAACAACCCTGAACAATTTAGTGTCGTCAGCAAACTTGGCCACTTCACTGTTCACTCCTAATTCTAGGTCATTAATGAACAAGTTGAAAAGTACAGGTCCCAATACCGATCCTTGAGGGACTCCACTTTCTACAGCCCTCCATTGGGAGAACTGTCCGTTTATTCCTACTCTCTGCTTTCTGCTTCTTAACCAATTCCTTATCCACAAGAGGACCTCTCCTCTTATTCCATGACTGCAGAAGAGGTAAATATATTCTGCAACAAGTCACTTTTGAGTTCACCTTTGCAAAAAATGCGACTAATAAATATAATAAATAATAGATACTAATAACATGCCTATGTTGCACTAATAGTGTATTAGTGGTGAATTGACAGTGGGCCGTCCATACTTCATTTAATAATGTAAATGTACTGTCTTCAAGTCGATTCCGACTTATGGAGACCCTATGAATAGAGTTTTCATGAGGCTGAGAGGCAGTGACCGGCCCAAGGTCACACAGTGAGCTTCATGGCTATGTGGGGATTCGAACCCTGTAGTCCAACACCTTAACCACTACACCACACTGGCTCTCATATATACATCATTACACTTCATTAATTGTTCTGTGATGCTTCCTCAGTATTCTCGCGGTACTGCAGTCTGGAGGGGCACTCTTGCACTGTAGCTCAACAAAAGCTATGTGAGGGGAGGGGAGAGAGAGAGAGATCACTGATGGCATAAACAGTTACATGATTTCACCAGGGGGGGTTGAAGAATATGCACTGATTGGAAGTGATGCGGTATATCTACCCCGAAACGTTTGTAGGTGCAAACAGTTTGGAAAGCAGGATTGCGTATGACCTCCGCGATACCATCATGAGCACAAATAATCATGAATGCACAATTTGTTAAAAAGACATCTGGAGGGGCCTTGCGTTACAAGAGAAATCACAACCAGCAGGGTTCTGCTGTCAGAGCCTAGAAGCAACCCTGTTGCCTTTCATCAGGCCTCCCTGTCACTCCTTTCTCCCTCCCCCAGAGCGTAAAAACACTCCTGGTTTTAAATCCCCTCTCAAACAATACCTTTTGATTGTGCTTCAGTTCCAGGTCAATTTTCCTCTAGCTTCATTTCCCTCCTTCAAGTTACTTTTTCCTCAGTCCTCTGCCAGCATCCTTGCATCACTGCTACCCAGCTTTCCATCTAAACCTCTACTTGAACGCGAGGCATTTATGATCTATTTTATAGTTCTTTTTTAAAAATAATATTTTTTATTATTTTCAAAATTAACAATAAACATGGCAATAAACTATTACATATTCTGGCATGCACAGAGTGTCATTTCATACATAATATAGTTTTTTGTTGTTATATGCCTTCAAGTATAACCCCAAATCATATTAGAGTAATCGAGGTCTATGGATGCAGCTCTCCAGAATTTTGACTGAGTGACGGTCAGCGTGAATGTGAACATAGGCCACATTCACACCAGACATTTAGTCCACTTTTATTCCACTTTAAACAGTCATGGCTTCCCCCAACAAATCATGGAAGTGACGTTTGTGAAGAGTGCTGAGAGTTGTTAGGAGACCCCTATTCTCCTCACAGAGCCACAGTTTGCCAGAGTGGTTTAACAGTCATTTCCTCCTCCCAGAAAACTCTGAGAATTGTAGCTCTGTGAGGGGAACAGGAGTCTTCTAAGCTTTCAGCACCCTTCACAAACTACACTTCCCAGGATTCTTTGGGGGAAGCCATGACTGTATAAAGTGGAATAAATGTCTGGTGTGAATATGGCCATAATTCAGGCTCTTTCCCACTAATATGACTGAAGAATGGGGACCAAGCCCCGTTGAAACTATCATGTATCCATTTTCTAATTCTAACCCTCCACCAAATGAACAAAATTGATCACTATTATTAGATACACAGCATTATATGCCCATAATTTGTCACATTACTAGGTGGCCACCAGGGCGAAGGCAAGTCCCTCGTTCTCCCCAGGAGCCAGTTTGACTCTGTTTTTCACCCCCCAACTTTGCCACCCCATACCCTACAGGCAGGGCCGGGACCAGACACTTTGCAATGGGCAAGATGTTGCCTCCCCCATTCTATGTACAAAAGCTGATTTCAGATGGGTATCTCCCAGCCCTACCTGGAGAGACCAGGGATTGACCTTGGGACCATCTGCATGCAAATACATGCAAAGCAGATGCTCTACCTACTGAGCTATGGGGACAGCAGACTAGCTTAAAGGTACAGGAGAAGCTGCATGGAACATACACCTACAGCTCTGATCACTTACCACCCCTCTGCATTTGCCATGTGAGGCAGCTGCCTCACTCTGTCACATGGTAGAGCCGGCCCTGACTAAGGGTAAGATTGCTCTAACTTTCACTCACACTAAATATGAATCCTTTTTTTATATTAAAAAATGCTGGTTTTTTTATGGGGGTGGAAACAGGTTGTGTCTGGAACATTGATATTTGCGTATAGTGTCCCTGAGAATCTGCCAACAAGAAAAGGAAATTCAAGGAACTGCTGCCCGTTAACATTTACATTCTGTGGAATGATTCAGTTATGTTCAGATCTTGTTGGTGGAACCAGAAAGTAGCTACAGGCAGCTGCTTAATGTCAAGAGGCCAGATTCTGATCTTGGTAACGGCTTGCTGGCTGCAGATGTGAGACGTCCGGCTTGCGCGTTGCAAATTGGCTTCTCATTTACACCAGTGTGGATGGGAAAACAGCACATCTGCCATCTGCACTGTGTAAACGTGGATTAATCTGCTTGGAAAGCCCTGGATCTCAGATGAATTGCATGCAGGAGTGCATAGGTAAAGGCTTGTGATGAGATCCGAGGTGCCTGCCAAAGTATTAGCATAGAGGAGAAAGTTCTTTTTTGAATTAAGCTGGTGCTCATCAACGGAAGACGCTGACACAGCTGCAAAAAGTGTGGTAATCAGTAATTTATATGTGCAAAAACATCCTCTACCACCACCACCCTATTCTTTTTTTAAGACCCAGCTGTGATGGTGGTAACGGGTACGCCAAGAGAATAACTTCTAAAAATCACAAGGGAAGCAAACTGTAAAGACAGAGGAACACAGATTTTTGCATCAAGTTACTAATGGTGAGATTTGAACCCAGAACCCCCATATTAATTTAACACACTGCTTGTTGCCTGGGGCAGTTATTTATACAAAACTAGGTAACTATGCAATTTCATTGGTGGGGCAAGGGTGCACTGCACATGGAGGTAGTTTCCGCTTTGCATCTACCCATCTGCTCAGCTTTTATTTATTATACCAGGGGTGAGGGATTTCTGGTCCTTAGGGCTAATTAGGCCTGCCAGCCCTCCCCACTTGGCCCATAAGGCTATTTTGGCCAGGCCAAGCCCACCTGCCTTACATGTGATGTCATATATTTTGGGAAGGCGATTGAAAAGGCTGTGGCACAACAGTTGCAAGTACTCTTGGATGAAACAGGTTATCCTGATCCATTTCAATCTGGGTTCAGGCCTGGGTATAAGACTGAATCAGCCTTGATCATCCTGATGGATTAACTTTATTGGAAGAAGGACGCGGGAGTGTGACTCTTGTTATTTTTACTTGATCTCTCAGTGGCTTTTGATACCATTGACCGTGGTATCCTTCTGAGCTGACTTGGTGAGAAGGGTATTGGAGGCACTGTTTTACAGGAGGCTACCCTCCCCAGTCCAATCCTATATCCAGGGTCAGTTTCAAAAGATGTAACATTGGGTGATTGTCTTTCAGCACTCTGGCACTTGTGTTGTGGGGCATTGCAAGGTACCATCTTGTCCCCCATGCTGTTTAACATCTATCTGAAGCCGTTGGAAGTGAGGAGATTTGGAGTGAGGTGTCAGCAGTATGCTGATGATACTCTACTTTTATTTCTCTGTAACTTCTGAATCGGGAGAGGCCGTTCAAGCCCTGGACCAGTGCCTGGACTCAACAGTGGGCTGGATGAGGGCCAAGAAACTGAGTCTGAATCCTAGTAAGACCAAGGCTCTAAGGGTAGGTGATAATTGGTCAATCGCCTGCTTTGATTGGGGTCATACTCTCTCTGAAAGAGCAGGTTCATAGTCTGGGGGTGGTCCTGGATCCATCTTTGTCACTAGAGGTCCAAGTGACCTCAATGCCTAGGAATGTCTTTTACCAGCTTTGGGTGATAAGACAGCTCTGGCTATTTCTGGACCAGGATAGCCTGACCACTGTTGTCCTTGCACTGGTAACCTTCAGGCTGGATTACTATAATGCTCTCTATTTGGGGCTGCCCTTGAGGTTGGTCTGGAAACGGCAGGTGGAGCAAAATGTGGTAGCACATGTGGGGCAGAGTACTGCCAACATGTCACCCCGCTGCTGAAAAAATTGCACTGGCTGCCCATTAACTACTGGGCCAAGTTCAAGGTTCTAGTTTTGCTGTACAAAGCCCTATGCAGCTTGGGACCAGGATACCTGAAAGATCATCTTACATCTTATATACCCAGCCAATAACTGTGCTTTGCAGGTGAGGGCCTCCTGCAGATACCATCTTATCAGGAGGTCCGTTCTGCCTGTCATAGGAAGCAGATCTTTAGTGTTATGGCACCAATGCTTTGGAATCCCCCCCCCTTAAATATTAGACGGGCATCATCTCTGTTATCTTTTCGGTGCCTATTGAACCTTCCTCTTTCAACAAGCCTTTTAAGTAGAGACCTTATTCCAGTCTGCATCTGTGCTGGAATTGCTTTTTAAGATGTTTTTAAAGTTGTTTTTTAAAGTTGTTTTTTGAAGATGTTTTGTTGTAATATTGTGACACTGAATTCTACTTGTCTGAATTAATAACATATTTTGTTTAATTAGCTTTCTTTGCATGGTTAAAGTAAAAAGAAATATTAGGCCTGTTTTGAATTCATAGTAGAAATGAACTGGGAATCACCTTGCTTGTGCTAAAATGCTGATGGTTAATTTACTTGTGTGTGTGGAAGGAGAAATGCTAATTTGCTGAATTGAAGAATCATTGTTTGTTTAAAGCTGTGTCTGCAAAATAGATAACTGTGTTGTTCTCACAGGCTTTTAGTTGCAAATGCACCTGTGCCCAGACTATGTTGCAAACTATGTTGCAGAGATACAAGGTCAATGTGAACATAACAAGTGTGAAAAACAATCTCCTAATATGGTTACCAGGAGGAAATGGGCATGGATTAATGATGTAGTTATGATGTAGATGTGATGAGATTGATGCATGCATAATTAGTAAAATAAAGCTTATAAAAAGGCCAGCACAGCAGAGTTTGTCAGAACTGGCTTCGCCCTTCTCCACGTGCACGTGTTAGAAATAAATATACTCTATCCTCCATCTTGTTTCGTTCGTTCTTGAGCTCTATTGGGTGAGTATTGGGAGCGGATCCAAGCTACCAGGATCCCTAAAAGGGACTGGGGCGTATTGTTTGTAACAATTTGGCGTGACTCCGCCGGGACTCATTTTGTTGGCATTCCTCTTTGCCTTGGACGTGGTCCCTGCAGGGGTTGGGAAGAGCGCTCCAGGCTATATTCAGCCTGCCCAAGCCTGTGGGAGCGGATTGGGGCGACGAGGTATTGCCATGATGACTCCCTTTTAAATCGAAACAAGGTTGGAGAGGATTGGAGAAGAGCAGGGGGTTTCAACGTTCCAACGTCTCTTCGAAAGGGGTAAGGAGCCCATGGGGCCTAAGTCTGAAGACAGTGGTGTGTGAAAGTGTGTGTATGAGACAGGGCTTATCCTCAGAGGTTTACCCTGAAGCGAGTGAGGACCGTGAGTAGCGCGTTTCCCTACCTCCGCGAGAAGGGCCGCAAAAACCGGGAAGCGAGTGTTGTACGTTATTTGTCCGTTGTTCCGTCTCAGGCATCTCCCCAGGGTAGACGGAGAGGCTACCTAGACAGAGAGGCTACCCGGGTGTCATTTGGACACGGGAGGGGAAGGGTGCATCGGAACGTTATCTGTCTGTTGTTTTGTCTCAGACATCCCCCCAGGTAGACAGAGAGCCTACCCCCAAAAGTCATACGTCATCTGCAAAGGGCAGATAGGACTGGACAGGGAACATGGGGCAGGGTGCTTCAAAACAGGACAAGATGGAAAGGACAGAACAGAGGAAAGTTAAGAAAGGGTCTGGAAAGAGTCAAAAGAAAAAGGGTGATTGGAAAATGACCCCCCTTGAATGTATTTTGCAAAATTTCTCTGAGTTTAAGAAAAGTGTTGTCTCTTCTGGAGGGCCGGTCCCGAATGAAGAGCAGTTGTCAATGTTTTGTAATGAAGCATGGGTGGAGCTGGGTATTGATTGGCCACTGGGAGGAACGTTTAACATTACAAGGGCTCGGCAGTTGGAAGCCACCCTTTTTGACATGCTGCCAGACGAGTTAACATCGTGGTGGTATGCTAGGGGGTGGAGAATCATCTGCCTAGACCCACCTTCAGAGTGTGCACTGGAAATGGCTTTGGCTCAATGCCAAATTAATAAGGGAAAGAAATTGGAAATAAAACCCCCAGTTCTTCAGGCAGAAGAAGAAGAATGGCTGGTTTCGCCTACGGCCCCACCTCCGGCCATTCCTTTGCCAGCACCACCAGTATTACTAGTGCCACCACAGGGAATTCAGCCAACACAGGTGGTTGAATTGCCACCAGCCCAAATTGAGCCACCTACCCAGGCTCAGGCTCAATCGTCAGTTCAGGCTGTGCCATCAGTTCAAGTACAGCCCCCAACGTATCAACAGTCTATTGTTCAGCAGACCCAGTCCGCTAGTTTTGGAACCCCTTCTTCTGGAAGTACAGCAATGGAACAAGATTTAAGTCAATCACCTATTGCTGGAACTTCGTCTGGAACTGCAGTGACGTTCCAGGATTTGAGTCAATCTTTAAGGCGAATATGACAAGAATATGATATTTTGGATCGTTATGCTTATTCTGTGCGACAAAGCCAGAATTTAGGAGCCTTGCCCCAAATGATTGACCCACGTCTCCAGATGATTGAGGAAGTTAGGAGGGAGAACCAAGGAATGGATGGACATACCTTGCGGAGTGGGCATACATATAGCTCCACTCCCATAAGTAGAGATGAAGGCAGAAATAGTCTTGCATCAGAAGATATTTTAGCCGATGCCTCTCATCTTATGGCACCAATGCGAGAGATGTTGGATGGCCAGGGACAAGTTGCTTATGTACATGTGCCCTTTACCACCTCTGATTTATATAATTGGAAAAATCAGACGCCAGGCCTGAGAGAAGATCAAGACAAACATTGCCAACTATGGGAGACTATTTTTGCTAGCCACCACCCTACTTGGGCTGATATTCAGACATTGATGAATACCCTTCTCAGTTCAGAAGAAAAGTCACTAGTACTTTCTCAGGACACGGCTCTTGCATTGGAAGAGCAGAGACAAGGTGGTAATGCACCTGGTTTAGCTCCAGTACATGTTTTACCGACACAAGAACCTCGTAGATGGATTCAAACCCCAGGAATAGGAGCCCCTGAGATTACTAGATATAAAAGATTAATTTTACATGGACTTAAACATGCCATTCCTAAGCCAATGAATGTGGCAAAGATATATGAAATCCATCAGGAGAAAGAGGAAACTCCCTCTTCTTTTCTTAATCGTCTTACCACAACTATGCGAAGGTTTACCACTCTTAATCCAGAGGCGGATGAAAATCAACGGCTTTTAATTTCCTTGTTTATTGGCCAAAGTTCTTCAGATATTCGGAAGAAGTTGCAGAAGGTGGAAGGAGTGATGGGTATGAGACTGGGACAAATAATGGACATCGCGTTTAAGGTTTATGTGAATAGGGATGAATTGACTAAGAAGGAAGGAGAAAAGTTGATGAAGAAGCAATGTAGCATGCTTGAAAAGCAGTGCGACTTGATTGCGGCAGTGGTTAGTGTAAACCAAACGGATAAGCCAAGAGGGCCATGGAGGAGATTGGAGAAGGACCAGTGTGCGAGGTGTTTGAAGAAAGGCCATTGGGCAAAAGACTGTAGAAATAAGGAGGTACCTAGACCTCGCCAAAATGGACGGGAAGGCCCGAATCCACCCTATGAGCGGATGATGGCTGCCAAAGGGGAACAGGAGGAATCAGAATGAAGGCGGACGGGATATGAGGGCAGCTCGCGGGAAGAACCATATGTGTCCCTTACCCTGAATAATTCGGCGATCCAAGGACTAGTAGATACAGGAGCGGCCTTCTCTATGATTCCACGAGCAATGTCCCGTCTACCCTTGACCCTCACTAAAGAAACCAAAGATGTAATGGGAATAGAAGGGCACCGTCGTCGAGTCCCTTTGTCCCAACCCATCCAGGTACACCTTCCAGGAAGAGAAGATAAGCAACAATATTTTACACATCAGTTTTTGGTTTCAGATGATTGCCCTATTGCAATATTTGGAAGGGACCTTCTAGCAAAGCTTCAAGCCCAAATCAAATTTAAAGGAAAAACCTTGGAAGTGATGATACCAAAGCAACAAGAATGCACTTTCCAAATGATCCTAAGGGGGGAGCCAGAAGTTAAAGAGAAACAGCAGTGGGAGCCTCCGGAGGGGATCCATCCTGATATTTAGGCCAGAAAGAATAATCCTGCTCATGCAATCAATGCTGAACCAGTGAAGGTCAGATTGAAGCCTGGGGTAGGCCCAACTCCAGTACGTCAATTTCCTTTGAAGCTGGAAATACGCCTGAGTCTGAAGGAATTAGTAACGGACTTTATCCATTATCAATGGTTACATCAAACTACTAGTCCTCATAATACCCCCATATTTGGAGTTCCCAAGGAAGGCCGCCCAGGACAGTATAGGATGGTGCAAGACTTGCGAACTATCAATGAAAAAGTTTTAGAAGATGTTCCAGTAGTGCCAAATCCACATACTCTGCTGGCTCATGTACCTGGCGATACTACCCGATTTACTGTGATTGATTTAAAGGATCCATTCTTTTCAGTACCCCTTCATGAAGATAGTCAAGATCTTTTTGCATTCCAATGGGAAGATCCAGTTGACCATCGGCAGTGTCAACTAACCTGGTCCGTATTACCTCAAGGATTCATCAGTTCCCCATCTGACTTTACTAAGGCATTGCAGAAAGATTTAGGACCATGGTATCAACGACAACCAAAGTCAGCATTGCTGGTCTATGTGGATGATCTTTTGATCTGTAGCCTAGATAAGAGGAGCAATGAACTGGATGCTGTGAGCTTATTGAATCATTTGCATACTTGTGGATATCGAGTGTCCAAGGATAAGGTACAATGGAACCAGAAGCAAGTAACGTACCTAGGATACCAACTATCACAGGAGGGACGAATGTTATCAACTGAAAGGCGGACAGCGATTTGTGGTTTACCGCCACCAACAAATGTTAGGGAGCTACGATCGTTTTTGGGTTTGGCTGGCTTTTGCCGACAGTGGATACCAAACTACAGTAGCTATGCCACTCCTTTGTATGAGTTATTGAAGAAGGAAACAGATTGGAAATGGACTAAAGAATGTCACCAAGGTTTTGAAGATATCAAACAAGCTTTGCAGAAAGCACCAGCTTTAGCCTTACCAGATGGGCTCAAACCATATAGACTTTATGTTTCAGAAAACAAGGGAACTGCGAGTGGAGTTTTGACACAGCAGTGGGGCCCTGACCATCTACCAGTGGGTTACTACTCGTCTCAATTGGATCCTGTAGCAAGAGGATGGCCAGCATGTTTGCGAATTGTGGCAGCTACAGGAATTCTTTTGAAGAAAGCTGAAAAGATCATGATGGGAGCCCCGGTAGAAGTACTAGGACCTCATGATTTGAAAAGGATCTTGGGAGAGAAGGCAGCTAAGGTCCTTAGCCCAAGTCGGCTTACCCAGTATGAACAGCAGCTGCTAGGACGACAAGGCTTACATCTGAAAGCTTGTAATACCTTGAATCCAGCAACACTACTGCCCCAACCGGGAGAATTAATACATGATTGTATCCAGACATTAGAATGTTCATTGAAACCTCGGATAGATTTGACTGATCAGCCAATAGCAGGACGACATTTATATGTGGATGGAAGTTCGAAGGTAATAGATGGACAGCGGTATGCAGGCTGTGCTGTGTGTGAGGACCTGAGACCTATAAAGAGTGTTAAATTGCCGCCTACCTACTCTATGGTGGAACTGGCCACAGCCATAGAGGCTCTGAAAGAATTGAATCAACAAGAAGGGAATATATATACTGATTCTAAGTATGTATTCCAAACTGCACATGCCTTCGCTATGTTGTGGAAGGAAAGAGGTTTTATTAAAAGTGATGGACACAGAATTGAGCATCAACAGATGATAAAAGAATTCCTGGAATGTGTCCAGTTGCCAAACAAGATAGCTATTATTCATGTGAAGGCCCATGGAAAAGAATCAGATTCAGCTAGGCGAAAGGGGAATCACCAAGCGGATGAAGCAGCAAAGGAAGCAGCATTGAGTGGACAGCCGTTGGAGAATAATTTAATGAGCATCATGATCCCATGGAGAGAGTTGATCCCTCAATATTCTAAAAAGGAAGAAGATGCTGCAATACAGTATGGGGCTCAGAAGTTATCCAATGGTTGGTGGCAATTACCTACAGGATTAATTTTTGTTCCAAAGGCAGTGCTTCGAGTTCTTGTACTAGAGACTCATAAACAGACTCATCTTGGAGGCAATGCTTTAGGAGATCTTCTAATCAGACAAGTGGTTGCACCTGGATTATATGAAGAGACCAAGCGAGCAGTATATGGATGTACTATTTGCGCATCAACTAATCCTGCTCCAAAGCCACCACCAGCAATGAGAGGAAGACCATGGGCCTACTATCCTTTCCAGAGATTACAAATAGATTTTGCAGAATTACCAAGATGTGCAGGGTATAAGTACCTGCTAGTTATAATAGATCAATTGACAGGATGGATAGAGGCCTTTCCCACGCGAGCAGCAACAGCAATTACAGTAGCGAAGATACTGTTGAAGGAAATTTTTCCAAGATATTCTATGCCAGAGACATTTGAGTCAGACCAAGGCCCACATTTTGTGAGTAAAATAATTTGTGCTGTAAGTGCGGCCTTGGGGTTCAAGTGGAACCTCCATACCCCATGGAGACCACAATCATCCGGTCAAGTCGAACGTGCTAATCGGACGGTTAAGACTTTATTGACCAAGCTTTGTCAAGAGACTAAATTGAATTGGATAACAGCATTGCCATTGGCTTTAACTATTATGAGAAATACTCCAAGGGGAAAAACAAAATTGACTCCTTTTGAGTCACTGTTTGGCAGACCTCCCATTGAGCCTGGGCCCCAGACAGAGATTAATGGGGAATTGGGGAACAGACAGTTATTGGAATATGTTACTGCCTTGCAGGGTGTCTTGTCTTCTATTCACAGGCATAAGTTTCAGAGGTTACCCTTGGATGTGGCTATCCACCAATACCAACCAGGAGATTGGGTACGAGTTCGGAAGTGGAAGCAAGAGCCTTTGCAGCCTACGTGGGGACCACCAGAGCAGATCATTTGGATTACCGAATCGGCAGTAAAGCTCGTAGGCCATAAGCGGTGGGTCCATGCCAGTAGGATAAAGAAAGCGGAACCTATAATTACCCAGGAACCAGAGAAGGGAGTAGCCAAGGACTCCCCACCTGGAGAGGCGAAGGATCAGACGCCTGAAGAAAAGTGGTTATCGGAAACCGTACCGGGTTTCAACCTGAAGCTCAAGTTGAAGAAACAGAAAGACTGAGATTGTATGGGAGGTTCATGGAAACCTTTCCCCATCCAGCCTACTAGTATACAAGTACCAGGAGATCCTAGGAGGAAGGTTCTAATAACAGTGGTCCAAATTGTAGATACGTGTACTAAGGAAAGAAAACAGCACCTACATACCATCGCTCGAACCTTTCTGAATTCTGTTCTTCCACCCGATATTGATCTAAGGACTGTACGTCTGAGGTGGTAAATGGGAGGGTCTCCACCAACGTTGCCATTAGAAGCATACCCCAGAAATTGGAGAATTGAATCTTTGCAAACTTGGGGACGTGTTAAAGTAAAAGTTATTTTGCCCCACGTTCCATTGATTGCTAATATACCAAAAGATCCTAGATATTATTATTATCATCCTGATTTAGATGCGAATCTCACATACAGACGACGAGTGTGGCGTGTAAGGGCAGGTCGCTACATCCTTGATCAAGACCCTTAAGTCAATGGGAGGAAGTGTTCCACCTTCCCCATTAATTGCAATAATAGCTGCAAGAAATGAAAGGAACTATCAAAGGTATCTTCGAGTTCCTGTAGTAGTAATTCAGAAACGACCACCTTTAATTGGTTCACGCCTTGATAGACCATATCAGTGGCATACAGTGGTTCAGACTTGGGTGAATCACAGAATTCCAAACAGTGGTATTAGATTTGTGTACTAGATTTGTGGCCTAAGTTGTATCTCATGTTAAAATGGGAAGAAACTCAGCAGATATTAATTCTCTGGGCTTTAAGCCTATCCTTGGTACTATTTTGTGTCTCACTTCTTTATTTGTGGTATATATCTGCTTCCCAACTCCTTTTTCCACTCAAGAAGCGAGAATATGTAGAGATCAAAGGAGCTCATTCCAAAAGGAAAAAAGGGAAAATGTGTTTGTTGAACTCGCTCAAGAGGTAGCCAAAGGATTTGGATTGTTGGATTTGTGGAAGTCCAAAAGGATTTTTAAAATGGCCATGGATAGGATTTCCCCTTGCACCCTACTGGCTTTTAAGTAATAAAAGTGAAGTACATGTTAATTTGAGCACCTGGACAGAGCCACATGAATGGGAGTTGTACAAATCAAGTTTGGGCAAATATTGTCTCCAACAGAATATTTCAAGAGGCAAATATGTTGGAGCCAGTAAATGTAATTGGACGTTGGGATGGCAAGAGTATTGTTCTATTGGTAATTGTCCAGTTACAAACTGTACTAAATTTGTTTCCCGATGGAATAATACACATATCCAACTCGAAAATGGAACATGGTGCTCATGCATTCCTGGTGCACGTAATCGAAGTTCATGCAGGTCTAAATGTTCAGATCCTTACACAGATGTTCAATTGAGTGACTGCCAAGAAAGGAATCTAACGATTCCTACCATCTTAAAAGATCAAGGTTGGCTATGGAAACATCTTAATGGAACTGTTATTATGGGATTTCAAAATTATTGGGCAGTATGGAACCAAACCAATAATGATACCAAATGTACTTACAGAAATGAATCTCAATTATGGAAATGTAGTTTTATTTTGGGAAAAGGATACCGTATTGTTACAGGCCCTCTTGGATCAAAAGATACCTACTACATTCCTTATAATAAAGCTTCCTCAATTCTACATAACGGTACTATGCCAGCATTAAAAGGACATTATTGGATTTGTGGTCAAAAGGCTTATGCAATTCTTCCCTTAAATTGGACTGGCATTTGTTATGTTGGAATTATACAGCCAATGTATACCATAAAAGGTGGAAACTTAAATCCTTTAGTCCCAGTGTTTGATGAAGAACAGTCTGAAAGAAAGAAAAGGGCACTTGATCTTTCTTTGACAAAAGGCCAAGATAATGGTTGGAGAGACACTTGGCCTCCAGAAAGGATCATTGAACATTATGATCCTGCTTCATGGGCACAAGATGGTTCAGCGGGATACCGTGGCCCAATATATATTTTGAATCGCCTTATTAGACTTCAGGCGGTAATAGAGATAATAACCAATCAAACAGCTGAAGCTTTAATCTTGCTTGCTGATCAATCAACTCAAATGAGAGAAGCGATACTTCAAAACCGACTGGCCTTGGATTATTTGTTAGCCAAAGAAGGAGGTGTCTGCGGACTCCTTAATTTGACAGAATGTTGTGTGAAAATTGATGACAACGGCAATGTAGTAAAAGACATTGCTAATAAGATCAAAAAACTTGCTTATGTCCCAGTGCAAACTTGGAAAGGGATAAATCTTGGAGCTTGGGGAAGTTGGTTCAATTGGTTTGGAGGAATGAAGACAATGATTATATTGGTTCTTCTGATTTTAATGGGATGTATGCTTTTGCCTTGCTTAATGCCTGTGATCATGAATGGTATTCATAGCATAATAGATAATGCAGTAACTAAAAGTAGCATGCAAATGTATGGTAGAATTATGTATCAACAAGTGATTCAGAATGAAGAAGCTATATGATATAAATATGAAAAAGCTTCTAAGGGGGGAATTGTGACACTGAATTCTACTTGTCTGAATTAATAACATATTTTGTTTAATTAGCTTTCTTTGCATGGTTAAAGTAAAAAGAAATATTAGGCCTGTTTTGAATTCATAGTAGAAATGAACTGGGAATCACCTTGCTTGTGCTAAAATGCTGATGGTTAATTTACTTGTGTGTGTGGAAGGAGAAACGCTAATTTGCTGAATTGAAGAATCATTGTTTGTTTAAAGCTGTGTCTGCACAATAGATAACTGTGTTGTTCTCACAGGCTTTTAGTTGCAAATGCACCTGTGCCCAGACTATGTTGCAAACTATGTTGCAGAGATACAAGGTCAATGTGAACATAACAAGTGTGAAAAACAATCTCCTAATATGGTTACCAGGAGGAAATGGGCATGGATTAATGATGTAGTTATGATGTAGATGCATGCATAATTAGTAAAATAAAGCTTATAAAAAGGCCAACCCAGCAGAGTCTGTCAGAACTGGCTTGGCCCTTCTCCACGTGCGCGTGTTAGAAATAAATATACTCTATCCTCCATCTTGTTTCGTTCGTTCTTGAGCTCTATTGGGTGAGTATTGGGAGCGGATCCAAGGTACCAGGATCCCTAAAAGGGACTGGGGCGTATTGTTTGTAACAATATGGCAATGTTCAGCGCTTCACATACCAGTACATTCTTGCTATGAGCTAAGCATTTTAGTTAATGCAATCCTTTCTACGTCTTGGATAGTACAGGGATGTTCAGTGTTTGTTCAGTGTTATCTTATAGAGTTCAAGCTGTACCATACATACCAGCACAGTCAGGGAAGATAGCTCCAAAGAGAAAAGGGTTCTGGCTGGCTACTAAACTATTAAAATATTATAAACCTTTATAAAAGAATATATTTTGCTTATTGTTTATATATATAGAAGTCCCCATTAAGTGTCCAGCCAGGCAGACTACTGATCCTGGGCCTGTCCTAAAAAATATTTACTAGCATCAGTCACATTCTTAAAAGCATAAATAAATTCAAGCTACAATCCTATATACCTTTACCTTGGAGTAAGTCTCATTTCACTCAGTGTAACTTACTTCTGAACAGGCACACATAGGATTGCATGGCTAAGGTGTAAAATAACTGACTTTTGTAAGTTAATCTTTAATGTATTGCTGTATATTTAATGGATGGACTAAGGGTGGTATTCAATGCTAGTCTTACTCAGAATTGACCTATTAATGTTAATACACATGGCTAACTTAGGTTCGAGAGCCAGTGTGGTGTAGTGGTTAAGGTGTTGGACTACATCCTGCGAGACCAGGGTTTGAATTCCCACATAGCCATGAAGCTTACTGGGTGACCTTGGACCAGTCACTGCCTCTCAGCCTCATGAAAACCCTATTCATAGGGTCGCCATAAGTCGGAATCGACTTGAAGGCAGTACAGCAAACAAGCAACTTAGATTCATGAATTTCAATAGGTCTATTTTAAGAAGGGCTTAGTTGAATACAATCCTTAAATTTTAAACCATAACATTTTAACCACAAATGCAACACGTAGGGCCAGAGAGAATTCTGAGGCATTTTGAAAGGGACAATCTCCTGGTCATGGAGGGCATACTATGTGGTAAGTCAAAGCTTATTCGGTGGTAAATTTCAATTGCTTATTCAGGCTGCTCACAGGGAACTGGGAACTAGAAACCAACCTCAGCCTCGTGACAAGACAAAGTTGAAAATGGTTCTCAGTTCCCAGTTCCTTATTTCTAGGTGGCCACTAAAGCATAGTCATAAAAGGAAAAATTAATCACTGAAAAAAGGGCCACTGATATGCATAAAATTGACAGATCCCAATATATATGTATAGTTATAAATTAAGAAATAATTACTATAATTTAAAAAGAAATGCATCTCACCATGGTAGGGAAGAATGTGATCAGGTGACCTGTGTTCCTGCTCAGTATTCTTTCCAGAAGCTCACTGTTGATGGGCAACTCCAAGGCCTCCTAAAGTACGCATTTTTGGCATTCAATGCAAAATTACAGAACAAAATCACAATGATGTTCTGTAACATAATGCAAATTTGTAATTTTTCACTAATATATGCATTTTAACACACACTTTACCCTAGTATATGCATTTCTGTACGCATAGCCTGCCTAGAGAACTGCACTGTGAAATTTGGAGAAGCACGCATTTTGAAGGATGGCTTTCACTTCGTGTACTGTTTCAGAAAGCGCAAATTAAGCAGGTCCACCTTTAAATACAAACTGAACCAAATTTCACCCTGCCTCTACTCAAAAACAACAACCAGACAGACAGACAGTTTGAGAGGCCCAAGAAACAGCCTAAATTGCTTCCTGTGAATTTATCATGCCCGGGGCTTCTCTATCATTTCCTCAAGCAGGATGAGAAAGGCTGTAATCTCAATATGGTTTTCCCTAGGAAATGAACGCAACCTTTTTGTTTAGTTTTAGATTCCAGTGACCCCATGAGCTAAGAATAACTGGAGTGGAGGATAAGATGGGACTTGCTGAATTGTTTATTTTGTGGATCTTAGCTCAGGGCATGTGAGCGCAGAATTCACATCTCATGATAGACACCATGTCCTTAAGAAAACCTCAGACAAAGCTTCTTTGGGCAAAACAATGAAGCTGGTTAATCTTCAGCTTACTAAGGGAAACGCCATACACTCTTTCTTCTTGGTAACGCTTAAGAGCAATAATGTGATGTTGTTATGTGCCTTCAAGTTGATTTCGACTTACGGCAACCCTATGAATGAACTCTAGTCCTACTCAGAGGAGACCCATTCAAGTTAATGGACTAACTTAGGTTCATTAATTCCAATGGATCTTTTATGGCTATCGTGCAATGGAGTGAGGACCTCATTACCCTGGCTACATTTGAACGTATTTGAGATAGATGTCAGTTTAGAGTGGATACCTATTTGGACATTTGCAGGGCTTGTATTAACTTATATACTTAATTCAGGATGCATGTACTGATGGTTACTGTATCCGTGGTGAAAACTGATGGAGATTTGTTGTTCTTAGTCGTAGTATTTATATATTTATTCTTTTTCTTTCTTTCTTTCTTTTTAATGTTAACATTTTATTTTATTTCATTATTTTTACTTTGTTTTCTTTTCTTCTTAAATTTGCAAATAAAAAATCAATTTAACTGAGTAAGACTGAGTTGAATAAACCTGATGTTGCTATATCAGACTTAATATTTTACCACCTTCTTTCAGGGTGTGTGTGTGTTACGTGACTTCAAGTCGATTACGACTTATGGCAACCCTATGAATCAGTGACCTCCAATAGCATCTGTCATAAACCACCCTGTTCAGATCTTGTAAGTTCTTGTCTGTGGTTTCCTTTATAGAATAAATCCATCTCTTGTTTGGCTTCCTCTTTTTCTACTTCCTTCTGTTTTTCCCAGCATTATGGTCTTTTCCAGTGAATCATGTCTTCTCATTATGTGTCCAAAGTATGATAACCTCAGTTTCATCAATTTAGCTTCTAGTGACAGTTCTGGTTTAATTTGTTCTAACACTCAATTATTTGTCTTTTTCCCAGTCCATGGTATCCACAAAGCTCTCCTCCAACACATTTCGAATGAGTTGATTTTTCTCTTATCCACTTTTTTCACTGTTCAATTTTCACATCCATACATAGAGATCAGGAATAACATGGTCTGAATGATCCTAACTTTAGTGTTCAGTGATACATCATTGCATTTGAGGACCTTTTCTAGTTCTCTCACAGCTGCCCTCTCCAGTCCTAGTCTTCTTCTGATTTCTTGACTATTGTCTCCATTTTGGTTAATGACTGTGCCGAGTTATTGATAATCCCTGACAAGTTCAATGTCCTCATTGTCAACTTCAAAGTTACATAAATCTTCTGTTGTCATTACTTTAGTCTTCTTGATGTTCAGCTATAAATCCTGCTTTTGTGCTTTCCTCTTTAACGTTCATCAGCATTCGTTTCAAATCATTACTGGTTTCTGCTTAGAAATTATTATATGAGGCTTATAGGGTTAACCAGAGCTAGTAAGTAAAATGCCTCCCTCAAGGAGCTAAATTAGCTTTCTCACAGTTATTCACAGTGAGCTGCAAGCTCAGCACTCAGCATGAGAACCTGTGAAGGGTAGCAGGTGTATTATCATGATGTTATGATGAGGGCAGCGTGAGAGCATGAGATTGCAGTAAACAACTCAGGATGCCTCCCATTGACGTAGAAGTGCCGTCTCGCAGCTGCATGAGACACAAGACTAGAGATGAGAGATATGAGTTACAGAGGCCAATACTATAAAGACTTGCCCATGCAGTGCAAGTTTGACATTGGGCTGAGTCCATGAGGCCTTCAGAGGGCTGTCACACTGACCCTTGTAGACCAACGATGCTGTTATAGATGTCCTGACAGCAGCAAGGGCTGTGACTATCTGCTGTTCCTATTATTAACCTTATATTTAACAAACTAAACTAAAGCCTAGTTCTGATGTGTGTCCCCCCCAGCAGTATCCAGTAAGATCCGCAGGCCAGGCCTAGCTACCCTGGGGCATGAAATGTGGAGTAAGACGTTAATGTCAACTTTAAGGGGGAGTACAAGAGGGATTTAGATCTGGAAAAATACAAAGCAAGAACATTCGAAACACCCTCTCCCGCAACACCTCTTCTCCAGCCTTCAAACCAGCCCCACAGGGCTGCCAATTACTATTAAAAAAATCTGACAGAGATCTTGATCTTTAACCTTGAGCCTCTCATCTCACTTTGCCCTGAATGGTGGTGTCCCAGGCCTGCCCTCCTGTACAGAAGGCCCAACCCTGCGGCAAACATAGTCTTTATGGGAGAACAATGACCAAGAGATAAGGTGTGCAAAGTGCATGTTCCAGGGCAGAGCAGAGAGCTGGAAACAAGAGCAGGGATTGTGACTTCAGGGGCAAATCAGACTTGCAATGATGCATCAGAGGCACCACCCCAGGATTAGGCCAGCTATGATGGTGACTCAGAGGATGTTTGAGTCATAATTCCCCTTTGAATTGGGGGACTAGAACAGTAGTACTATGCAGTTGCATGGAAATTCACTGCAACAGAGTTTTCTCTCTTATTTAATCTTAGGTTGCCTCAAAACTGACAGAATATTGCAGGAGGGATGCAAATACATACTGGAAATTTAGGTTTGGGCAGATAAGGTTGATTAAAGTGCCGTTGTGCAACAAATCCACTTAAAATATAATTTTAAAAAACAGTCTTTTTGTGATTAGGAGAGTAACAGGGAAATCCACAGGGAAAATGATTGATTGATAGAAGACCTATAACCTCCTGCGCAAGCACATCAGAATGAATGAATCCTCAATAAAGACCGGACATGATGTAAGCTCTGCATAAGCATTGTATAAGCAAAGAATTGCTCAATAAAAAGGTCATCTGGAGCAGCCCTAGGGCTGTCAACTAATTAAATAAATATTTCAGCCCAATTCTATCCATATTCACTCAGAAGTAAGCCCTACTGAGTTTAATAGGGCATGCCCGCAAGTAAGTATGCATACAGCAGTTTTAGTACCTACATTCTTCCTAGAAAGTAGAGACCTTATTCCAGTCTGTGTCTTGTGTTGGAATTGTTTTTTAATATGTTTTTAAAGCTTTTAAAAGTTTTTAAAGCTTTTTTTAAAAGATGTTTATAAATATGTTTTGTTTTAATATGTTTTTAAGGATGTTTTGTTGTAATGTATTTTACAGTCTGTTTTTATAATGTTTTAGAGAGTTTTTAGTGCTTTGTTTGCCACCCTGGGCTCCTATTGGGAGGAAGGGAGGGATGTGTAATAAACAAACAAACAAATAAATAAATGCACATATTAGGGAAAATAACATTCAAAACCATATTTTAGGGGAAATTGCTCTGCAAAAATGTATACACAAGGCAAAATTACAAAAATATGTACATTAGGCTACATTCGCGTTTAATTGCTGCTGAATTTTCAGGAATACTTTTTTTAAAAGCACAGATTGATGTGGAAATGTGGAGAACTGAATTTAAGATTGGAAAAATGAGAAACTGAAATTGACAGATTAGTCCATCCCAAGTCCCTGCTAAATAATGTCCCAATTTTGTACTTAAATCTATTTTTGCCTTGGGGGGGGTACCTTGTTAAAATGTTGCTAGTGTGTTCTTAAAGTTAGTGTTAGAGTTGCAAAATTCAGCTTCTTCCCCAGAGCGTCGAAAGTAGCATTTGTCAGTGGGAAGAGCAGATGGACCTCCTCTCTAGTGCACATGAGTGCCTGAATCAAGATAACAGATTGTTGTGTTGTATCCCACAACCAGTGTTGATTAGTTTTCCAATGCCAGGATATTTGTGCTTTCATCAACACTGCTTTCAGAAGGGTCCCTGTACCTAGGTTATATCTCTTTAAGATTTACTGTAATGATCACACACTGTCCTTTTTGCACTTAATTTCTCTCTAAACTTGAAGATTGCATCTCCTGTCAATTGCAGTTCTCTCTGTTTCTCATTTTTCCAGTCTTAAATTCAGTTCTCCACATTTCTGTAATCCACGATTTAAAAAAAAAACTCATGAGATTTCTCCAGCATTTTAGTACAAATTTCTCATAATAAACACATTTTTATAGGCAGTTTTGACTAACATATACATGTTTGCAAGAAATTTCTCATCATATAATCGTCATAGTCTGCTTCTATGTTAGAATTGCTTTTTAATATGCTTTAAAACCTTTTTTCTTTTTTAAACAATATGTTTTTAACCTTTTTTTAAGAAAAGTCTTCAAAGCTTTTAATTTTTTTAAGTTGTTCTGTTTTAATGTATTTTAATGTCTGTTGTTATGATGTTTTAGAGTGTTTTTAGTGCTTTTGTTTGCTGCCCTGGGCTCCTGCTGGGAGGAAGGGTGGGATATAAATCAAATAATAAATAAATAAATAAAATACATTATTTTCACTCATATATTCATTTTATGCTCACTTTCCCCTAATACGTGCATTTTTGTAAACACTGGGTGGTTGGCGAACTGCATAGCATAATTCAAGTATGCCTGTGTTTCAGTTCTCATACTGTTTTAGAAAGTGTGAATTTTATAGATTCGACTTGAAATGCAAACCGAATCAAATGTCTCCTCCATCCCTAGCTGGGACTGATGGGAGTTGTAGTTCAGCAACATCTGGAAGGCCAAAGGTTCCCCACCCCCAATACACCAATAGTCTGGCTCAGTATAAGGCAGCTTCCCAGCCACTGTAATAATCATAGTTGTTTTTTAAACCCCTCTCTTTCCTCAGCTTGCAGTTGGGGGAATTGCCTTCTTCTTGGGTACAAGCCATGAGTCACGGGATCCATGTACCCATGCCAACAGCTGCTACAGCCAGACAGTAAATTACTGCATAAGTCTTGCCTAATCCCAGCTAAGCCTTGAGATCATCATTTCCACCTAGACTAATATTTAATCAGTTCTCTTTTCTCTCTCTCTTTCCCCACTGCATTAAATTGGAGCAAAAATGGCTAAATAAGGTGCCGTGCAGATCATCTGCAGTCCCTGAATCTATTTCATTTGGCCACTGAATGCCCTATCAAACTTTCATGGGAATGATCATGTGTGCCCACATTTTCCCTCATAAAGCGCGGGGGGGAATTAAGATTCTCCACACAGGGCCTAGCAGAGACCACAATATACAGGCAAGTGAGCCGTGTTCAGCTTGAGTGGCTCATGAGTTGCGCTGGTCAAAATTAAGGCATTAAACTAACAATCTTTGGCTCTCTCTCCTCTTATGTCATAGGGACATAGGACGCTGCCTTATACTGAGTCAGGCCAATGGTCCCTCCAGCTTAGTATTGTCTACACTGACTGGCAGTAGCTCTCCAGAGTTTCAGACGGGGGTCTTTCTCAGCCCTACCTTGAAAGGGGATCCCAGGGAGTGCAGTAATTATCGAACTATTGCCTTAATATCCCATGCAAGTAAAGTAATGCTTAAGATTCTACAACAAAGGCTCTTACCATATATGGAGCGAGAAATGCCAGATGTCCAAGCTGGATTTAGAAAGGGAAGAGGCACCAGAGATCATATCGCAAACATACGTTGGATAATGGAACAGAGCAGGGGATTTCAGAAGAAAATCACCCTGTGCTTTATAGATTACAGCAAAGCCTTTGACTGTGTAGATCAGCCTTTCCCAACCAGTGTGCCTCCAGATGTTGTTGTACCACAACTCCCATCAGCCTCAGCCAGCATTGCCAATGGTCAGGAAAGATGGTGTAGATCATGAAAAACTATGGAATGCTTTAAAAGAAAGGGGGTGCCACGGCATCTGATAGTCCTGATGCGCAACCTATACTCTGCACAAGAGGCTACTGTAAGGACAGAATATGGAGAAACCAATTCGTTCCCAATCTGAAAAGGTGTGAGACAGGGGTGTATTTTATCACCCCATTTGTTTAATCTGTATGCAGAACATATCATACGGAAAGCAGGATTGGACCAAGATGAAGGAGGTGTGAAAATTGGAGGGGAAAATATCAATAATTTAAGATATGCAGACGATACCATACTAGTAGCAGAAACCAGTAATGATTTGAAACGAATGCTGATGAGTTAAAGAGAAAAGCACGAAAGCAGGACTACAGCTGAAAGTCAAAAAGACTAAAGTAATGACAACAGAAGATTCATGTAACTTTAAAGATGACAATGAGGACATTGAACTTGTTGGGGATTATTAATACCTCGGCACAGTCATTAACCAAAATGGAGACAATAGTCAAGAAATCAGAAGAAGGCTAGGACTGGGGAGGGCAGCTGTGAGAGAACTAGAAAAGGTCCTCAAATGCAAAGATGTATCACTCAACACCAAAGTAAAGATCATTCAGACCATGGTATTTCCGATCTCTATGTATGGATGTGAAAGCTGGACAGTGAAAAAAGTAGATAAGAGAAAAATCAACTCATTTGAAATGCAGTGTTGGAGGAGAGCTTTGCCATACCATGGACTGTGAAAAAAAACAAATAATTGGATTTAGAACAAATTAAACCAGAACTATCACTACAAGCTAAAATGATGAAACTGAGGTTATCATACTTTGGACACATAATGAGAAGACATGATTCACTGGAAAAGACCATAATGCTGGGAAAAACAGAAGGGAGTAGAAAAAGAAGGCCAAACAAGAGATGGATTGATTCCATAAAGGAAGCCACAGACCTGAACTTACAAGATCTGAACAGGTTGGTTCATGACAGATGCTCTTGGAGGTCACTGATTCATAGGGTTGCCATACGTCATAAGTGACGTGAAGGCACATAACAACAACAACAAACCTGAAAGGAAATGCCGGCAATCAAACCTGGGACTTTCTGCATGCAAAACAGATGCCCTGTCAGTGAGCTACAGCTCTCCCCACTACAAGAGGCAGTGAAGGCCACCCACTTGGATGGCTTTAAAAGAGGATTAGACAAACACATGGATGACAACGCTGTCAATGGCTACCAGCCATGATGGCAACGCTCTGCAATACCAGTTGCTGGAAACCGCAGGAGGGGAGAGTGCTCTTTGCACTCAGGTCCTGCTTGCAGGCTTCCTGTGGACAACTGGCTGGCCACTGTGAGAACAGGACGCTGGAGTAGATGGGCCACTGGCCTGATCCAGCAGGCTCTTCTTATGTTCTTATAAATGTCCATGATAACCTTTGAAAAGCATGTGAGAATGCTGTGTTGTAAATCTCTGTGGCAAACATGCAGAAGAGCGGTGGTCCACAATGATGAACCACCTGGCCACTTTCCAAAGTCTGACTGCATTCATTTCTGTATATTTTTTATTATATTTGGATGGTAGATAGAGCCTGAATATTAAAGCTCCCTTTCTCGGATAGGCTAATTATTTCATGTCAGCTGCTTGGTCATCACCCCTTTTGTTTACAGTCAAACATGACCTCTTTCTTTCCAGAACAGACATAACTCATAAGCCTTCTGCCTTTTTGTTCATTCTCCAGCTGACAAGCAAAGACAGCCCTTTGTAAGACCAAGAGCGCAATGCATTAAAAGACTTCTCTTTTGTGCAGAAGAGGCCTGTTGTTTATATCTGTTCCAGCCTAAAATCTAAGACCTTTTGACACATTCTCTTTTTCGCTCCCTTTTTCCTCCTCTGCTGTAACCGTTCTGACAGTGGCTCCAAGACCCGCTCACAAAGCAGATCTGTTTGATGTGCTTACAGAAAACATTGCCTTTGTTTAGCAAAAGCTGGCAAGGCGTAAAGTGACGCATAGGACTGGCAGCTTAAAAGTCAGGGACAGTCGCTACTACTCCAGTTTGGAGAGGAGAGATTAGCGAAAAGGAACAGAAGCATAGAGAAAGTGAAAGCAGGCTGTGTATTGGGGAGGATAGGGCTTTAACACATCCAGTCTTGGCCTGAAGAGTATAGGAACTGACCCTCATTCAGTGTCAAGAACAAACTTCCTTCCTTGGATGGACAAAAAATGCTTTGGGATGATCAGAGGTGCAGTCATGTTAGCCTGCTGCTTTTGCTGTTTTTGCAGGAATTAAATGCTGTAGTGCAGGGGGTGTCAAACGGTGGTCTGTGGGCCACCAGTGGTGCACGAGCTTCATTCAGGTGGTCTGAGGTGCATCGGTGGAACTGTGGCTCTGTGAGGAGAATAGGAGTCTCCTAACAACTCTCAGCACCCTTCACAAGCTACACTTCCCAGGATTCTTTGGGGAAAGCCATGACTGTTTAAAGCAGAATAATAGTGGAATAATAGTGGAATAAATGTCTGGTGTAAACGGTGCCTCATTCAGGTGGTCTGCAGCATTAAATATTTATATTGATGTTTAATTCTATTTTTATTGTTTCTGTTACTTCTTATTGTGTGTTACATTCTATGGAATGCAAATTGTAGTACAACAAAATACCACAGAAGAAATAAAAGAGGCAATAAAATGACAGTTAAAAAAATCACACAGCATCAAGCACAGTGCATTACAATTGCTACAACCAGCAGAAAAACCTCAGCAATTTTCAAGCAGTCCATGGGGGGGGGATGGTTCAGGAACTACTGCCGTTGCGTTCAATGGGGCTTACTCCCAGGTAAGAGGGTATAGGGTCGTAGCCTAAATTACTGAAGATAATTTACCATTTGTAAAGTACCATAATTTATTAAGGGAATAGAACTGGGCTCTTTTTCTTTCTTTTCCTTTTGGACACAGCATTTGTTTTCTCCTTAAAGTGAAGGGGCTTTTCATCCTTGTACAGAAAGAATCATTAAAAAGCAGCTGCTCTTGTCCATAATTCAGAGAGGTCTTCCTAGGAAAGAAATGCTGTCCTAGAACCAAGTATGTTGCGGCATTTATGGCAGGGGTGGGGAACCTTCTCCAGACTGAGGGCTGCATTCCCTTCTGGGCAATCTTCCAGGGACTGCATGCCAGGGGTGGGTGAGGTTGGAGGCAAAAGCAACAACTGTAAAATTTGCCTTTGCACAGTCTCTCTCTCTCACACACACACTCACTCACACACACACACACACACACACACAAACACACACACACCTCCCTCCCTCCCTCCCTCCTGGCAAGCAAGAAGCATGATCAGATCTCAAGGGCATATTCCAGCCAGGCAAAAGCACTCACAAGGGTTTAGTTCAGGACCAGTGAGGGGGTGTGGCCTGTGGAGAGGGGTGTGGCCTATGGAGATCCCAAGGGCCCAACATAGAAGCACAGAGGGACAGCCACATTTAGCCCCTCAAGCATGAGGTTCTCCTCCCCTGATTTATGTCAAGAACCAACCAGCTCTCTTCTGCAGCACACACATTTTTGCAAGATTGGGACTTCCTGCACCATCCAAAATATCTTAAGTCAACAAATCAGACTGGAAACAAAGCCCTACGAGGAGAGGCCAAAAGAACTGGGCACGTTTAGCCTTGAGAAGAGAAGACTGAGGGGAGATATGAGAGCACTCTTTAAGTACTTTAAAGGTTGCCACACAGAGGAGGGCCAGGATCTCTTCTCGATGGTCCCAGGTCGCAGGACATGGAACATGGGCTCAAGTTGTAGGAAGCCAGATTTCAACTGAACATCAATAAAAACTTCCTAACTGTTAGAGCGGTATGACAATGGGATCCATGACCTAGGGAGGTGGTGGGCTCTCCAACACTGTTTGTTCACCGCCCTGAGAGCTATTTTTGCTAAGGGCGGTATATAAATCGAAATAATAAATAATAATAATAATAAACACTGGAGGCCTTCAAGAGGCAGCTGGACAGCCACCTGTCGGGTATGCTTTGATTTGGATTCCTGCATTGAGCAGGGAGTTGGACTCGATGGCCTTATAGGCCCCTTCCAACTCTACGATTCTATGAGAAGTCACACTGAGTTAAACAGGACTTAACTCTCAAGCTTGTGTGTCTAGAATGACTGTATGTACTTCTTTAAAAAACACGTTATTTTTCCTATATGAACAAGATGAACATGTTGTATCCAAAAACTTTGTTTTTCTTCTGTGATGTTTCCTTTTCTTAATAAAGATTATTGGAGGGGGGGGGAAGAATTGTCACTTGTACATTCTCTGGGCCAGGGGCACGCCAAAAGTAGATCAAGATCTACTGGCAGATCTCCAGGGAGCATGGTTGCAGTAGATTTCCAGAGATTTCTGTCCCAATAGTTTTAGCAATAGCAAGCGTGCAAAACTGTCCTTGTGCTAATCATTTTGAGTGTTCCCTATATGTAAAATACAAGTATTAATTGTTTGACTAGGCCAGTCTTTGTGCAGCTTCTTGGTCAGTTAGAGTTTTGTGTTAGAATTAGCTATAGCTCAGCAGTAGCGTATCTGCATTGCACGCAGGATGTCTTAGGTTCAATCCCCAGCGTCTCTAGGGAAGACTGGGAATGTCCCCTGCCTGAAACCCTGGAGAGCTGCTGCCAGTCAGAGTAGACAATATTGAGCTACATGGACCAATGGCCTGACTCCGTATAAGGCAGCTTCCAGTGTTCCTAATTTGGAAATGTTGCACCCTGTGTTCCTAACTTGTTCAAGATTTAGATTTGTACTTGTCTATGCAGGCCATCCCAGCATAAAACTGATGGGATGCAGTAGATAATTGGCTCCACCCCCTGCCCAACCTATTTCCCATCTCACTGTAGTTGGTGCATCTCAGCTTTCTCATACAGAAAAAATAAAGTCATACAGAAAAAATAAAGTAGATTCGACAAGCCTGGAGTCTGCCCTAGGCCATTGTTAGCATCAAGATTGTAAATACAAGTTTGCAAATTAAGCCTAGTGGATTTTATTTAATCTCTTGGGAGTACTGTCAGAGCATAAGGAGGAAAGGGTTCTTATAACTCATAGAATGAAACTTGACTGCATCTGAATCTCGGTTGCTGTTAGATTCTCTTAAAGGAAATGAAATCTTGGCAAGACCTTTGCATCTCCTAGCTAGGCAGCATTTGCTGTCCATGCCAAAGATAATTTACAAGTGGCTTACGCTACAAATGTGCATTTCAGAAGTGCTATTGTACAATTACTCAGCTCTTCACTTCAAATGGATCCTGGACTTGATGAACATTCCATAATGTTATAGGAAAGAACATAAAACATGACTCATCCAACAAGAACTCAAAAGAACAATTCACGGAGCCAAGCGCAGAGTGGAGAGCCCACTCTTCCTCCAACAACACACTAATTAATGACATCTCAGGTGTTCCAAGTTAAAGACTCTCCAAGATTTTGCTTTTTGATCCACCTTCAAAGCTGATGTATATAACCAAATACTGCTGATGCTATTATTTTTATATACACCCAATTTGTAAAAGATAATGCTTGGGCTGGGACCTAACCCACACACCCTCCAGGTGAATTCCCTTTACTCTCGGCCAGTATTATATTAGCAAGGATTCCGAATTGAAGAGCTACCAACTTTGTTCTGGCCATTGACTCACTCCAGCATCACTCTTCCTCAACCTGGTGCCCTCCAGAGACTATTGTGCTACAATTCCCATCAGCCCCACGTAGGGATGGGTGAGAATTTTGATTCAGTTCACATTTCAAGCAGAATTTATCAAATTCGCGATTTCCAAAATAATGAGAAACAAAACACAGCCATCCTTCCAAATTATCATATATTAGAATTTTGGCATGCAGTTCACCAACTAAACAACATTTACAAAAATGCATATATTAGGGGAAAGTGTGCATAAAAATGAATACAGGAGTGAAAACAACATGCAAAAATATGTACCTTTGTCAAAACTGCCTACAAAAATGAGTTTATTTGGAGAAATGTGCACTAAAATGGTGGAGAATTTTCATGAGGATTTTTTAAAAAGAAATTCACAGATCTCTGTAGAAATGTAGAGAACTGAATTTATCATTGGAAAAATGAGAAAGTGAGAGAACTGTAACAGACAGATCTTTCCATCCCTAGCCCCATGCACCATGGCCAATGGCCAGGCAAGATGGACGCTGTAGTCCAACAACATCTGGGGGGCACCAGACTGGGGAAAGCTGCCCTAGACCACTTGTGGTCACACATGGCTCACGGACTGCAGGTGGCCAGTGTAGCCCACGTGGATTCCCCAGCTGCTATAATTTAAATAGAAACAAATCTCACAGATTTCTCTACCTCATTCGTATAGTGGCAAATTCAGAAGTGCAGGTCACTTCATGATAGTCACAGCCATACCCCTCCTTTTTAATTTTGCTACTGGGTTGAGAATGAGATCCTTGTTAATGTCTTCTCCCACAGCAATAGATGTCCCCACTAGCCAATCAGCATGGAAAGGGAGAGTGTTAGCTACTGAAAAGAGTCTTCTCAGTGGCTGACTCACCTCTTTTCACTCCAATTCGCTCCAATTAGCAGGAAAGTACAAGGAAGCATATTTGAAGACTCTTCTCAGTGCCAAACAAACTCCCCTTTCATGCTGATTGGCCCCTTGGATGCTGGAGACATAGGGACCCTGCTCCCAAAAACGTAAGGGGTGTAAGACCCACCCAAGACCCTGGATGACTGCACCCCTGCTCTACCTCCCCCACTGGGTTTGGGGTTTATGTTACATAGGGAGAACGTCTTGCAGGCTTGTGAGAGCAGGAATCATGACTCAAATAGAAATACAATACACTATCATGGGGAAGACTAAGTGATCTATGCACCTGCTCAATCTGCTGTCAAGATGCTCATTGTTGATGGACAACTTCAAGGTGCCTGCCAACCTTCCTTCTGATGCTTCATTATCTTTAAACCAGACTTGGACAAGGCAGTCCATCCAATAGAGGAAGTTCCTCTGTAAAGTGGGCACACGGCCACCCTAAATAATACAGGCCTTGTTCTCACTGATGTGGAAAAATGTGTCTAGGCTGTACCACTTGAGGCTACAGGTAGGGTGTCCTGTGGCTGAATGCTCCTCCGTATGAAGAGTCCAAACACAGATTTACCGTCTCCATGGGAACCTTGTACCCTCTCGCTTCAGGTTACCTGTATCAAAGGTACATACATAATAAGCAGCGGGAATACTTTGCAGTCTTTCTGTACATTATACATGAACAATGCAGTACAATTCACATTCAATATGTTCTGTAAGCACAACAGCAAAAGGCTGTTGTGGCTCCGCCAATCTGAAAATTAGAATTTGAACAAACAGTATAAAAATGCAGGTAAGAATTATGCAGAGTCCACACACCCTCTTGGTAATCAGAGGTGTGGAAGGCTATATAAATTAAAGCAGAAACCCTGGGTGCTTTCTTGATGGAACTACAAAGAAAAATACAATGAAAAGAAAATCCAAGCTGCAATTCTGTACCTATTTACCTGAACTCACTGAAGTCTTCTGAGTAGACATGTACAGCGTTGCTCTGTCAGAGACCCAACTTGGAATCTAATTACTCCAGTCCTCTTGGCATCTTTTGAAAGCTCAAATGGCTTTACAAGAGCTTAGACAAATTAACAATAAGAATATTAAATATTTGCACAGCACTTTCAGTTGTTCATTACCCTTCACATCCATTATTGAGATGTAATTCTTATAACAATCCTGCAAGGTATGTCACTCAATTAACTATGACAAGTCTAAGGTTCTAAATTTTAATAGGAGGAGGACTAAGCATCAATGGCAGATTAATGACCATCAAATTGAGCAGGTTATTATCTATAGATATCTAGGTGTAACCTTTCATTCAACAGGCTCATGGAAAGTTCAAACAAAAAATGCCATTGCGAATGCCCAGAGAAGCACAAAGGCACTCCTATCTTTTTTTTTTTTTTTACACCAAAGGTGGTCAATATATCCCTTCAGCTATTCAAGTATTTGTCGCTAAGGTTATAGCCCATATGTTGTACGGCTCTCAGTTATGTGTTTTTGATGACTTTGCCCCCTTTGAGGTTGTAAATGTACTGCCTTCAAGTTGATTCCGACTTACGGAAGACCTGATTCACTAGAAAAGACAATAATGCTGGGAAAAACAGAAGGGAGTAGAAAAAGAGGAAGGCCAAACTCAAGATGGATTGATTCCATAAAGGATGCCACAGACCTGAATTTACAAGATCTGAACAGGGTGGTTCATGACAGATGCTCTTGGAGGTCACTGGTTCATAGGGTGGCCATAAGTCATAATTGACTTGAAGGCACATAACAACAACAATGAATAGGGTTTTCATGAGGCTGAGAGGCAGTGGTTGGCCCAAGGTCACTCAGTGAACTTCATGGCTATGTGGGGATTCAAACCCAGGTCATAGTTCAACACTTTAACCGCTACACCACACTGGCTCTCTTTGAGGTTGTACAAACTAAATTTATAAGGGCAATATTAGGAACCCTGTTATGTGTCCCTATTATATTTTATTAATAGGCAAAAAACCATGCAGTTTAAGAACATACCTATAGCCAACAGATATTTCTATCAAACTTTAAAAAGCAGGGAAATTGGGCAGCTATAGTGAATGCACCAGGGGAGCAGGAGACCTGACATCTCTGAGATATTGTACTGCCCTACAAATTTGTCAAAATGCCAACACACTTTGGGTTGGTCTTTCACAGTCCAATCCACTTCCTGTGTAGATTGGAAGAGTTCAGTAACATATGCCTCTGAGCATATGGTGAGTGGTGGCAACACCTGCCATCTCCAAAGATGGAGAATTACATTTTTGTATGTTTGTTGGTTTTCTTCTTACTTTGCTTCTTTTCAGTGTTACTGCTGTTTCTACATTAGATCTAACCTAGAAAATTATATTTCTCTCATTATTCATCCTAGAAATCTGTGTCAAATTAATTTTTATTAATTTCAAAGCCTTTTTATTGGTCAATGTCATATGATGGTGAAGACAGCCTTTTGTGTTTCAAATTGGAGGTTATGCTCTATTTCTATTTTGGGCACATTAACAGTTGAATCTGAAACTGCAATTTAATGTAAAATCAGACTGATTATGTTGCTACTTAAGCAATGACTCTAGCTGTTGAAAAAAACAAACTTGGCCTGCCCAAGATTCATGTTTTCAGCCCTTAAACTACGCCACTTAAGGAAATGTTAATGTAGGCATGGTCAATTAAAAGCATTCAGCACACCTAGAATCTTGCTAGAATATATTTCACCTCCCACTGTTTTATCTTGTGCAAACTGAAACACTCCTCATGTCCATTGGAAACTATTCTGCAGAACAGTCAATGCCATTACTCCACAATTGTTTATGGAGCTTCTTTTTAGTGTTGCAAAGTCTTGCTGTACTTCACATATTCACAGCAACAGAAGCAAAAGAAAATGATTTACTATAGGAAAGTTCACTAAAATGGCAAAGTAAATCAAACATATTTAAAGTGACTATCTGAACTATATCAACTGTTTTAATATTGTTGCCTCCTCCCTGCTAAAACAAGATCAGCACAGCACATGTATTGTTTCTGTTCTTTGGGCTGACTGCAGGTGTTGCCACCACTCACCATATGCTCAGAGGCGCATGTTGCCAAATTCTTCCAATCTACATAGGAAGTGGATTGGACTGTGAAAGACCAACCTAAATTGTGTTGGCATTTTGACAAATTTGTAGGGCAGTACAATATCTCAGAGATGTCAGGTCTCCTGCTCCCCTGGTGCATTCACTGTAGCTGCCCAATTTCCCTGCTTTTTAAAGTTTGATAGAAATATCTGTTGGCTATAGATACGTTCTTAAACTGCAAGGTTTTTTTGCCTATTAGTGAATTTCTCTGCTTTTTAATCAAGCAGGTAAGAAATGGGATCCTGTGCAAGTTTGCTAAGAATGGATTGATCATTTGCATGCTTATTGAGTGGGATTTACTCCCCTGCAATCATGCTTAGGATAGGTAAAACTGACCATGGGGGAGGGGGACGGTGAAGGGGAGAGGAAGGAGGAGAGTGGAAGGGGATGGGGAGCCACGGAGCAAGTAGGAGGAGGAGGGGAGGGCAAGTTTGATCATTTGCATGCTTTTTGAGCTCAGTGGGATATACTTTTTGAGTTCAGTAGGAAAAGTGAAACTGACCTAGGGAAGGAGCAGGGAGGGGAGGAGGAGGGCAGGAATGGGAGGGGGGGAAGAAGAGGGAGGGGAGGAGATTGAATGGGTGGGCACTGGGCAGAGGGGAAGACTCTTTTCTAGTATCATTCTTTTTCAGGGTTTCCCCCACTTTTTTATTCTACTGCAAGCACATGTAACATCCCACGCGAATTAAACCAAAGCTTTCCCTGGCCACATCCACACCAGACCTTTATTTCACTTTACACAGTCATGGCTTCTCCCAAAGAATCCTGGGAAGTATAGTTAGTGAAGGGTGCTGAGAGATGCTAGGACATGCCCTGTTCCACTCACAGAGCTTCAGTCAGAGCAGCTGACTGTTAAACCACTCTGGCCACTGGAACTCTGTCAGGGGAATAAGAGTTTCCTCTCAGCACCCTTCACAAACTATACTTCCCAGGATGTGGGAAGCCATGACTGTCTAAAGTGAAATAAAGGTCTGGTATGGGTGTGGCCCCCTGATTAGGCAAGCCCAACAGCTATGAGTCTGGCTTTTAGAACACTGACAGTTGGTTCTTACTGAGCATGCCCAGCCTTATCATTGAGTTCAATGCTAAATTTCTTAAATTAAAAATCAGCCAGGCATTTTTTTAAAAAATTTTAAACTGGATAAGATGAAGGTCAGAGTATGGGGCAAGGTCAGTAATAGGATTACAAGTGCTCTGTGAACAAATTATGAGAACTCTGACAGAAAGAAGTCCACAAGGAGTCTGGTTTTTTTCTCTCTCTTTTTACACTTTGAACTCTCAGTTCCCTCTGACTGTTTTGTGTATCACCATGAAAATTTAGAGGGTTATTAAGCAAGTGTTTCTAAGTTCAGGACTATAAATTTTGTAAGGTTTTGTTTTGAAATGACCTTATAGGAAGCATCAGAATGACATGGGGGGTATGTTCAACTTAACATTGCAGAATGCGAAAAATCCATGTTTACTATAGTGGCTGTATAATTTTGCAGCTGGAGGTGGGCCTGTAGAGGCACGTGCACTGATATATAAGATAAACCTCTGGCTAAAACTGATGTTTTTCCAGCGGGTTTAGCCCCTTTGACTCTGACAGATAATTTTCAACCTAGATGGAAAAGAGAATTGTCTGTGAAATTGTTGTATTTGGGTTTTTCTATTGCCACTATTCCCCTTTTAGGATGCACACCTTAACGTGGTGAGGGGGTTTAAGAGTGCTGAAGAAGCTGAGAGCAATGCCATCAGGAGTCTAGACCAACAGGCTAGACTCCTAGCAGGGGCACCCAAGGCGGACAACAACAAGGCTATACTCAAGCTAAAACTGCTTTCTCCCAGCAAATCATGGACATTGATCTACAAAATCATTTGAGCTTGGCCGCACTTTACTTTAACTATGGAGATTATGCAAGAATGTTTACAACAACAAATTATATGAGAAATTTGTCAATTCCCAAGTATAGAAAAGCTTTCACGCTCGCTAGCCTCAATGTTGTACCTTCTGCACTTCTAGAAGGCAGATTTAACAAGGTGCCAGTACAAGAGCGCTTATGCTCCTGTGATATGGGAGATGTGGAAACTGTTGCTCATGTGATGCTGTATTGTCCTTTTTATTGAGACTCCCAATTTGATCTCATCACCCCAGTTCTTCAAAAAATCACAGGGAGGTCTGATGCATTTTATTTAGAATATTTACTGTCAGATAGGAACCCGCAGGTCACAGTTAAAGTGGCAAGATCTTGTGCATCAGCTGTTACCTGTAGGAGAATAATGATGGGGAATAATAATAGCTAACCTTTTGGGGTCTTTTTGCCCATTGGTGTACTTATCCAACACCATTAGTGCCATATTATCTTATACTGCAGCTGTTTCTTCCTTTCTCTGTATAATATTGATATGTTTCATTGTTCTAGTATTTTATAGCGTTGGTCTTTGACCGTAATAAATGATTGATTGATTGACTGAAGGTATGTCACTATCATTATACCCCATATTGGAGATGGGAAAACTGAGGCTGAGAAAGAGGCTTTCCTACAACAACCAAATGCACGGGTGGAGAAACACAGGACTAGAGACTGAATGTGGCTCTCCTAACCTCTCTGTCTGGCCCTCAGGACTCTCCTCAGCTCATTCCCACGATTAGCCCTGCTATCCTTCTTGAGTCCTTTTACCTGCCCTGAATGTGTCTTTTGAACTCTGATAATGCCTCCCACTTGCCTGGATGGAGGCTAGGGAGGGGTGTGCGAGTATCTGTAGAAACCAGCTTCCTGTATCAAGGTAAAATTTACATTCAGTACTCTCCCCACTTTTTGCCTCCAGTCCCACCCCTCACTGGCATGTGGCCCCCAGAATGTTGTCCTGGAGAGACTGTGGCCTCGGGCTGAAAAAAATGTTCAACACACCTGACCGAACAAGTTCATGGCTGAGGGGAGATTTGAACGACGGACTTCCTGATTCACAGCTCAGTTTTTTAGCCACTGCTCTACCCCAGCTACCAAGGAAGAGTGATCTATCAATGGCTATTAGCTATAATACCTAACAGGGACGAGGTGCTGCCTTCATTCTTAGCTTGTGGGTTTCCCAGAAGCATCTTTGTAGCCACTATTGGAAAGAAGATGCTGAACTAGGTTCTTTGGTCTGATGCACTCTCCTTAGGCTTTTAAAACTCAGAGCAAAACTGATCAAGTTTCCCCAACGGTAGGGTTTTGCCAGCTCACAGGCACACTTCTTACCCTGCAATCCTGATTGTGTGACCTACATCTACTGTCAAAGGGTTGGGTTAACCACAGAGTAAGTTATACGTTGCGTTATGGATCAAGGTTGCAACACAGCCCTTTTGGATTTTCACTTCAGCTTTTCGTTTCAGGCAGGCAGAAAGATTTGCACAGATGGAGGAAATGTGATGATGATCTGTCACCGCTACAAATGCAGTGACTCACGCGGCAACCCTGAGCATTCACGCAAACGCCAGCTTCCTTAGTGCCTAAGTTTGGCACTCCAGCACACAATTGGAAGAATGGGAGGCAGAGCAAAGATTAGGATGTCCCCACATATTCCAGCCAGAAACAATACCGACAGCATAATGTGCACCGATCCCTGTTAGCTATGTCCCCGGCACAGGATGAGGCACCCTGTAGGCCAGCGAGGGCTATTGATTTGGAAGCCCCAAATAGCACTTTTAATCTCTGCACTGAGGTAATATAAGAAGGACTGTAGCTCAGTGGACAAGTTTCTGCTTTGCATGCAGAAAAGTCCCAGGTTCAACCTATGGCAGCATCTCCAAATAGGACTGGGAATATCCCCAGTCTGAATCTCTGGAGTACTGGTGAAAGCCACTGTAGACCAGAATTTCTCAAACAGCAGACTGGGACTAGGGATGGGGGAGAAATTCGATTCAGTTTGCATTTTAAGCCAAATCTATTAAATTTGCACTTTCCAAAACAATATGAGAATCTAAACATAGCCATCCTTCGTAATTCAAATTTGCAATTCAGTTGACCAAACAGTGTTTACAAAAATGCATACGCTAAGGGAAAGTATGCATAAAAATGAATATATGCATGAAAATAACATACAAAAATGCATTCCATGACAGGAAATTGCTTGCAAAAATGTGTCCATTAGTCAAAAACTGCATATATATTTTTATTAGAAGAAATTTGCACTATAATGCTGCAGAGATTTTGTGAGTTTTTTTTTTTAAATCAATTACTGCAGAAATGTGGAGAACTGAATTTAAGATTGAGAAAATGAGAAACTGAGAGAACCAAAACTGAGATCTTTCCAGCCCTAGCTGGAACCCACCAGTGGCCCATGGGCCTCAGTGGCCCAGGTTGCCCAGTGTCTCCTCACTTCCCTTTCCCATCCTCTAGCTATGCCATAACCTTTGAACAGGATCATTGTCAGGATAAGCAATTCCTTGCATGCTGAGTAAAGGTAGCTGGGAGACATTCTCCCCACCTCTAAGGGCAAAGGGCCAGAGGAGGTGCTACTGAAGGAAAGCTAGAAAGGGAGATGAAAGGTTCATATTGATTTTTATTATTTAATAAGATTAAGAGATAAACTGGGAATCATCGTCATCAAATAAACAGGGAATAGAGAGGAACGAGATAAGGGAGGAAAGCTGTTATAGGAGGGGAAAAGTGAGTTAAAAGGACACTTTTCAAGTACTTGAAAGATTGCCACACAGAGGAGGGCCAGGATCTCTTCTCAATCGTCCCAGAGTGCAGAACACAGAAATAATTGGCTCAAGTTGCAGGAAGCCAGGAAGCTATCAGGATCACATACTAGCCCCTGAACGTAAGAACATAAGAACATAAGAAGAGCCTGCTGGATCAGACCAGCGGCCCATCTAGTCCAGCATCCTGTTCTCACAGTGGCCAACCAGGTGCCTGCGGAAGCCCACAAGCAGGATCCGAGTGCAAGAACACTCTCCCCTCCTGAGGCTTCCGGCAACTGGTTTTCAGAAGCATGCTGCCTCTGACTAGGGTGGCACAGCACAGCCATCATGGCTAGTAGCCATTGATAGCCCTGTCCTCCATGAATTTGTCTAATCTTCTTTTAAAGCCGTCCAAGCTGGCGGCCATTACTGCATCTTGTGGGAGCAAATTCCATAGTTTAACTATGCGCTGAGTAAAGAAGTACTTCCTTTTGTCTGTCCTGAATCTTCCAACATTTAGCTTCTTTGAATGTCCACGAGTTCTAGTATTATGAGAGAGGGAGAAGAACTTTTCTCTATCCACTTTCTCAATGCCATGCATAATTTTATACACTTCTATCATGTCTCCTCTGACCCGCCTTTTCTCTAAACTAAAAAGCCCCAAATGCTGCAACCTTTCCTCGTAAGGGAGTCGCTCCATCCCCTTGATCATTCTGGTTGCCCTCTTCTGAACCTTTTCCAACTCTATAATATCCTTTTTCAGATGAGGCGACCAGAACTGTACACAGTATTCCAAATGCGGCACCACCATAGATTTATACAACAGCATTATGATATCAGCTGTTTTATTTTCAATACCTTTCCTAATTATCGCTAGCATGGAATTTGCCTTTTTCACAGCTGCCGCACACTGGGTCGACATTTTCATCGTGCTGTCCACTACAACCCCGAGGTCTCTCTCCTGGTCGGTCACCGCCAGTTCAGACCCCATGAGCGTATATGTGAAATTCAGATTTTTTGCTCCAATATGCATAATTTTACACTTGTTTATATTGAATTGCATTTGCCATTTTTCCGCCCATTCACTCAGTTTGGAGAGGTCTTTTTGGAGCTCTTCGCAATCCCTTTTTGTTTTAACAGCCCTGAACAATTTAGTGTCATCAGCAAACTTGGCCACTTCACTGCTCACTCCTAATTCTAGGTCATTAATGAACAAGTTGAAAAGTACAGGTCCCAATACCGATCCTTGAGGGACTCCACTTTCTACAGCCCTCCATTGGGAGAACTGTCCGTTTATTCCTACTCTCTGCTTTCTGCTTCTTAACCAATTTCTTATCCACAAGAGGACCTCTCCTCTTATTCCATGACTGCTAAGCTTCCTCAGAAGTCTTTGATGAGGTACCTTGTCAAACGCTTTTTGAAAGTCTAAACGTAAAACCTCCAACCATTCATTTCCAACATATAGGCCCTTTCCAACTCTACTATCCTATAATTCTAGTGTTGCTCTGGGGCTCTGTGGAAAATTTGATTGATGGTTAGACCCAGCTCCTCCTCCTCCTCTTCTTCTTGGAAAAAAAATGAGATGCTGGTACACATAAAAGTGCCAGCACAAAATGGTTAACATAGACAGCAAAAAGAAAAAAAGAGGTGCCAATACAGGAATACCCCGCATTAACGTACGCAATGGGTCCAGAGCGAGTACATAAACCAAAAATGTACTTAAAGTGAAGCACTACCTTTTTTTCCACTTATCGATGCATATACTGCACTGCAATCGTCATATACAGGCATAACTGATGTAAACAATGCATTTATAACTAAAATAAACACAGTAGGCCTTCCAAGTTTGTAGTTGGAAACTGATTGGGCGGTGGCGTCATGCCGTTAAGTGTCCATTCTTGCAAAGTGAGTGTACGTAAACAGGGGAATGGTGCTACTGTAAATATGTCCATACTCGCGAGTGTCTGTAAAGTGAAAGTCCATATAGCGGGGTATTCTTGTATTCTGCACCAGTGAGTTCTACTACAAAAAAAAGCCGTGGCTGGACCGAATTGCTCAGTGCTGCCTGGGGAGATGTTACCACCACCAGGTAAGCCTGCCAGAGCCATCTACAGAATCTACCAGAGAACATTTGCCCTGTACTGCCTCAAATTCTGGAGCTGGCCCTATTTGCACTAGTGATGGACCATTGGTCTGGTCCAGCCAAGCAGTTCTTATGTTTACTACTACAGAAAGATAATGCAACTCTCTTATTAAAATATGGAGGGGAAACACAACAGGTGGGCTTTGGAGATGAGAATGGTATGGCTGTGTTTCCAAACTGAAGGTATCCGCGGGGGTGGAACAGCAGCAATGGAGGGAAAGGTTAAACCTGCATGTGCAAGGAGAAACTGTGGGTCTGTCATGGATGCATGCCAGCAAGGAAGCAGGAAATTGGAAAGTGGGGCAGAGGGAAGAAAGATGGCACCTGAGTGTTGGGCATGCACCAGACTAGACTGTGTGGCTATGGATGGGAAGGAAGGCAGTGTACGATATATAATATTTAAATTCATTTACAGCATTTCTACCCTCCACTTCAGCAAAAAAAAAAAGGCTCCCAGAGTGGCTTATTATTTAAATTAATTAAAACAAGGCAGTCCTTGCCTGCAGGCTTGCAATCTAAGAGACACAACACAAAAGAAAAAAGGGACGGAGTCCTTGAGAAAAGATGGTGACGGAGGTGGTGACGGGGGAGGCTGCTCCGCTTCGAGATTAAGATAAATATAAATTAATTACGTTGAGCGGCTAAAGAAGAAAGTTTGAATGAGAAGAAGGAGCTGAGCAATTTATATTTAATTGCTCCCCCTTACTAAGTGCTGCAGCTAAAACGCCTTGCCATCCCTCCACAGGGGAAGGGAGAAGAAAGGCAGAAGAATTTCATCCATACACCCTTTATGCATCCCACGCTCAGTAACAACCCGAAACAGCTGAGCAGAGCACCCGTACGGGGCTGCGTTGAAAGCATCGGCAGCGCCTAGAGAAGAGAGCATAAATGTGAAGGAGTTGAGTAAAGTATATTTCATCTTATCTGATTACTTGCCCTTCCAGAACTGCTGCAGCTCAAACGCCTCACTTTCTCCCCTATGGGAAGGGGGGAATAAGAAAGGCAATATAATCTCGTTCATCATTCACGCCTACCATCCCCAGCAAGGAGCTGAGCAATTTATATTTAATTGCTCGCCCTTACTAAGTGCTGCAGCTAAAACGTCTTGCCATCCCTCCACAGGAGAAGGGAGAGAAGAAAGGCAGAAGAACTGCTGCAGCTCAAAGGCCTCACTTTCTGAGACGCCAACTTACCGTGGATATTGCGCCTATTATTAACGGCTGGAGAGGAGAGTGGGAACGTGAAGGAATTGAGCAACATATATTTCATCTAGTTGTTTGCCTTTCCACAGTGCTGTAGTTTAAACGACCCACCCTCCCTGAAGTACTGTTTGAATACTGTTTGTATCGATTAAAAGCTGAGATGATGCTAACTCACTTTGGACTCAACATTTACAACAATGTTTGAAGAGAGTTAGTGTTCCGGTGAGCTCATACCTGAGCTGAGAAATAAACAGACATATTTTTTCTTTATTTGTTTCTCTTACGTGCTAGCAACATTAACTAAACCTTAATTTTTCTCTTTTCCTGCTTTTTATTGCTCTTGACTTTGTCTTAGTACCAGGGCTGTGGAGTTGGTACGACAGACTTTCGACTCCAACTCCGACTCCTCTATTTTTCTACTGTCCGACTCCAACTCCGACTCCTCTATTTTTCTACTGTCCGACTCCAACTCCGACTCCCACAAGCCCAATCCCTGGGGCTGATGGGAGTTGTAGATTAAAAAAGTAACTTTTCCAAGCTCTGGATTCACATGGTGGTGATGAAATGCCTTGTGCTACCATTTTACTACAGTAAATGTGTTATTACTAGTTAATATACATTTGCCATTTATGAAGGAGTCGGCGTCGGAATCGGAGTCGGAGTCAGTACATTTCTACCGACTCAGACACCACCCAAAATTGCTCCTGACTGCAACTCCACGACTCCGACTCCACAGCCCTGCTTAGTACCCAATATTTTTTTTGTTTGATTACTGTTTTTGCAAGTGTGTGATGGAAATGAGAAAATTTAAAAGAACTTAATAATAATAACATGAGCAGCAAAGATACTATAATATCAGTGTTTATTTATATATCTACTTATGAATTAAGTTGGTACTTAAACCAGATAAGTTTTATATCTTTGGGGGCTAAGTTTGATATATGCAAGCATTACGTGTAATATATTGTAATATATAATTAACTGGTTGTTACTGCATCTATTGTTAATAACCCTACTGGAACAGTATCTTTTAATAACCACTACTTTACTCTACTATAACCCTACTTTTAAAGAAGGAATAACAACAGAAACAGAAAAATCACAATCATTGGGGATACGATACAACTGGAGCATTCCTCTCAAGTTAAATATCCTAATAAAGAATGAATGGGTGTGGATTAGAACATTGAACGATGCAAAACAGTTAGCTATGGCATTAGAAGATCCAAATTTTACTCAATTTTCTCCAATAAATTAAAAATAGATTCTCAATTTAAATATTAAATTTGAAGTTAGATATTTACTACTTTCTTTTTTCTCTTTCCTTTTTATTGTTTATTTGTGTAAATTGTTTATATTTTAAAATGAATTCATTAAAATTAATTTCACTTAATGTTAAAGGCTTAAATTCTCCAGGAAAACGTAAAAGATATGCCAGACAACTGAAACAAGAACAAGCAGATATAATCTTCTTACAAGAAACTCATATAAAACAAGGACAAGAAGTCTATTTGGAGCGACTAAAATTGGGCAAAACATATGCAGCAAGTGAAAAAACTAGAAGAAAGGGAGTTGCAATAATGATTAAAAATTCAAATATTAACGTAATAAACTAAAAAAGATGAAAATGGGCATTACATACTTTTGAATGTACAGATATCTAATCATAATTACAGCTTAATCTGTGTATATGCGCCATTAATCAGACAAAAAAATTTTTATAGAACAAACAATTTAATAAAAATCATGCTCAAGGAGAAATCATCCTTGGAGGAGATTTAAATGGAGTAATATCATCTACAATGGATAGATCTAAAAAAAGCATTTCAAGGAAAATTACCTAAAATGTTTATAGAAATGATGAAGCAGAACAACTTGTCAGATGCTTGGAGATTCTATCATCCAGATGATAAAGATTATACATATTTCTCTCATGTACATAACTCATATTCAAGAATTGATTACTTTCTGACAACTCCATATTTACTCACTCAAATAGAAGAAATTAAGATTCAACTTATGACGTATGCAGATCATGCCCCAATAAAGATAAAACTAAAATTACAACAATGTCAAGATAATAGATTATGGCGATTAGACAATACTATTTTGCAAAATGAGGATATTAGAGAAACAATCAAACAACATTTGGAATTATATTTTGAAAAAAAATAACTCCAGATGTAAACTGGTCAACAATATGGGATGCAGCTAAAGCATACATAAGAGGGATCTTAATACAAAAAACAATTGAGCAAAGGAGAAAACGCAAGCAAAAAGAAAAAGAATTGATCTCATTGATCGTTGAAAAAGAAACTGAACATAAACTAACTGAATCATCAGAAGTATTAGAACAATTAAATATATTGAGACAGCTATATAAAAAATGCAAACTGAAAAACTAGAAAAATACACTAACACTATGCAGCAAAGATGGCATGAATATGCTAATAAACCATCAAGAGCACTATCTAAATTTTTAAAAGATAAACAAACAAAAGCTCTAGTTCCATCTATTAAATATAAAGACAGAAAAACAATGAATCCAACAGAAATTGCAGAATGTTTTCAACAATTTTATCAACAATTGTACTCTTTGCAAAAACCATTAGGGGAACAAATGGATAAAATATTTTTAAATATCAACTTGCCTAAAGTAACCGAACAAGATTTAAGAACCTTAGAGATAAATGTATTAGAAGAAGAAATAAGAACTACAATTAAAGCATTGGGAAATAATAAAGCTCCTGGACCAGATGGGTTAACAAGCGAATTTTATAAAATATTTGTGGATACATTAACTCCTCACTATCTAACAATGATAAATGAATCAACCCAACAAAGAAAACTACCAGCAACATGGTCAGAAGCCATTATTAAAGTTATATTAAAACCAAACAAAGATCCCACCTTGCTGGAATCATATAGGCCAATTTCATTGTTAAATCAAGATGCAAAAATATGGACCTCCATTATAGCAAAAAGGCTTAATAATATAATACCAAGCTACATTAAGCAAGACCAAATGGGATTCATAAAAAATAGGAAACTACAACATAATGTTTAAAAATTGTTGATTGCATAGAAATAAGTCAAAAGCAAAATTTACAAGCGTTATTTTTGTTCTTAGACACAGAGAAAGCATTTGACAGGGTGGAATGGTCATTTCTGATTAGAACCCTACAAGAAATGAACTTGGGAGGGATATTTAAATCCTGGATAGAATTAATATATCAGAAACCCACAGCAAAAGTATATGTTAATAATCAAGTATCAAAACCTATTTGGCTGAAACGTGGAACTCATCAGGAATGCCCACTCTCACCATTATTATTTGCTATTTTTTGGAACCATTAGCAACATTAATAAGAAATAACCAACAAATAACAGGGTCAAATACGGTACGGAGGAATTTAAAATAAACTTATATGCAGATGATATAGCTTTAACTTTAACACACCCAGCAATATCTATTGAAAGCACTTTTAAGGTGTTACATAGTGAAGCATCTGGATATAAAATAAACAGATAAATCTGAGTGCTTTGGAGTTAATATATACAAAAGGCAAATAGAAAAACAGCAAAAGGACACCGGTTTACAATGGGAAGATAAACCAATAAGATACTTAGGCATTTGGCTACATCCTCAAATAAAGATTATCTTCAAATAAAGATTATAATTACAAAAGATTGCTTAAACAGATTGAAGAAGTTTTAAATAAATGGGGAAAATTACAACTGTCATGGCTAGGAAAAATAGCAGCTATATCCATGATGATCCTACCTAAGACTTTATTTATTTTTATGACCTTACCATTAGAAATAGAAAACTATGAACTTATTCAAATACAGAAAAAAATATTGAAATTTATCTGGTCAAACAAGCTCAGTAGAACAGCAAATGAACATCTGTATCAAAAAATTAGTAATGGAGGACTCCGAGTACCCAACATTATTAGGTACTACCAAGCAGTCAAATTATCGTTAATTACGGATTGGTTTGAAGATTGCGACAGTATCTTATTAAAAGCAGAGCAAGAAATGTATCGGAGAAGATTACAGGAACTACTATGGGTTAAGCCAAAAACAATAACAACTAAACAGAATTTCCTTCCATCTACAAACACAGTATTTAAAGTATGGATTTATTGCGTAAAAAAGCTGGCCCCAGGTTTCTCCCGACTACAATTTTGAGAAACGAATTTGTGAACAATCAACTACAACGAACTATTAATTACCATACATGGGGAAAACTGTTCAAGTATAGTGATTGGTTTAAACAAGGATTTATTATTTCTTATGAAAATGCAGCTGAAATTTTGAATAATAAGAGGCCTCCATTATTTCAATTCTTTCAATTAAGGCATATAGTAGAACAAATAAAAACCAAACACAGAAACCCATGTCCTCCTACGGCTTTTGAGACTTTTTTACTACAGCCAGAGAAAAAGAATGCTATTGCTAAAATATATCAAATCCTCTCCTCATTAAGTATGCAACAATTACATTCAACATATAAAAAGAAATGGAGCAGAGATTTAGAGAAATTTAATTTATCAATATCGGAAGAAAAGTGGATTTGGTTGTTTAAGAATATCCCAACCACATTATCAAATAGTAATTTGAAAGAGAATTTTTTTAAAGCAGTTTATCAATGGTACTTAACACCACATAGATTAAGCAAAATATTTAATCAAAATATGTACTGTTGGAGATGTAGAAGAAGTAACGCGGATTTTATACATCTTTTTTGGAGCTGTGTTAAAATAAAACCTTTTTGGAACAAAATTTTAGATATAATACAGAATATTACAGGTCAAATGTTACCCAGAAATCCTAAAACAATTCTTTTGTGCTTATTTTGTGAAGAAATTAATGTAGATTTTCAATTAGTAGCTACTTTGCTCACAGTGGCAAAAATATGTATCGCGCAAAAATGGAAGAATAACAAACCCCCAACATTGATGGATTGGTTGAAAAAAACTTGGGAGACAGTATTTATGATAAAAATGACTTATAATAGAAATGCGATGAATTATAACCATCAAAATAAATTTGTAGAGAAATGGGCTTTATTTATACAATTCTGGAATGATAAAGTGATAGATGAAATAGCTCCATTTAATTTATTTACCTCAATATAGGAAACTGTTGTATTATTACGCTTAAATATGAAGGGGTAAGAAGTTAACCTTAATAATTACCTATTATTACTTTTGTTCATTTCATATTTTGTTTTTGCTGTTGTTGTTGCTTTATTTTGTAATGCTTCTATGTGTCAGCTCTACACTGCATCAGCAGTGTCCGGGGGGGGGGGCTGGAAATTCCTGGGTCTTTGGCAGGGAAGGAAAGTCCTTAGCCAGCAGTCGGGTTGTAAATCTGCCAGGCCTATCCGAAGCGTACTTGCCAAGTCAGAAGTCCAGAAGCGAGGTCAGTGGAGGTCCGGGATCAATTGCCAAGGAGGTCAGTCAAAGAGATGCTGCAGAGAAACTAGGTCTACACAAAGCCACGCCTGACGTTGCAGTCAGCAACAAGCTGCAGCCAAGGTGTGCCTTATAAAGAGCAGGATGGACAGCAAGTGTGAGCCCTCAGCGTTTGGGCCTTAAGGAGACAGCCTGCCTGCCTCTCTTCTGCCTGACCTTCTGCTGTCTACGTTCTGCAGGTGAGGGGGGAGTATCCTGTTCACTGTCTGTGTCTGGCTGCAGGGCCTCTGCTGTCCCTGGGGTGCTCTGCAGCTGAGGGGCAGAAGGAGCTGGATTCTCAGGAGGCTCCTCCGTGTCTCCTGCTGCTCCTGGGTCCGCTGCTGTTACTCCCGAGTCATCCTCATCTGAGGAGTCCTCTGACGGGGCCATGACACTATCCCCCGCCCCACGACCAACCCTCCGCCTCCCGCTGGGGCCCGGCTTATCCGGGTAGCGCTGGTGGAAGCGCCGGACCAGACGAGGGGCATGCACCTGCGCCACATCTTCCCATGAGCGTTCCTCAGGGCCGTACCCCTGCCAGTCTATGAGGTACTGGAGGCGGCCCCGATGCCTCCGGGAGTCCAGGATCTGCGCCACTTTGAATTCCTCTTCCCCGTTGACTTGTATCGGTGGTGGGGGCCGTGGTTGACTACCCAAGGGGTGAGGCGGGAGAGCGGGAGTCAGCAGTGATCTATGGAAGACAGGGTGAATGCGGAAGGAGGCAGGGAGTTGGAGCCGGAACGCCACCGGGTTAATTTGCTGGGTGATCCGGAAGGGACCTACGTTCCGACCCTCCAGCTTGTGAGACGGCCGTTGCGAACGCAGGAATTTGGTCGAGAGCCATACCCGGTCGCCTACCTTCAGCGGCGGGCCTGGTTGGCGGTGGTGGTCAGCAAAGCGCTTATACGCGTCCTTGGCCTGCTCCAGCTGCTCCTTCAGGACTGCCTGCAGGGCTTGCAACTCCTGCCGCATGACATCCGCAGCGGGGACCGGCGACGGCAGTCGCACTGAGGGGAAGAATCAGGGGTGGTAGCCGTAAGAGGCAAAGAACGGGGTCTGGCACGTGGAGGCATGCACGGAGTTATTATACGCGAACTCCGCCAGCGGTAACAGATCCACCCAATTGTCCTGTTGGAAGCAGGTGTAACACCGCAGGTATTGTTCGACGGTGGCGTTGGTACGTTCTGTTTGTCCATCTGATTGAGGGTGGTGGGCGGAGGACAAGTGGATCTGGACGTTCAGGGCCCGAAACAGGGCCTACCAGAACCGGGCGGTGAACTGGGCTCCTCGGTCAGAGATCAGGTGGTCAGGGAGGCCGTGTAACCGGAAAACCTGGGTCAAGAACAGTTGTGCAGTTTCTGGGGCAGAGGGGAGGCCAGCACAGGGGAGGAAATGGGCCATCTTGGTGAACAGGTCTATGACTACGAGGATGGTGGTCATTCCCCGGGAGGCCGGTAAGTCCGTGATAAAATTCAGGGAGACCGAGCGCCAGGGCCCGGGGGGGGTAGGCAGTGGGAGCAGGAGCGCCAGGGCCCGGGGGGGGTAGGCAGTGGGAGCAGGAGCCCCGGGGGCTTGCCGGGGTGGCTCTTGGCTCGCTGGCAGGTATCACAGGCCGCTACATAGTCCTTGACGTCCGCTTGGACCCGGGGCCACCAGAAATCCCGTAGGACCAGGTGGAGGGTTTTATACGTTCCAAAATGCCCTGCCGGCTGGCTGTCATGGCAGAGGTGGAGCACCTCTCCCCGCAGAGCTCCCGGGGGAACGTACAACCGGTTCCGGTGATACAAGAGGCCCTGCTGCAAGGAAAAGGGGCTGTCCCGGGCGGGCATCCCTGACTGGAGCTCTCGCTGCTGGGCCAGGGCGTAGGGGTCCTTTTGCTGCTGTTCCTGCACCCGGTCCAGGAGGGATTGTGGCTGGTGGGTAGCGGCGAAGTTCTCTGGGCGAAAAATTGGGCGAAGGGGGCGATCGACCTGCTCAGCTCGGTATTCTGGCTTGCGAGAGAGTGCGTCTGCTAGGGTGTTTCGGCGGCCAGGGAGGTAGGTGACCGTGAACTGGAACCGGGAGAAAAACAGGGACCGCCGGATCTGGCGTTGGTTCAGCCGTTGGGCGCTTTGCAGGTGCTCCAGGTTTTGGTGGTCTGTTCGTACCTGGACCGGATGGCGTGCCCCTTCCAGGAGACGACGCCAGGTCTCGACAGCTACTTTGATGGCCAGTAACTCCTTCTCCCAAATGGTGTAGTTCTGTTCCGAAGCGTTGAGTTTCCGGGAGTGGAATGCACAGGGGAGCAGGGACTGCTTGCTCCCCACTGGCTGAAGTAGGACCGCTGCCACTGCCTTATCCGATCCATCGGCCTCCACTATGTAAGGTCGGGTAGGGTTGGGTTGCTGGAGGATGGGTTCAGATGTAAAGGTGTGTTGGAGGCGCCGGAAGGCCTGTTGAGCGGCCTCGGTCCAAACAAACTTCTCTTTGCCTCGAAGCAGGTCTGATATGGGCGTGGTGAGTTCGGAGAAGTGGGAGATGAACCGGCGGTAATAGCTGGCGAAGCCCAAGAAGCGCTGCACATCTTTGGGGCTTTGCGGAGCTGCCCAGTGGAGGATGGTCTCAATTTTGGCGGGGTCCATCTGGATACCCGAGGGCGAGATCCGATGGCCTAGGAAATCCATGGTCGTGAGGTCAACGGCGCATTTTTCGAGCTTGGCGAAGAGGCGGTGCTCCCGCAGGTGCTGCAGCACCGCTCGAACGTGCTCCTTATGTTCCGAGGGGTTCCGCGAGTAGATCAGGATGTCATCCAAGTAGATCACCAGGAAGCGGTCTAGGAGGTCCCGGAAGATGTCGTTCATGAAGTGCTGGAAGACGGCAGGGGCGTTGCACAAGCCAAACGGCATCACGGTGTACTCAAAGTGCCCATAACGGGTGCGGAAGGCCGTCTTCCACTCATCGCCCTCCCGCATATGCACCAGGTTGTAGGCCCCTCTCAGGTCTAGTTTGGTGAAAATGCGAGCGCCCCGCAGCCGCTCTAACAGTTCTGGGATCAGGGGCAGAGGGTAGCGATTCCAAACTGTAATCTGGTTGAGGGCGCGGTAGTCATTGCACAGCCGGAGTTCCCCACATTTCTTTTTGACAAAGAGGACAGGGGCGGCTGCAGGGGATGTGGAAGGGCAAATGAACCCTCGGCACAGGTTCTTGTCGAGGAACTCTCTGAGGGCTGCCAGTTCGGGTTCTGACAGGGAATAAAGCCGGCCCACGGGAATCTTGGCTCCGGGGAGCAGATCAATGGGACAGTCGTAAGGACGATGGGGCGGCAACTGGTCTGCCTCTTGCTTCCCAAACACATCTGCGAACTCCCGGTACTGTTCCGGTAAGGCCTCGGGCACGGAGCTTGCCTCCTGGGTCATCAGGATGCGCTCCTTCGGCCTCCAGCAGTTGGCTTGGCAATAGGGGGATCCGAGGGTCAGTCGGCCCGTGGACCACTGGATGATGGGGTCATGCCGCTGGAGCCATGCGAGGCCCAGCACGACCGGGAAGTGGGGTGTGGCAGCCAGGTAGAACTGGAGGCTTTCCTCGTGCTCCCCCAGGGCCATGTCGAGCGGCACTGTCTCCTGTACTACAGGGCCCGAGGCGAGAAGCCGGCCATCAATAGTCTCCACCAGAAGGGGGCGGTGAATGGGTTGACTAGGAACCCGGTGGAGCTTGGCAAAGGACACATCCATAAAATTGCTGGTGGATCCTGAGTCCAGCATGGCGGGTACTTGTAGGGTCCCCCTTCCGGGGACTGTCAGTGCGATCAACACGGTCAGATGCTTGGGCGGTGAGGAACTGAGGTGGCAGGCCCCTTGAACCACGAGGTTGCCCCGGCTCAGGGGCCTGTGAAGGCCGGGGCATGGGCGTTTCCCGAGGCAGGGGCTGTGGGTCGTTTCGCGGAACACTGGGCTGCAAAATGTCCCGGGGCCCCGCAATACAGGCAGAGGCCCTGTTGCCGGTGTCGCAGCTTTTCGGCCGCAGAGAGACGTGGCCGAGCCCCTCCCAGCTGCATCGGTTCTGCCGGGGGTGCAGGGTCCTTGCCGACAGGCTCCAAGGGCCCAGCCACTGGGGCTGATGCTCTGTAGACTGGCTGGGGTCGGTTGGCAGCATGCCTGCTTTCCAGCCTCCCGTCAATCTGGAGACACAGGCGTATGAGGGCTTGCAGGGTTCCAGGGCGCTCCACCCTAGCTAGTTCATCCAGGAGCTCATCCGACAGCCCCTCCTGAAACTGGTCCATGAGAGCGGCTTCGTTCCAGCCCAGGGTTTGTTGCAATAGATGAAAGTCTGTTACATATTCCCCCAAGGGGCGTCGGCCTTGCCGCAGCCTGCGTATCCGGCGGTTGGCTGTGGCAGATTGGACTGGGTCCTCGAACATAGCCTTCAGTTCTCTGGTGAAGGCGGCTAGGTCGTTGAGCACGGGGCTCCGCTCGAGGAGCAGGGGCGTGGCCCATCTAGCTGCCGCCCCGGTGCAGAGGTTAATCAAGAATCCCACCCGGGTCTTATCATCTGGGAAGGCCTCTGGGCATAACTCCATGAAGAGCTGGGCCTGGGCCAAGAAGGCTGAGAGCTGGTTGGAAGCCCCAGTAAATTTCTCTGGGAGAGTCACAGGGCACTTGGTTCTCCCTGTAGGGAGAGGGGGTGGGGCTGCTGCTAGCTGGGTTTGCAAGCCTTGGACGGCCAACAGCAGCTGGTCTACTTGTGAGCGCAGGAGCAAGTTTTCCTGCTGGAGTTGCTCCATGGTCAGCACTTCCCCCACTCCTTTGTTGCCTGCTTTGTTTGGGCTGACTGCAAACTGTCAGCTCTACACTGCATCAGCAGTGTCTGGGGGGGGGGGCTGGAAATTCCTGGGTCTTTGGCAGGGAAGGAAAGTCCTTAGCCAGCAGTCGGGTTGTAAATCTGCCAGGCCTATCCGAAGCGTACTTGCCAAGTCAGAAGTCCAGAAGCGAGGTCAGTGGAGGTCCGGGATCAATTGCCAAGGAGGTCAGTCAAAGAGATGCTGCAGGGAAACTAGGTCTACACAAAGCCACGCCTGACGTTGCAGTCAGCAACAAGCTGCAGCCAAGGTGTGCCTTATAAAGAGCAGGATGGACAGCAGGTGTGAGCCCTCAGCGTTTGGGCCTTAAGGAGACAGGCCTGCCTCTCTTCTGCCTGACCTTCTGCTGTCTCCGTTCTGCAGGTGAGGGGGGAGTATCCTGTTCACTGTCTGTGTCTGGCTGCAGGGCCTCTGCTGTCCCTGGGGTGCTCTGCAGCTGAGGGGCAGAAGGAGCTGGATTCTCAGGAGGCTCCTCCGTGTCTCCTGCTGCTCCTGGGTCCGCTGCTGTTACTCCCGAGTTGTCCTCATCTGAGGAGTCCTCTGACGGGGCCATGACACTATGTAATCAAATTGGAACATTTTGTACTTTCACTTTATCTTGAATAAAATTTAAAAAAGAAAAGAAAAGAAAAAAGGGATGGGGAGGAAAGAAGAAAAATGGCTTAGCTCTCATTCAGACGACAAAAGAAGATGATGTGACTTGGGAGGTAAAGTCCAGTTAAAAACTGGCTCCTGGTCTATACATGCAGCAGAATGAAATGGCAGAATCCTGAGAAGGTAAAGTGATCTGAAATGCTTCCAGCAGCAGGTGGGTAATCCTATTTTGAAAGGATCTCCCATGTTGATATCCTTCTATGAATTTCTCCAAGCCCCTTTTAATGACACGTAAAGCTACAGCAATCACCAAATCCAAACAGTTCCATAAGAGGCACAATGGAAAGGTAAGGCAGAGAGCCTGATTGTTCTTGAGCAGGGCAAAGGACACCTCTGATAATGTGGCAATTATGTTATGTAGGAACTGAGCAGGTGGGTTTCACTCTCCTCTCTCCTTAATAGGGAAGGAAGAGAAATTGGATTCAGTTTGCATTTCAAGCCAAATCTGTCAAATTCGCAGTTCCCAAAACAATATAAGAACTGAAAGACAGCTAAATTTGAAATTTGCCCTTATTCAAATTTTGCAGTGTAGTTCTCTACCCAAAAAATGTTTATAAAAATGCATGTTAGGAGAAAGTGTGCATAAAAATGAACATATGAAAATAACATGCGTATTAAGAGAAAGTGCTTGCAGAAATGTGTATATTAGTCAACACTGCATACAAAAGTTTATTCATTAGGAGAATTTCGCACTTAAATGCTGAAGAATTTTCATGTGCATTTTTTTTAAAAAAATCACCAATTGCTGCAGAAATGTGAAGATTTAAGATAGGAAAAATGAGAAACTGACAGAACCAAAGATGACAGATTTTTCCTGTGTAGGCCCAAAACACCTACATAGCCCCCTGAATTTTATGCCTTCCTCCCTCAATCCATTTCTCAGTGGGTAAGAGCTGACTGCACTCATTCAGGAGACCCATAAAAGAACTGCATGAGTTCCAAAATGCTCACACTATCCAGCCCAGGCATGGGGAATCTGTGGCCCTCCAGATCTTTGTTGGGCTACAGTTCCCCCCCCCCCATCCTTGACCACTGGCCATGCTGGTTGGGATTGATGGGAGCGGCACAGCTTTCCTACCCGATCTTGTCCAAGCCCTTGCATTCATCAAAACAAGTTCCGGGGCTAAATTCTAATTCAAATGAATTCCTGGAGTGGAACCCTACAGTGAGCCTCGTCAAGAACCAAGAAGGCCTGCTTTCTGGTGGATATCACCAGGGCTCAATTTGTGCCTGTGCTACTCACCAAGATTCAGCTGTAGGCAGGAGATTTAGAGGAAGCAAACATAGCACATGCCTTGGATGCAGCAGGGCCCAGTTTCAATTTCTTGCAGCCCCCATGAAAGGGATCAAGTAAAGGGAGCCTCTGCCTGAGGTCCTGGAGAACTGCTGTCAGTCAAAGATGACAATATTGGGCTAGGTGGACCAGCAGTCTTGAGTATGAGGGAGCTTCAAAAGAATCCCTGCACAGGTGTAGTGTATTTCTGTCATCAGTGAGGAAGGTAATTTATACCAGGTAAGACTGTTGGTCTTTTACCAGGTATGAATGGCTCTCAGTTGCCTACTCTGGCTGGTAGTACTTCTGCAGGGCCACATTCACACTATACATGTATTCCACTTTAAACAGTCATAGCTTCCCCCAAGGAATCCTGGGAAGGGTAGTTTGTGAAAGGTGCTGAAAGTTGTTAGGACTCGCTCTACTCACAGAGCTACAATTCTGAGAGTGAGTGAACAGTCAGTCCCTCTTCCCAGGGAACTCTGAGAATTACAGCTTTGTAAGGGGAATGGGGGGGTGTCTCCTAACAACTCTCAGCACCCTTCACAAACTACACTTCCCAGGATTCTTTGGGGGAAGCCATGACTGTTGAAAGTGAAATGATTGTAGAATAAACATATGGCATGAATGTGGCCCAGGACTCTCACTTGCTATCTGAACGCTTTAAATGGAGATTCCTGGGACTGAACTTGAGACTTTCTGCATGGAAAGCATGTGCTCTCCTGGTGACCTACAGCTTTTCCCAGTCCGTGGTCTTTATATGAATCAAAGATTCTTGCACCTCACCAGCATGACCCTCTGGAGAAGAGCTAGGGAACCAATCCAGAGCTTGGAAAAGTTACTTTTTTGAACTACAACTCATATCAGCCCAATCCAGTGGCCATGCTGGCTGGGGCTGATGGGAATTGTAGTTTTAAAAAGTAACTTTTCCAAGCTCTGGCCACCCTCCAGATGTGTTGGACTACAATTCCCATCATCCCTGACCATTGGCTATGCTGGTTGGGGCTGATGGGAGTTGCCATCAAAAATATCTGGAAGACCACAGGTTCTTCATCCCTGCCCGTCCCTGTTGGCAAACAACCTAGAATCTTTTTTTCCCTTTCACAAGGACATGCAAGAGATTGAATCCAGGACCTTCTGCATGCAAAGCACATGCTCAGCCTACCACTGAGATATAGGGTAGAAAAGCACTCACTGTTCTGCTGGTTCTACTGCATCTCCACCTCTCTCTTCTGCAAATAGCAGCACACAATGCTACTCCCACCCCTTTTTACTGTAAAACCTGGTGGGAGCAGCTTTAACAGTTATTTTTTTTTAAAAAAACTCAGCTTCAAAGAGATTTCACAACTGATTGGCTGATCAACCCACTCCCCCTCCAGGTGTGACCAATGGAAACACTTTGCTCTGGCAACTAGTGTGTTCATGGCCTTCAGCTGCTGCCAGCCAAACCTACCTGACTGCTAAAGTCATCATGTAAGGTAGGGGTGGGGAAGACCAACAGCAATTTTCAAGAGGTCCATGCAGAAAAAAAGGTGGAAAACTACTGGTATAGGGAGGTAGTTTCTGTACATACCCCTCTCTGTCCAGTCAACCAAGAGGCATTATTAGAGTTCACAGACATGTCCCAGCCAGGATGCTCAAGGTGTGAAGCAGGTCCAGTAAAAAGAGTGGCCTGGGGATAATTCTGAGGGCCAGTTAGAGAGGCTTGGAGGATCACATTTGGTCCCTGGGCCTGAGCTATCCTCCCCCTCCCCATTCCAATGAGCAGCAACAAGTGAAACAGGGCAGGGGGTGCAGAAATCCTGATTCAATAGGTCTCCTTCCCAAGTCTGTGCAGTTTTGTTTTGGCTTCAGAGGATCTCCAAATCAAGGATTACAGGGACAGAAGAGGCAATGTCATTTCCACACAGAATTGAACTGAAACCCATCTTTTTTTGAGGAAGTAAGCCCTGGGGATCATATTGCACCAAGTCTAACAGCAATGGTAAATTTCTAAAAAAAAAAATAGGTGCCAAATCTCACGGGTGCTTGCTAGCTCTGTACCCCTAAACCAAGGGATGTAGTCATCCATTGGTCTGGGGGGTTAGACCCGTTAATTTTTGGAAGCAGGGTCCCAGCAGGGTCCCTATGTCTCCAGCACCCTACAAGCCAATCAGCCTGAAAGGAGTGTATTAATTACTGAGAAGAGTCTCCTAGCATGCTTCCTTGTCCTTTCCTGCTGATTGGAGCCAAGCAGAGTGAAATGAGATGAGTCAGCCACTGAGAAGACTCTTCTCAGTAGCCAACACTCTCCCCTTTCATGCTTACTGGCACCTAGGGACGTATGTTGTTGTGGGAGAAGGTATTAACAAGGATCTCATTGTCAACCCAGCAGCAAAAAGGATGTGGGTGTGGCTGGGAGTGTCATGAAAGGATCCTGCACTTCTGAGTTTTCCACTACACTGTAAAAAATGTAAGCTGATTTTTGAGGCAGTAAAGAAAATGCACTCTGTACGTGTTTAGACAGCCTCCCTATCAATATACATACATCCCAGAACCGAGCCCCACCTTGAAAGCAGGCTAAAGAGGGGTTGAACTTTCCTGGATAAACCAAAACCATAGGCGACAGCCAGATCAAGCCACCTCCGAGCCAAATAAGGGGTCGTGGGAACCAATCTGCACCAGTGATTTCTCCGTAAACTAGAAGGAACGGCGGGCTCAGGAGGGGGGTGGGTGACAATCGAGCCGCTTGGCACGTTAGCAAAAATTCCTCAGGATGAGGCACTTCCGTGGGGGAAGGCGCAGTTCATTTCACCCGCTCAAGCCGCGTGTAGATCGCCACGTGGGAAGCGGCCTTCTGGCAACCTAGGTAGGAGAGGGAAACGACCGGCCGGCTCCGGAACTCGCCTTTCCCTTCCCCGTGGCGGTGGTGCAGCAGCTTCTAGCCTAGCCTGCCTGGTAACCGGCTGCAACGCTCGAGGCCCCGCCCCGCGGGAGATCCTGCCCGGCGCCCTTCCTTGCTCTTCCCCCACGCCTTCCACGTGCTAACGCGCAGCTCTCCGCCTGGTTCTCCATAGGGTGCAGACGGAGCGGACGCCGGCTGGAGCGCCGGGCTGTCTTTTGATCTGATTTGATTGCACCTATCCGAGGAAGTCTGTCTGTGTTGGGATCAGGTAGATCCTTTTTCGGGCTTGGTTTCCTGCCTTCTCTCCCTCTCCCCCACCCTCCCGGCTTTCACGCTTGATCCGTGAAGGAGGCAGGGAGGCTCTGGGCGCAGCAAAGGATGTGGCTGTCATCCCCGGCTAGACACCGAAGCCCGTGAAGAAGTGAGAAGCGAGGAAGGAAGGAAAACTGGGAGAGGAGGAGCCCTCACGGGTAAGATCCCTCTCCGTTTCTCAAGGGAGAGGCTTTGGGAAGAGGGGATCAAGTAGATTCTGGAGGTGGAGAGGTCGCGTTTATCTGCTACAGTTATTTAATAAACATGTTGTTGTTGTTGTTGTTAATAATGATGATGATGTAGATTAGAAGATAAGTCCAAGGAGCCTGTGTCGTCTCTGCAGCAGTGCACGGGGGTCTGTCTCTCGGCTTCTCCTCCTTCTGCAAGACACTTTGTAGGAGAGATGCGTTTGTGGCATAAGCCCCCGTGAACTAGCGCTCCTTTGGGCAGCTGTATCTTTCCTTTGTCGCCTCTGGCGTGCTTCCCTCCTCGTTTTGAACGCGAGCGAAAGGGCTGGTTTGCCCTGCCTTCCGCTCTGGCAGCCACAGCAGCTCCATCCCTTGGACAGATCTAGAGGTGCCGCCGCCCCTGAAGTTCCCTTAACTTGGATTTAGCGCCAGGGCGGGGAACCTGTGGCCGCCCATCAAGTGTTGTTGGACTACAACTCCCATCGTCCCCTACCCGTTGGCCGTGCTGGCTGGGGTTGATGGGAGCTGGAGTCCAGCAACATCGGGAGGGCCGCTGGCTCCCCACCTCTGCCTTAAAATGCGCTAGTTTGACATATTCACAGTCCTGGGGTGTGTGTGTGTGAGTGAGTGAGTGAGTGAGAGAGAGAGAGAGAGAGAGACTGTTTCCAGATCTCCTGTTTATTGAGCATTCATCCCGATTTGTTTGCAGAGAGATTCGATGACACTTGCTATTTACTGAGCATTAATTCTGGTTTGTTTGCAGGGAGGTTAGACTTGTGCCAAAGCAACTCTTCTCCCACACTTTCCAGTGCATTTCCCCTGTTGTTTTCCTTACTGCAAAAAAAGTTAGGTCTTTTGGGGGAGCAGGTTCGTTTTGTAAGACCACCTAATCAACTTGAATGTGGTGGAGTGGTTAAAGTGTCATACTAGGACCTGAGACAGACGGGGGTTCAAATCCCCACTCAGCCATGAAGATTGCAGTATGACAGCCTAACCAAGTCACAGTGTTGTGAGGATAACATTGGGAGGGGAAAAACCATGTTTGGGTGCCACCTTGAGCTCCATGGCGGAATCATAGAATCAAAGAATAGTAGAGTTGGATGGGGTCTGTAAGGCCATCGAGTCCAACCCCCTGTTCCATGCAGGAAAGGTGGGATAGAAATGTAATCATAAATAAATATATCTTAATTATGTGAATCCTACCTGAAAATAGCAGGTGTGGAAAGTGTCCAAAGAGAGAAAAGGCATGCCTTTCTTTTTACCTTTTTCCTTTCTCATTCTTTTTAAAAATTTATTTATAAAAATATTTCTATACCACTATACCAGAAAACAAAGCAGTTTGCAACCACTATATACTATAAAACCTTGTATTGAATTAAAAAGGGCATTCTGATGGCTAAGTCACAATGAAACCAGGGGATATTTATAAAAGTTTCTGTTCATTTACACAGGCACAAGGGTATCATTTCATATGAATGGCACAAATGAATATGCATCATGCACTTTTCCCCATAATTGCAAGACTAATCTGTGTGTGTTTACTTAGAATAAGTATCACTGAGTTTAGTGTGGCTGCTCCCTGCCAGAGTTACAGCCTTCAAATTCTTTACCACCCTCCCTTTAGGGCAGGTTGTGTAAATATATCTTTATCTTTGAAACAGTCCCATGAAAAAGAAGGTTAGGCAAAGGCCTTGTTCATATATTATTGGGAGCATTGTGGTTACCAAGCACTATCCTCTGATTGTTCTCAAACCTAATAGTACCTGTAACTTCTGCCCACCTGGTCAGATGAAATGTGCAGCTGGGTATCACACTAGCCATATCCATGCCCTTTAGAGGATCGGTTGCTAGTGTGGTGGGTAAGTAACCCCACAATCGGCCCTAATTGCATGGACAGGAACAGCAAATGTTGTTGTGAACTATTTATGTATTTTAAAATGTGCATATTCTAACTCTTAATCAAAGCTGGTTTGCAAAGCAGCTAACAGATTTTTTTAATTATTTATTTATTTACTTACTTATTAGATTTATATCCTGCCCTTCCTCCCAGTAAAACAAACATGTGATATAGTAAAATCAGCAGTAGCCTTGCCTCATATTTATAGAACAGAGGATAAAAGTATTAGTTAAAAGCTGAGGAATATAGTACTGATTTTCGAAAGCTGAACAAACAGAGGAAGAACTTTTAGTGTGTGAGCTGTCATGTGACAGTGACAATCATGTTTCTCCCTTTAACATGTAGCCCTGAGAAACAGTCACTTATGAGTATCTACAATCCAGTCAGCTTTGTAAATATAAGAACATAAGGAGAGCCTTGCTGGATCCATGAATCCTTCTAAACCTCCATCCTGTTTCCATCTAATAAGAGGTCTCAGAGAAGCCCACAAGCAGAGCATGGAGGCATTCGCTTTCTCCCATTGTCCCCCGGCAAATTATATTTGGAGATATACTGCCCCTGAATATGGAGGTTCCTTATAGATATCATATCTGTTTGCTGCTGAGAGGCTTATCCTTCACAAATTTGTTTTAAAAATTGTTAAACAATTTTTAATTATTTATTTACTTACTTACTAGATTTATATCCTGCCCTTCCTCCTGTAAAACAAACATGTGATGTAGTAAAATCAGCAGTAGCCTTGCCTCATACTACTTATAAAACTGAAGTGATGACCATGCCTTATACTGAGCCAGACCATTGGGCCATGTAGCCCAATACTGTCTTGGCCAGCCTTCACCATTCTGATGCGCTCCAGATGTTTTGAACTACAATTCCCATCAGCCCCAGCCAGCATGGCTGTGCTCTTGTCAGACCCAGAACCATACGGCTATGTTGCCTGGGGCAGATGGGAGTCATAGTCCAAAATGTATGGCGCTCACCAGATTGGTGAAGGCTGCCATACGCTTTCCAGGTTATCAGCTAGGGGTCCTTCTAATCTTGACAGAGATATGTCGGATTGAACTTGCAACTTTGTGCAAATAGAGTGTATGATCTACTGTTGAGTTGGATCCCTTGCTCTAGACCCAGCACTGCTAGGCTGGGCTGCCTATTTTTTTAAAAAAAAAATACTATTATTTATTGAATTAATATCCCATCCTTCCTTCAAAAAAGGAACCCAGGACTATAGCTAGTAATGCTCCATATTAGGGACTAGATCCTCGTTCCATCAAAAAGTAGCAGCTATTTCCCTCTGGAAGCAATGACTGGCACCCTGTACCTAAACCTTTGCTCTGTCTTGTTGCCTCATCTCAGAGCATTGCTGCAGTGTTGACACAATGTTTTTTTGAAGTTGCACAGATGTAATTAATAGTACACCATCTCCTAAATTATGAGCTGCCTCAGCAAGTTTTTTCACCCAAGCCATCTTTTTTTTTTTTTTTTTGACTGATGCAAATGTAATCTAAGAAGAGCATTATCTCCTCCTTCCAATTTTGGCTGACGCATATATCTTCCCTTTGTTCCACGCACTTGTGCCCTGAATAAAAGCTCGGATCCCCTCTCAGTTTGTTTTTTCTTTGAATCTGATCTGTACTTTAGTGCATGTACCAAATTACATCCATTAGCTTTTATTTTAAGCCGGAAACATAACCCAAGATTTTTATGGTTAGCTTTTATTTCCGTCAGAGTGTTTACTCTGCAATTTCAAAGCTGCTTGTCCCCTCACCGCCACTTAAAAACAACAATGACAACACAGAGCCTGAACCCAGAACCTAGAGTGCAAGGGAAAAGGTGGAGAGGATCTAGTGCAAGGTCCTTTCCCAGTGCAGTTTCACACCTAGTGCAGCCAACTCTCCAGGCGGCTTCATTATCCTGAGTTGTTTGCACAAGGCCTTCCACACTGACATGCATCTTCATCATCATGGTTTATTTGTGTGCTGCCTTTCCATGGCAATCTATCCTCAAGCTGACTCACAACATGAAAAAAATTGCACAATTCACTGTTACAATTCAAAGGAAAACATCTCATTAAGAAGTATACAATAAATTGAAAAAGTACCCCTGTAATTCATAATAAGGTCCAACAATAAAATACAAAAACATAATCCCAATAACAAAAATAACTGATCTCCAGAATTAAGTTTTTCCCCAAACAAAAGCCCCTAAATACCACCCCACAGTGAAGATGCTGTCTGGCATCTTCAGGTAGTAGCAGCTGTACTCACTCAAGGGTCCCCTCCCAGGCCAGGTGGAAAGAGACCAGCAAGCAGGAAGAGGGTCTTGCAGCACTCACAGTTGAGGCGTTCTCTGGCACAGTCAAGATGGTCTCTTGGAGAGAGGTGTACAGAAGTGGCAGGATAGGGAAAAGACTTTTGCCTGCACGTATCACCCCTGATAACTGGAGCATCCAGTGGTGATGTGATGGGAAGATGTGAATGGGTCATCACAGATGTAGTAACATAGAGATGCCATGCATATGACCTTGCATTGTCACAGGTACTCTGAGTTTCAACTGAGGCAGTTTGCCTATTTATCTGGCAATTACCAAGTGTAGAAAAATCAAGTGATATACATGTATGTGTGAACCATCCTATAGTCAGGGATGCTTTTCCTATTATCATAGATAAGATTCCGACTATGGAGGCAGAGCATAGCCATCATAGCTAGGAGCCATTGATAACCTTATCCTCCATGAATGTGTCTAATACTCTTTTAAAGCCATGCAAGTTGGTGGCTATCACTTCCTCTTCCGGGAGTAAATTCCATAGCTTGACAATGCACTGCGTGAAGAAATACTTTCTTTGGTTAGTCCTGAATCTTCCAAAATTGGATGGCCCCAAATTCTATCACTACGAAAGAGGATTTTCTCCCTGTTCCCTCTCTCCACACTGTGAACAATTTTATACACCTCTGTCACTGCGGGAGGAGAACCATGTGTGTGCCTTGGAAAAGAGTTGCGGTATAAATGCAGTGAATAAAGAAACACACTGATCCAACACAATCACAAAATGTGTGTGTGAAATGTGTGTATCAAGTGCCAAAGCCAATATAGCCCAGCTAGATTACAGGATGTCAGGAATGAGCTGCTCTCCGTTCCATCGCCAGTACATTCAAAGGAGCAGAAGCAGGTGGTTGGAGGGTTGCAATGGCCAGTGATTGTAAATATAGCTGAGAAACTAATGAGCTAAAAAATATTTTTGTACTGTCTCTTGGAAAATGGAGTTGGGCTGGTTTCCTAAACATTCCTAACCCCACTCCCATCCTAAGTTCTAAAAGCAGCGCATAAGATAAACAGAGCTTGGAAAAGTTACTTTCTTTGAACTACAACTCCCATCAGCCCAATCCTGTGGCCATGCTGGCTGGGGCTGATGGGAGCTGTAGTTCAAAAAAGTAACTTTTCCAAGCTCTGAAATAAAACCAAAACCAGCAGGAGCTCTCCTCTATAGGCCAACATCTGCATTATGGTTTGTCAGTATGGGAGCCTTGCCACAACATCTGAGACAGGGAAGAAATAGAAAAGATAAATGGAAGTCATGAGGCTCAGGCTGGGAAAAGGTTGGCCATGACTTTCCTTCCCTCCTCCTGGCAGCTGCAGCTGTGGGAATTCAGGATTATAAGAAGCTGTGCACCCAGTCGCCTCTGGCAAGTGAGAGACGATTTGTCAACATGCCTGTTGATGGAGTTGGGATGGACTAGTAAGAGCGCTGCTGGAACGCTAAAATTATAGTATGAAAAAGTACTGTTGTTTGTACCATGCCATCAAAGAACATGGCACATTACACAGTTATATAGGGCAGGGGATAGACAGGTCCCTGCCTGCGAGGTGCTTACAATTTAAATTCTCTGGCTCTGTTGCCTTTTCGGCACCTAGTGAAGACCTTCCTCTTTCAGCAAGCCTTTAAAGTAGACGCCTTTATCCCAATCTGCATCTGTATTGGAAACTGTTTTTAAGATGTGTTGTTTTTAAGACGTTTCTATTGTTTTATCACTTGTTGCTCGCCGCCCTGGGTTCCATCCTTTTATTTATTTGTTTGTTGAATTAATATCCTGCCCTTCCTCCTAAAGGAGCTTTTGTCGCAGCAGCTATGAACTAGCTGCATGACCCTGGGAAAGTGCCAGGGCACACGAGGCCACCATCTTGCTGAAGCTAAGCAGGTCCTTGGGTTCCATGATGGAAGAAAAGTGGGATATAAATGTAAGAATAAATAAAGAAGCCACTCATCTTTTTGCCTCGGCTAATCCACGTACAACGTGTGGACCTCCTCATATTGCTGAATTCCAGGTTCCATCAGCTCCAACTAGCTAATGGTCAGGGAGGTGGGAGCCATAGCCCAGCAATATCTTGAGGATCACAAGTTCCCCACCCTGATATGCAACATCAGGGTGACAATATTAGCCTATTTTACCAAGTTAATGTACAAGAAGTGCTTTGACTGCTTAGGAGGTCAGATTATTTGAAGGGCCGCCTTCTCCTGATTCAGGCGGCCACCTTTTATGATGATCATCGGAGGCCTTGCTCTGTGCCCCTTTGCCTTCAGAAGGGTAGTTTAGTCTGGTCCTTGGGGCAGGGCCTTTTCAGTAATAGTGCCACAGTTATGGAATGCCCTTCCTCAGGAGGTCCAGTTAACTCCCTCTGTCTTACCTTTTAGATGAACAGTTAAGATTCTTTTCTTTTACCAGGTATTCAAGTTGTTTTAAATTTCTTTTTGTTACTATGGATGGTCTTGGTGTTGTTCCAGTTTTTAGTGTTTAGTTTTATTGTTTTGACTTAATTGTATTTGCTTTGATTATGTCATTATAAGGCACCTCGGGGGCTCTTGCAACAGAAAGCTGGGATGTAAATAAAGCTTGGGGAGATAGTGGCAGAGCAGATTTTTTTGCAAGCAGATGGTTCCAACTTTAATCCTTTGGCATCTCGAGCTCAGAAATGGAATCCTTCCTTGCCTGAGGCCATGGAGAGCTTCTGCCGGTCAGAGTAGGTGACATGGGGCTCGATGGTCAAATAGCCTGACCAGGATTTATTAATTTTATTTAATGACAGTATTTATAGGCTGTTTTCTTAGGCATAGCCCACTCATGGCCAGTTAAAACAAATAAAAGCAATACAGCATTCCTGCAAACACAGAAAAGCTATTTTAAGATGGATAGCTTTTCTAACCATGAATGAATGTTACTTAGGGGGAGGCACTCCAAAATAAATGGGTAGTTTAAAACCTGCTTTAAAATTTGCAGCATGCTGTGTTCCTGTGCTACCCCCAGTTTTAGCTGTAACAGAGAGTCAGAAAAAGTGATCAAGACGATGATAATCAAGTCACATTTTGAGCCTGAAACGCTGTTAAAATATAACCGCTTCTGGAAACACACTGAAGTTCAAAATATATTTTAGTTTAAGATGGCACATTCACGAGGGGGGGTTCAGATTGTTCCCTGCTGCATGTCGAAAGAACACGTGAGGCAGGATGTGGGCCTGTCCAGACACGAATGGTGGCCATGTCTTCATCATCCCTGCATTTGGAACACATCACAAGAGGGTTCTGTGCATGTACATTGTCCAAATACATACAGGGGGCATGGCTATGGAATGGAGCATTTCTGTGAGACCCCATACTTACAACAGACCCCTCTCAACTGCCCCAAAAGAAAACTAAGGGTCCACATACTTGGGACGATGTTCCATTGAACTTTGTGGGACTTACTTCAAGACACACACACAGAGAGAGAGGAGGGTTATGAAGCCTGGTTAAGATGTACGATGGAACTGATGTACCATATGCATGGTAGACTTGCCCAGATACAGAGGTTGACTCTTGACAGTTCAAATGTCAGCCGTGAAAACGGTAGGGCAGTGAAAACTGCTAGGAGGGTGAGGGCTTAGGTATGTAGACTTCTGAGAAATCATACTGTGGTCAACCTGGTTTTATCACTGGGTCTGTACACTCACCAGGGAGTTGTGGTGAATTACAAGTTTGTCAGGTTCACGCATTACATATTTAAGCAGAGACATAAAGCAGGGGTGAGGAACCTTTTTAGCCTGAGGGCCGCATTCCCTTCTGGCCAGCCTTCCGAGGGCCTCATATCAGTGGTGGGTGGGGCTAGGGGCAAAGGTGGATTGAGCAATGGATGTAAATTTTACCTCTGTACAGCAGGCTAGTTTCTACGCATGCTCACACAAACCTCTCTATCTTCCATCCAGACATGCAAGAGGCATTATCAGAGTTGAAGGACACGTTCCAGCCACGCAGAAGCACTCGTGGTATGAAGCAGGGCCAGTGAGAGGGGTGGTCTGAGGATAGGGGTTGTTGCCTGAAAGAGTTCCAAGGGCCAAATGAGAGGCTAAAGGGCCATATTTGGCCCCTGGGCCTGAGGTTTCCCACCCCTGGCTTAAAGCATCTACAAATGTAATCTTTGGAGCACTGATGGAAGGCTCTGTTGGTTTTGGTTATCTCAGTTTCTCATTTTTCCAGTATTAAATTCAGTTCTCATTTTTGCGGCAATCTGCATTTTTTTAAAAAAAATCCTCATGCAAATTCTTCAGCATTTTAGGGTGACTTTCTATGCAGTTTTGACTAATATACACATTTTTGCAAGCAGTTTCTCCTAATCTAATGCATTGTTGTATGTGATTTTCATGAATATATTCATTTTCATGCACACTTTGCCTTAACACATGCATTTTTGTAAACATTGTTTGGTTGGAGAACTGCATCCCAAAATCGGGAGAACTGCGAATTTCGAAGGATGGGCTGTGTTTCGGTTCTCGTGTTGTTTGATAGGTTAGGCTTCAAATGCGAACTGAATTAAATTTGTCCGCCATCCTGAGTTCTGAGTGGCCTGTCATGTTCTAGGTTCATTAAACATTAACTGGTTTTGTCCTTTAAGGCTGTGCGTCCCTTTGTGTGTGGTAATTGTAGCTCCCAGGATTCTTTGGGGAGAGCCATGCACTTTAAATGTGCTTTAAATGTATGGTGTGGATGTGACCCTTGTCTCCTTAGTGATTGCTTTTAAAGATTTCACCCCATATACTAAGAATGAATACATTTTCTAATACAGATTCTTATGTAGCCAAAATAGCACCATCCACACAAAATAGGAAAGTATCAACTGGATTGAATTGGTTAACTAATTGTACTTGATTTTATTCATTCTAATTGTTTTTAATTTTGTATATTTACTGTTTTAATCTTTTTTATGATTATTCTTGTAAGCCGCCCTGAGTTCTCTGGAAAAAGGGCGGGGTATAAATATTTTAAATAAATAAATATAAATAAATAAATAAATAAATAAATAAATTTTGGGTTTGCCATCACCGCTGCCTGCTGAAGTGCATGAAAGGGCAGTAGAACTGCAAACCTCCTCTGAATTGTTTCTTGGCTCTCGTGCAAGTGCAGAGGCCAGGGGGCATGAAAGTGTATAGAAGATGGATGATTAGCTCAGAAGAAGAAAGCTAGACCAAAGTTAAATCTTCTCCCAACCTTCACATTCTTACTATCCTTTCTAGTTAACGATGCTGGCCTCATAGTTGTGCCTAGCAGCACAACTATGAGCTGGGTGTGGCCGTTTGACACCCACTTCTCGCTGTTCTTCCCATTTAGTTTAGGTGCTAACACTGTAGGTATGTGAAAACGAAAAGCAGCAATTGAAAAGTTGTTTTATAGCAGCAGGGCAGCATGGGACGTGGTGTTGAGGAAGGGCTCAAAGCCGTAAAAGAAATGACTTGCATATCACAGACTTTCTCAGTAATTGTTTCCAGATGCCACTGTCTGCCGACGGGTAACCAGTGTGATGAGAGCCAGCTATAGAAATGGAAATAAAGGAGAGGGGGTGTGCATGCACACAAGCGTATGTCTGCACAGCCACTGTTGAGTCATCCTAGCATATGCAAGTACAAGAGTTATTGCTGCTGAGCGTGTTGGAAACATAGCTTAACAAGCATGCACCACAAATTGTCAGCTTTTCCCCTTTTCTTCTATCGGACGATTACAGGCAGGCAGGGTTCTTGGTTGATCATTAGGAGCACAGCGGCTTGTCCCTATGATGAAATCAGCATTGCTCCTACACTTGCCAAAGAGCTTCTGCAACATATTAAAAAGATTTCTCGAATGCCAAAGACTCAAAGAGCTAAAGGCAACCCCTCCCTTTCCAAAACAGTATCTGGAGTTGCATATACTCAGTGGTGGGCTGGATGAGGGCCAATAAACTGACTCTGAATCCTAGCAAGATGGAGGCATTGTGGGTAGGTGGTTCCCAAATCTGGATAATTGGTGAGTTGCCTGCTTTGGATGGGGTTGTACTCCCTCTGAAAGAGCAGGTCCGTAGTCTGGGGGTGCTCCTCAATTCATCTTTGTCGCTAGAGGCCCAAGTGACCTCAGCGGCTAGGAGTGCCTTTTACCAGCTGCAGCTGGTAAGATGGCTATGGCCATTTCTGGACCAGGATAGCCTGACCACTGTTGTCATTGCACTGGTAACCTCCAGTTTCTAGATCAGGATCAGAGTGAAGCTTGTGAACCACTGGTGGTCCATGGATCACAGTTTAGGAACCCTTGTCTTAAAACATCTGGAGGACTCCAGGTTGACGAAGGCTGGTTTACTGCAAACGTGCACATTCTGGAAGTTATGTACATTTTTTCAGCATTGTTATGTTGCTTATGTGAGCCATAAGCCACTGTTTTTGCCTGGCTAGAATATGTCCTTGAACTCTGATAGTGCCTCCTGCTTGCCTGAATGGAGGATAGAGGGGGCTATATCTAGAAACTAGCCTACTGTAGAAAAAATAATATTTACATCTGTTGTTCCTCCCACTTTTGTCCCTGACCCTGCCCACTGCCGGCATGCAGATCTCAGAAGGTTGCCCAGGAGGGAATGCAGCCTTCAGGATGAAAAAGGCCCCACCCCTGCTTTAAAACAGTATGAGAACCTGTGGCCTTCCAGATGTTGTTGCACCACAGCTGCTATCATCACTGATCATTGGCAGTGGTACCTGGGGCTGGTGAGAAGAGGGAGTCCACCAAGCTCCCTTTTCCCGATTTTAAAAAATAAAATACGCAGGTTTTTACCCTAGGTTTTATGATTACAAAGTTAGATAATGGCTTGACTGGCCAATGCCAGGTGAAAGGGTGGCGTTATTCAATACTCTTGGCCAATTCAAGCATCCAGATTTTTTTGCAGCACTGAAGTTAGATCTAGATCGCAGTTCCGTCAGTACTTTCTACCTATTCCTGTTGCATATGGATTTGTAGATGGAAGCTAGATCTGACCAAGGCATCATCATCATCATTATCATCATCCTCTTGCTTTTCCCCCAGAACTGGGACTCAAGGCAGCTTACAAAATGTAAAACATACAGAATGTTATATTTAAAATGTAATTAAACAATCTGTAGAATTAAAACCATTTAAAACATAGCAATTTTTGAAAAACACAAAATAAAAATCAGTTTTAAAAGCATGCTATTAATATCCCTTGCAGTCAGTTCCCAAAAGCATGTCGGAACAGAAAAGTCTTCACTTGCAGATGGAAAGACAGTCGAACCACCCTAGAAAGGGACTTCTTGAACCTGGGGGCAGCCACTGCGAAGGCCCTCTCCCGTGTTCTCACCAGACATGCCTGCAAGGGCTTTGCTAATCCTGTCTTTAAGCTGGTGTAGTTTTGAGGCAGTGGTCATTCATTTCACAGATGGAGAACTGGCATCCTCCAGATGTTGCTGGATTCCAGCTCCCATCAGCCCTAACCAGCATGGCCAATGGTGAGCGGTGAGGGGAGTTGGAGTCCAGCAGCATTTTGAGTGACACAGGGTCTCCATCCTTGCTGGAGAGCTACTGTCAGTAGATAGTGTTGGGCTAGATGGTCTGACTGAGTGTAAGGTACTGTGTCTATGTTCACCTGCTTTATTTGGAATGCACCTGAGTGCATCTAAATACATTTGCATCTGAGTGCAAAGTTATCTAAACTCTGGTGTTTCACCTCATCAGAGGGAGATCTGCAGTAGATCAAGTCTTAACATGGCATGCTTGAACAAAAATGCAGGCATGATTAGGAAAACTCATCACACAGTAACTTTAGCATTATTGAATAATGAAGAGGGGCTCCGGTCTTGTTTGTTTCACATTAAACTTTTGCTATGTGTTTCCAAGATGCTTATATTAATGTGCATGCTTTTCTCTCTGGTGTAGACAAACCTCTAAAGACGGCCCATTATAAGACAGCGCACGTTTTTTAGTTGACTCAGCTGTGTCTGTTTGTCTTGATAGGGGGAAATAACCTGGTTGCTGTCAGTTACAATGAATTATTTTTAACAGCCGAGGCTGTGCTGTTTCCTTCTCTATGGGCCTTGCTGTGTGTTGGCTGAAGTCATCTTGCAGGCTGTTTCCTGCTTATCTCTCTAGGAAGCCAGTTCTCTTCTGCTAAGTTATGCATTACCAGCCCAGGAAAGAATATGCTCTCCCCTGCCTCCCACCCCCCTGCATTGTGTTTGCATCATCTGTTGGTGCATCCAAATGGAAGTACATGTTTGTATTCTGCAGGGCATGCTGTGTAAATAATATATCAGTAGAGGCCAGCCCAAGAGCAATGTACCAAAATCTTACTAGACTCAGGCCTTACTGCTTTTACAACTCTTGGCAAAAGCCCCCAGTCCCACTGCTACTTCCTTAACAACAACACACCACACACACACACACACACACATGTTGCTCATCTACATAAGAACATAAGAAGAGCCTGCTGGATCAGGCCAGTGGACCATCTAGTCCAGCATCCTGTTCTCACAGTGGGGAAGCCCGCAAACAGGACCCGAGTGCAAGATCACTCTCCCCTCCTGAGGCTTCCAGCAACTGGTTTTCAGAAGCATGCTGCCTCTGACTAGGGTGGCACAGCACAGCCATCATGGCTAGTAGCCATTGATAGCCCTGTCCTCCATGAATTTGTCTAATCTTCTTTTAAAGCCATCCAAGCTGGTGGCCATTACTGCATCTTGTGGGAGCAAATTCCATAGTTTAACTATGCGCTGAGTAAAGAAGTACTTCCTTTTGTCTGTCCTGAATCTTCCAACATTCAGCTTCTTTGAATGTCCACGAGTTCTAGTATTATGAGAGAGGGAGAAGAACTTTTCTCTATCCACTTTCTCAGTGCCATGCATAATTTTATACACTTCTATCATGTCTCCTCTGACCCGCCTTTTCTCTAAACTAAAAAGCCCCAAATGCTGCAACCTTTCCTCATAAGGGAGTCGCTCCATCCCCTTGATCATTCTGGTTACAGTGGCTGCACTGTTCCTCCAATGCTTGCTTCTTCTCCAAACTTTTTCATTGTGATTTACCTGTTTCTAGGCAGGGTGACTAACCCTTTTTTAGGCTGAAGGCTGCATTGACTTACTGCCACTTCCTCGGGGGCCACATGTCAAAGTGTATATGGTTGAAATGTCATAGTAGGCGTGGTCAATTTTTTTTCTTTTTTGGAAAAAAGGCACATTTTGAGGGGTCTTTGGGGGCTCCCAAAAGCTTTTTGGCATCCCGTTGGAAGAGCCATTGTACCAGTTAATTAAGAAATGAAAAATGACAAATTTGTGGGGTGATCTTGGGGGGCACTGAGAACCCCCTTGGAGGCCATATCTGGCTTGCATGTCTCCAGGTAGCCATCCTTGTTCTCGGGAATTCTAAGCACTTTTCTTTGGACCAGAAATGATTTGGAAGCTTGTTTCATATTAACCCAATTTTGTGGGGCAAAAATCTACCCATGGCACAGTTTTCATTGTGCAGTTTACACATAAGTAGACCTACAGGGCAGTCTTTCTAATTGTCACAAATTGTCACCCATACAACATCCTCAAATTTCAACCAGTTAATATTTTCCATTTTCCTTCTAGAAACAAACAAAAGAAAAACACCTGGTACATAAAATGTCTGAACTTACAAGATCTGAACAGGGTAGTTCATGACAGATGCTCTTGGAGGTCACTGATTCATAGGGTCGCTATAAGTCGTAGTCGACTTGGAGGCACATAACAACACACATAAAATGTCCCAGAAATGCACTGGAGTGTATTTACTTGATATTTATCTATTCATCAATGATTAATACTGATAAGGAACGCATCCTAATCCCATTGGATTAGACTGCACATCTTTTTTAATAATATATTACACATGTTCCCACCAGTCCAGCAATGAAAGGTTATCCTGCTGGTTTACAGTGACCTTTTCCAGTTTCCTCCTATAATGAAGTTTGCAGTATCGACATTCTGTCCAACATAACGTTTTTGGTTGTTGTCCATTGACGGTGTACCACGAATTGAATGATTATTTGTTCTAAGAATGAGCTCAGCAGCTCATTCTATGAGGATTTATGGATTACACCTCCAAAAATAAGCCTAGCATAAAACACTGTTAGTGATGTGAAATCCATAACAGATTATTATGTCTCCTGCATTGCAAAAAATAGCACTTCAGTCTCCTCTTTCCATCATTAGAGCAAAAGGCATGAAGGATACTTCTTTGCCAACTCATTTCCCAGAACAATAAGCACAACCGTCAGGATGAAGCTGTGTATCTTTATTAAAAGTCCACAGAGGGAGTTCAGCCCAGGAGAGACCAAAGGTATTTTGCTAGTGTAAATCAGCACCATCCCTTCCATACACATTACATCCACACCACACATTTAAAGTGCACTTAAAGCTCATGAGTTCCCCCAGAGAATCCTGGGAACTGTAGTTTAAGGGTCCTGGGAAATGTAGCTCTGTAAACTACAGTTTACTGACTACTGTTTACTCTGGTGAACTACAGTTCCCAGGATTCTTTGGGGAAGTGATGTGCTTCAAACGTATGGTGTGGATGTGGCCCAGGTAAACTCTTCTGCTGCGCAGAACTGCATTCTGTGTGGGGCCTTTGAGATTGGTCCAGGAGTTTTGAGGCTGGTCCAGATGCTTCAGGTGGCTAAGCTGTTAAATGGGGTTGCTTACTCTGAACATATTTCACCAGTTCTGAAGGAGTTCCACTGGTTGCCTGTGTGCTATTAGGCCACTTTCAATTGACATATAGAGCCCAATATGGCTTAGGGCATAGATATATGATGGAGCACCTTACGTGCCCATATGTACTTGCCCAGACATGAAGGGTTGCCTTTTTGATACTGCCGCATTTCTGAGAATCGGGCATGCAGCAACTCAAAAGAGGTCATTCTCAATACAACCCCCACCCAAATTTGGAACTCCCTTCCTACTCAGCTAAGATCTGGGGCTTTTTGGTTTAGAGAAAAGGTGAGTAAGAGGTATAAAGTGTATTTTACAGGAGTGTATAAAATTATGCATGGTATGGAGAAAGTGGACAGAGAAAAGTGTTTCTCCCTCTTTCATAACACTGGAGCTTGTGGGCGTCCAATGAAGCTGAATGTTGAAAGATTCAAGACAGACAAAAGAAAGGACTTCTTCAAGCACCGCATAAACGATGGAATTCGCTCCCACAAGCGGCAGCGATGGCCACCAACTCAGATGGCTTTAAAAGAGGATTGCAAAGATTCACGGAGGATAAGGCTATCAACGGCTACTAGCCATGATGGCTATGCTCTGCCTCCATGGTCGGAGGCGGTATTAGGGTTGCCAGGCTCAGGGCCTGAGAATGATTCTGTATCTTTAAGAGAAGAGAAAATTCAGCCAAGTGCAGGTGTTTTTGCAACACTGTAATGGGAAAAACCACAAGGTGGAATTCTCCCTTACCCCTGCACAACTTTTAAAGATACAGAAGACCTCTTGGTTGCCGGGCCCAGCCTCCAAGAGGTCTTTTGTATCTTTAAAAGTTGTGGAGGGGGGAGGGAGAATTCCACCTTGTGGTTTTTCCCATTAAGTGTTGCAAGAAAACCTGCACTTGGCTGAATTTTCTCTTCTCTTAAGGATACAGAATCATTCTCAGGCCCTGAGCCTGGCAACCCTAACCAGCCATGATGGCTATATTCTACTTCCATGGTCAGAGGCAGTATGCTTCTGAATAGCAGTTGCCGGAAAGCACAGGAGGGGAGAGTGCTCTTGGCACTCAGGTCCTGCTTGCAGGCCCCTGGTTGGCCGCTGTGAGTACAGGATGCTGAACTAGATGGGCCATTGGCCTGATCCAGCAGGCGCTTCTTATGTCCTTATCAGCATTGATGCTTTTCAGTTTTCCCTGCCAACTGGTTTTTTTTTCCTGCCCCACCCAGGCTTTTACTTGAATCTCAATTTTTTGCACCCTTCGCTTCGTTTTTCTATTTTATTTTGATTGATGGCAATGTTTATAGGCCAGCCTGTTAATTGCACGATGGGTTTTTTTTAATACGGATATACGCATTTGAATCGTTTTGTTGTTCGCTGCGTTGAGAGGCATTTGGCCTGGGAAGCATTTAATAAGTGTTATAAATCAAATAAATTTAAAATAAAAACTGGCATGAATAAACGTTAGTGGGGCCACGCAAAACCGCCATCGCGCGTTTACCCTGTGTGTGGGGTTCATCATTCCAGCCCACGCATTCGATGACTGTGTGAAAAGTCCAAAGAATGTAAGAAGAGTCCTGAAGGGTCAGGCCCAAGGCCTACCTAGGCTGGCATCCTTTTCTCCAGCTGGCCAACCAGATGTCCATGGGAAGCCCACAAGCAGGACCTGAACGCAACAGCATTCTCCCCACATGCGATTCCTCAGCAACTGGTATTCAGAAGCATACTGCCCCCAACGGGAGAGAGAACATAGCCACCATAGCTAGTAGCCATCGCTCACCTTATCCTCCATGCAGATGTCTAATCCTCAAATCCTTATCCCTTTCGGAAGGCAGCTTTGCTGGTTCTCCTCCTTCCCCCCCCCATTTCCTTGTCCCACTGCATAGCCCTCTGTACCACATCCCACACCATTCCAGAGGGCTCCTCTACCCTCAGGAGCAGCTTAGGGGGCAGGAGTGGGCAGAAGAGCCAACTCTATGGGCCAAGCACTTGCTTTCTCTCACCAGAGACTTTGTAAGACTGATGTTTATATAATGTTCACACTGACATCCTGTTGAGCTTTCCTATATTGCTCAGTTTGCTGACAGCATAATGGATTAAATGCTTTTTTCCCCTTGCCCCCCCCTTTTTTTTGGCAAGCAGTTTGTCATTGCAAAGCAATAAAAATGACGGAAGCGAAAGTCGACATGGCTATTTTCGTCTAGCGATTTTTCTCCAACAACAACAAAATTCAACCCTCGAGCGCTAAAGAAGTTAAGGTTGCAATCCTGTACTCACTTGTCTGGGAGTAAGGCCCACTGAACTCACTGGGGCTTGCTTCTGAATAGGCATGCATAGGATGGCATTGTGAGCTTCACTGCTTGAGATGGATTCATCAGGTTTGTAGTTGCCACATCTCCTTTACGACAAGTTCATAAAGTGTCCTGCCCTCCCTCTTACTGGCCTATGCACCTATGAAGCTGGCACATCTTCAAACTGACCATTGGTCCATCTAGCCCAGTAGGAGAAGGTTTGTAGCTCAGTGGCAGAGCATCCGCTTTGCATGCAGAAGGCCCCAGGTTCAGTCCCCAGCATCTCCAGCTACGGCTGAGAGAGATTCACCTGCCTGAAACCATGGAGAGCTGCTGCCAGTCAGTGTAGACCAGCGATTTCCAACCTTTTTAATCTCACGGCACACTGACAAGGCGCTAAAATTGTCAAGGCACAACATCAGTTTTTTAAGGATATATTTTATCATTTAAAAAACGAGTATTAAAATTGTGTTTAAAATTCAATTACTAACATTTTGATTGTGTTATTTTTTTAAAAAATAAATCAGTGGGAAATCTGTGCTTGGTGATGTTTGATGATGTCCCTTGTCCGAGGGCGGATGGTTGACAAGCATACGCTCAAGTCCTCCTCCAGTGTTTGAAGCCGCGACCTGTTCTTGCTCTTCATTGTGTTCATAGCAGAGAAACCAGCCTCACACAGATAAGATGTTGAGCAAGGAAGAAGTGCTTTAATCGCCATATTTGTGATGATGGGATATTCCTCTCGGAGAGACAACCAGAAGGAGGCCATATCTGTTGATGAGTGTTTCAGTTTCAGTCCTCTATTATTTCTGATTTCCGTCAGCTCATCTTCTTCTGCAACAGTTAATTCTGCTGACTCGCACACACTTAACACAAACGGATCTCTCACTCAGTCAACACTGTAGACAATACTAGATGAACCAGTAGTTCCTGTGTTCCCCGACCTGGTGCCTTCCAGAAGTTTTGAAATACAGCTCCCTTCAGTCCCGGCTAGGCTGGTTGGATGGGACTGATAGGAATTGTAGTCTAAAACATCTGAAGGATACTGGGTTAGGGAAGGCTGATCTAGCCCAATGCCATCTATTCTGATTGGCAGCGGGTCTCTAGGGTCTTTCCAATCACTTGCTACCCGAGGTAACGGTGGGAACTTTCCATCCCTCAGTGCTATTTAGCCTAACCAGGTCATTTCAGCCACGGCAAGCCCACCTGCTCTACACCTGACATATATTTTATCAAGTGTGGAGCAGGTAAAGATGCGGCTGGACCAAAAGAGGGCTTGGAGGCACCGCCAAACAGCTGATTAGCAGCACTTGCAAAGCGCTGTGCGCTGGACTGTGCAAGACCTGACAATCAGCTGATCGCTGACACTGCAGGCTGCACTTTTGCCTGTGTGCCAGCAAAATGGGTCACCTGGCATTGCATCTGGGACCTTTGGCAGGCAAAACACCTGCTTTGCCATTGAGCAATGTCCCCTCCCTGAAGTAACCAGTGACATCACAGTTGCTAAGCCGTGCTGTCTGTGTGTTCTCTCCTGCTGTTCCTGGCTTTTCATTTTTCCTTACAAAAAGCAACAAAAGAGCCCTGTGGCTCCTTGAAAGCTAACAAATCTAATACTGTAGGTGGAGAAGGTAAAAATCTGATGACATGTGTTCTTTCTGATGAAATGTGCTCTATAATGCGATTCATAAACCTAAGAATTACAATACATTTGTCACTCTTTAAGCTACCCCAGTTTCTTCTTGTGATTTCAAGCTGTAGCAGCAGACAAATGTCACCCCTGGGAGGAGTTTGCTTGTCTGTTTACTCCTTTTGCATCTTTGTTGAATGCATTCAGTTTAATGGATCCATGGTAGGTTAAAGAATGTACATAAAACGCCATATAGTCCGGGCTTTCTTGCTAGACTGCACCTCCCATCAGCCCCAGCCAGCATGGCCAATGGTCAGGGATGATGGGAGATGGAGTCCGACAACATGTAGAGGGCACCAGCTTGCGGAAGGCTGATATGGGCTGTGGCTCCTTCTATGCCTTCCACAGAGGGCCAGTTTTTGTACATTATGGCAGCTACATAGAGGTACTTGCAAATGCCTCAGCATGGCAGTGGTAACAGTTGTGAATTGATCACCATGGTGGTTGCTCTTATTGCTTGGAGAATTTCCATTCTACATTCTTGATGAGTGGCTCTTCTCACACATGACACTGGCCATGTGAGACTCCCCCACATCCTACACAGGTCTGTGTCCAGCAGCAATTATGCATCTCCCATAAGTTGTTTTTAATGTCCCTCTGGCTCAACTGAGCAGACCAGTGCTCTGTGGCAGGGATGGGGAACCTGGTACCCTCCCGATGTGGAAGTCCAACTCCCATCAGCCCCAGCCAGCATGGACAGTTATCAGGGACGATGGGAGAGAGAGTTCAACAACATCTGGAGGGCCAAAGGTTCCCCATCCCTGATCTATGGCAGAGGTCTGTCTGACCAAAGGAACAATCTTTGATTTTTTTTTTTTAAATGATTTTGGATCCCACATGGTGGCAGGATTGGAGGATGACGCTTGGTGAGGTCAGCAACTGGAGATCTGTAGGGTCATCATGACTATCACCAAACACAATTACACAATTAATTAGAGAATTGCACAGTTAATTAGAGAATTACACAATTAATTACACTGTTACACAATTAATTAGAGAATATTTTACACAATTAATTAGAGAATTTTTTAATTGTGGTTTGCTATTCCAATCAGGGCTGTGGAGTCGGTACACCAAACCTTCTTCTCCGACTCTGACTCCTCTATTTTTCTACTCTCCGACTCCTCTATTTTTCTACTCTCCGACTCTGACTCCTACTCCACCCAAAATTGCTTCTTGTCAATCAAAATTTATTTGGAAGTCGGAGTCGGTACATTTCTACCGACTCCGACTCCTCCCAAAATTGCTCCCGACTCCGACTCCACCCAAAATTGCTCCCAACTCTGACTCCGACTCCACGACTCCGACTCCGACTCCACAGCCCTGATTCCAATATCACCCTCTAATGCAGGGATGGAGAATCCGCACCTCTCCAGATGTTTTTAGATTCTGGCCACATTCACATCAGACATTTATTCCACTATTATTCCACTTTAAGCAGTCATGGCTTCCCCAAAAGATCCTGGGAAGGGTAGTTTGTGAAGGTAGCTGAGAGGAGACTCCTATTCTCCTCACAGAGCCACAGTTTGCCAGAGTGGTTTAACAATCCCTCTTCCCAGAGAACTCTAGAGTTGTAGCTCTATGAGGAGAACAGGGATCCCCTAACAACTCTCAGCACGCTTCACAAACTACACTTCCCAGGATTCTTTGTGGGAAGCCATGATTGTTGAAAGTGGAATAAGTGTCTGGTGTGAATGTGGTCTCCCATCAGCCACAGCCAGTGTAGTCAGTGATCAGGGGGGTGAGGAGAGTTGGCCTGGGAAGATTTCCGAGGGCCAGATAGAGAGGCTTGGAGGGCCGCATATGGTTCCTGTACCTGATGTTTCCCACCCATGCCCTAACCCTAAGCTGGTGCCCTCAGGTGCAGTAGATGATGCCACCTCATTCCCAGCACCGCTGTATAATTTAGGTCCCAGTTTGGCTGGTTTCTGTCTATGGAACGGAGTGGAGGATTTTCATTACTTGCTTGAGGTAGCACCATGTCTTGAGCGTTAAGGAGAGCGGGGACATAGGGTGGTATTAAATGCTAACTCTACTCAGAGTAGACCCACTGAAGTTAATATACATGGCTCACTCAGGTTCATTCATGTCAGTTGGTCTACTCTCAGTAGGACTTAGTTGACTACACCCCATGGAACACAGGAAGCTGCCTTATACTGAGTCAGACCATTGGTCCATCTAGCTCAATACTGTCTACACTGATTGGCAGCAGCTCTCCAGGATTTCATAGAGGTTCTCTCCCGGTCCTATCTAGGGATCCTAGGGGCTGAACCTGGGACCTTCTTCACACAGAGCAAACGCTCTACCACCGAGCTATGCTGTGGTCATTAAGAAGAATAATCCCCTAGTGGTGGAATTTTTTTCCAGAAAGTTTTTGGGAAATTGTGCGATGCTCTGAATTGACTTGGATCTGAGAATGCTTGGCTTGTATTTACTAAACAAAGCTAAGAAAGTACAGCACGCTAATATTATGTGCTGTATAACTATCGTAAAAGGTTCTTCCGCCCACTAGTCTAAAGTAGTCGAACTGATATGCTTTATTTTATATATAAATAAAGCACACTGAATGTGGTTTAAATGTTATTTTCAATACGAATTTACACCTTTACTTGGACACTGGGTTTGTTAAATACTCCTAACAATTCTTAAGATGTGACAATCCAATAGCATAACATTTCCTGTTCATTGTTTGTGTTTTAAGAAGGTAAAGGACTGAAAACTGCTCACACGCTAATTTTAGTACAGCAGAGCTGAAGGGCAGCTTGCTCTGCCCTCTGCCATTGGCCAGAGTCCAGGGCCAGTGGGAAGCTGCCCCTTCTGCCTCCCAGGAAGAACCAAGTTGGCCACATCCATCAGCTGGAGAACGAACAGCTGCAGAGAGCTGGCTTCCCCCTTTCCCTGCTGTGCCGCTTGCCATTTACTTTATTGATTTAATGTACCTCCCACCCTTCCTCCCAAAGTGTTCACACACATTACATCCATGAGTGTATAATCTGCGCACCTATGCATGCAAATGATTGACTGGTACACTCATAGTGATTCGCATCCCACGTTCAATGGGTGAACAGTCTGTATATATAATAGTTGAGCCGTACAAGTCCACAGGTAGTATACCTGTTGGGGCCATAGCTCAGTGGTATTTATTTATTTATTATTTGATTTATATCCTACCAGGAGCCCAGTGGTAGAGTATCTCATTTGCATGCAGAAAATCCCAAGTTCAAACCTGGGCATCTCCCTCCCTGAAGCCCTGCAGGGATGCTGCCAGTCAGTGTAGCCAACACTGAGCTAGAGGGACCAATGATCTGACTCTGTGTAAGGCAGCTTCCTGTGTTGCTCTTCCATGGGAACACTTGTACATGCATAGAGACTCAAAGGGAATCAAAGGCAAGGATGTTCTGCCCTATCCATCAACCAGAGGACTAAGTGCTGGTGGTGGGGTTCATATGTTGGGGAGTGGGGTGTTGGCTCACTTGTGTTACCATTGTAAGCCACTGTAAAAATAATGTGATTGAAAGGTGGGGGTATAACTCTTCAAAGTAGTAATTATTACTAAAATTTATATCCTGCCCTTCCTCCCCAAAGGAGCCCAGAGCATCAAACAAGTGCTAAAACACCAAAAACATCTTTTCAGAACATCTTTTTTTAAAAGAAATCTTTAAAAACATCTTAAATAAATGATTATCTGTGTTTGGAGGCCGTTTGATACTTCATGGCAGAAGATGGAGAGCGACAGCAGGGACAGGTCGATTGCAAAGGTGGGCAAGCTGTGACCCTCCCCATATTGCTGGGCTCCAGTTCCCATCAACCCCTGCCAGATGGACAGCAGTCAGGATGATGGGCGTTGTAGCCCCAACAACATTGGGAGGGCCACAGGTTCCCAGATCCTGGTTGATTGCCCTGATGCTCTGCTTATGGGCATCCCGGAGGCACAGAGGCATCTACTGTAGTTGGCCACTGGGAAAAACAAGATACTGTACTAGATGGACCGTTTGTCTGATCCAGCAGGGCTGTCCTTCTGTTCTCCTTGGAGTAAAACAGATGGTCTCAGTAATGCTTCCTGATTCCGGATGAACACTGATATTGAACAGGACCAAAAAAATAACAAAATGTACTGAGTACATACTGTACATATCCTAGCGAAGAAACAAAATAGGGATGGCAAGAGCTATTATTGAACTGATTTCGGCCGGAAAGTGAATGCAAGCTTTCACCTTTTTTTTTTCCAGAGCATGTGTTGCCAGGGAGAGGGAAATACTTGGGAGAGAGCTCAAAAGGTTGTGTAGCACAGTTTACACAGTCCTTGGCTCCTCCCTATGATGAACTGGGTGCAGAACAAGTTCTACGCAATCAGCAGATGTGCTTGATATCCATCATTTAGACAAATTCCAGAATCCAGCTTCTTCTGGCAACAGAATTTAGGTTCTTCTGCTGCAGAATTTTATCAGGGTGCTATTTGCAATCAGTTAGTTAGTTTCAAATGTAAAAATTTTAAAGAAAAAAAGAAAAATTTTAAAAGGGGGGGAACCCCCAATATCAACATACACTGTCAGCTCACATTAATAATACTTCCGTTAGTACTATCCAGTAATAGTAATAGCCATTCGTTTGTTGTTGTTATGTGGCTTACAACTTATGGTGACCCTATGAATCAGCGACCTCCAATAGCATCTGTTATAAACCACCCTGCTCAGATCTTGTAAATTCAGGTCTGTGGTTCCTTTATGGAATCAATCCATCTCTTGTTTGGTCTTCCTCTTTTTCTACTCCCTTCTGTTTTTCCCAGCATTATTGTCTTTTCTAGTGAATGTCTTCTAATAGCCATTAGTACTTCCATCTAATAATAACTATATAAGTTGATATAAGCCCTCCAGATGTCCAAATAAGTATCCACACGAGATTGCCATTTATAAAAAATATGTTGACATGTAGCCAGGGTGGTAAATTACATAATAGGCGGTGAGTGTTCATCCTTAAACGTGTGAAGCCTAAGTCTCTTGGCAGCCATATGGGCTCGCAAAATCCACCTTTGTTGTCGTTCCATTAATCCCCATACTTACAACTCTTAACTGTAAGATCCAGTTCTACTTTGACTCAACATCTTCCCAATATTGACCCTTAACTGCCCATCACTGCTCTCACTATCCCAACGAAAAGGCTGTTTGTTTTAAAACAGCTCTCTCTTTAAAAAAAAATAAAAAAAATTGTAAGTTCCTCAGGACAGGGACTTTTTATTCTGTAAAGTAGCATGCACATTAACGGCACCATATAAATATTCATTTAAAAATCTTATCGGCGACCTGCATTGGTTAGGGCCAAAGGACCATAGTCAAAGGTGGAGTACATGCATTGCATGCAAAAGGTCCCAAGTTCATTCTCCAACGAGCACTGAGAAAAAAAAGACTCTGGTCTGAAATATTGGAGAGCCGCTGCCAGTCAGTGTCAGCAGTACTGATCTAGATGGGCCATCAGTGTGACACACTGTAAAGTAGCTTCCTCCCATGTTCCTAAATGTGATGTCACTTGCAACAGTGCAATTAATTTGCACTTTTTAAAATGTAAATAGCAGCTTAGAGCAGATTCAGGGCCATGCCGGGTGAGGAGGTGGATTGTAACTCTTTTCTTCCGTGCCATAGTACCTTACCAAAAAACCCCACACCTCTCTCCAAAGCTGCTTTTTGCATTTCAAAGGAAGCCTCCATGTCACCAATGTCAGAGAGGCGATTTTTGGCAAGGATTGTTGCTTGGAGGGAAAGTTAAAATTCTCCCTCCTTACCACCCCACAGTATCAAACTTTCTCAGCCTTCCCCTGAGCAACTGTGTATGTAACAATAAACATGCATGTTAATTGCACTTGCACAATTAATGTCACATCTACTTTAGCCCTTAGATGTAGAATTAACTAGTGGAAATGCTTTTGTCCTTCTCTCTGATTTGGAGATATAAGCATTCCCCCAGCACCCACACCCCTTCCCATTCCCATGAAGAATCAGAAGGCTACCTGTGAGCCACAACTCCTTATTGAGGAGAACACGTCAGGTTGTCAGCGACAGAAGAATCAAGCAAAGTCATAAGAATATGCTTTTGGAAGGGGACATGTGATTAAAGTAGAAAAGAATGTGTCACACACTATGCAGTCCTGTGTACTTTTATTGAGGAGTATGTCCAATTTGAACTTAATAGGGCTTCCTTTTGAAGCGACATGTATAGAGGATTGCACTGTCAGTGGTTAAAATGTTGGTTTTGCATCTGGTTTTAGATGGCGCTGCAGATTGAGATTTGAACTGGAGACTTCCTGGTCCTAGCTCAGTCTCCTAGCCAGTGCCCCCTCTCATCATCATGTCCCACCCCAGAAAACCTTCAGCATGTGGTCTGAGTCAGAAGGTGATGCATTGCTCTCCACACAAAATGTCAGTAAAACACCAAAGTGAATGTAAGAGGAGTCCTGATGGAAGAGGCCAAAGGCCCACCTAGTCCAGCATTCTGTTCGCCCAGTGGCCAGCCGGATGTCTGTGGGAAGCCTGAAAGCAGGACCTGAGAGCAACAGCACTCCTCCCACTTCACCAACTGGTGTTCAGAGGCACAGTGGAGGTAGAATGTAGCCATTGTGGCTAGTGGACACTGAAAGCCTCCACGAATTTGTTTAATCCTCTTTTAATGCCATTTGTGTTGGGGGCCATCACTGCCTGAACCCACAAAAACAAATATTTGTCTGCTTGTGATGGCTTCGCTTGATGATTAAGAAGACTTCCACATTCCAGCAGCTGTGTGTGAAAGTGAGGGGGGGAAATTGACCCAATCAATCCCCGTTCTTATTCCGAAGGCAGAATTGACCTCTGTATATTTGGCGTGCATACTTTTGCAAGCAAAAGAACGCTTAGCAAACGCACCGCTGCTCGTTTTTCTTCTTTTTTCAATAGGTTGCAGAGTGCTCGTTACCTACTCACGGTCCATTATGCACAACCCAGTGCCTTAGTCATTTACCTGTTAATCTCTCTTTGCAGTCAGCCATACAAGAGATTACTAGGAGCTTGGATTTCTTTTTCTTTTTATAAAAAAGTTACATGGAGTGAAAGAACTGCTGGTGTGTGGTGGAAACGTTTGTAATAGCATTACACCTTATTGCCATTCACAATTCACTTTCGTGCAGGGACTGGGAACCTTTGGCCCTCCAGCTGTTGTGAAGCTACATCTCCATCAACCCATGACCATTGGCCACTCTGGCTGAGGCTGATGAAAGCTGGAGTCCAAAAATGTCTGGGGGGCCCCACACTGGCTACCCTTGCTTTAGGGGAATTATTCATTCTTGGCTTTCTTTTTTATGTTTAGTTTATTAGGTTTTAAACATTATTACAACAAAACAGTACAATCCCTTGTTCCCTTCCCCCACCCCCTTCCCATCTCTCTTTGCCCTCATGCCCTTTCCTTTCTCTGTACATACATTTTCATTTCTGATGGTCAGTTATTTGACCTATTAGGGTGATGACAGATGAGTGTCCATGTTCTGCTGTGGTCTCAGATTAACAACCATTGAGCTGGAAAAGTGCCCATCCCTGCATTGCATTGTGCCCCCCGCTTCTTCTGGTTGTAAGTTTTACTCGGTGAAGATTTCCAAAAATGCACTCCAAATCAATTGAAAGTTTGACTTTTTGTGTAGTTTAGAAAGCAGAATCTCAATCATGGGCTGCTAGATGCAGAAGGTCTTGGACAACCAGCCAGATGGGCGACTAATAAATTTAATAATAAATAAAAATACATTGCACCCATGGATGAATATTATAATTGTTAGAGTTGCTTTTTAAATTTTTTTAAAAAATAATACTGTATGTTTTTAACCCTTTTTAAAAATATTTTTAAAGCTTTTTAAAAAAAATGTTTTTAACATTGTTTTGTTTTAGTGTATTTTAAGGTCTGTTTTTATGGTGTTTTTAGTGTTTCTGTTTGCTGCCCTGGGCTCCTGCTAGGAGGAAGGGCAGGATATAAATAAAATAATAAATAAATAAATAAATAATACTAGAGATGCAAACAGACGCAAGCAGATCTAATTCGTTTACTATAGAAGTGCCCAGTAATCAAACTGTTCTGAAAGGAAGTGCAGGCTAGAATTAACTTGGTTCTGGACTAGGGATGGGATCTGTTGGCAAGTTGGCTGGTGCCGATCTGAAAGCATTCCGTCGACCTAACAGGCTGATCTTGATTCGAGGTTGTTCTTTGTGCATAAGCCGCTGCTTATACTGATCCGGGGGGGGGGGGTTCCCCTCAGAAAAAAAAATGATATTTTAAAAGGAAATATAGATATATTGAAGGAAATAGCAGCGGAAAATCACTACATTAAAAATCCAATCCTCAGCTATAGCAAAGAAGCAGATCAATGGAAAATTCTGTACCAAATCCAAATTGGACGGAATTCTAGCACATCCATATTCTGGACAAATCCCCATTCATAGGAGACATCAACACAGTAATTGGGTACATTCCTGCCGGGGGGGGGGGGGAGAGACTATCAAAAGGACAAGAAGGATGGCCTCACAAGCCGGGTTAGCAACAAAATGAATGGACCTTCAACACTGAAAAGCTCAGACCACACCAAACACAGACAACTGGATTCTTAGCTTTCTGTTCATAGTGGCTAAGAGACTGAGCTATGCATTTTTAAGTCTCTAATTCAAATCTGACCTCTACTGTGAACATATTAGGTAGCCTTTGGCAAGACACTCTCTCAGTCCCAAAACTCCACCTATCTACAATATGCGGTATAATAATAGAGACTTGCCTTACAGGGTTGTTGAAAGGATTATGACCAGATAGGGATGGGGGAGAAATTTGATTTAGTTTGCATTTCAAGGTGAAATATCTGATTTGCACTATAGCCATCTTTCAAAATTTGCACTTCTCTGCACTTTGCAACCAGGAGTGTAGTCATCCAGGGTCTCAGGGAGGGTCTTAGACCCCTTACTTTTTTGGGAGCAGGGCCCCTATGTCTCCAGCATCCTAGGAGCCAATCAGCATGAAAGGGGAGTGTGTTAGCCACCAAGAAGAGTCTTCTAAGATTTTCCCTTGTCTTTTTTCTGCTGAATGGAGCCAGTCAGAGTGAAAGGAGGTGAGTCGGCTACTGAGAAGACTCTTCTCAGTAGCTAACACTCCCCTTTCACGCTGATTGGCTCCTACGGACCTTTGCTGTGGTGGGAGAAGGCATTAACAAGGATCTCATTCTCAACCCAGCAGCAAAAGAAAAAAAAAGGAGGAAGGGAGTGTGGCCATGACTATCATGAAGGGACCTGGGATTTCTGAGTTTGCCACTATATTACTGTTTGCAACACAGTTCTTCAACCCAGTAATGTGTACAAAGATTTATATACTAGGGTGTAAATGTGCATGTAAATGTGTACATTACTCTTTACCCTAGCCTTTGACACCTGAGACATGTAATTTTAGGACTCTTCCTATTTTGTGATTTTAGGTTGTCCTTAATTGTTTTTAAAACTGTATTTTAAAATTGTTGCAACCACCCTGGGACCTTTGGGTGAAGGGTGGGTAATATATGTTAATAACAATAATAATACTGAAAATAAAATGGATTATATTAGGGAAGAGTGCTTTGCAAAAGCGTGTATATTAGGCAACATTGCATACCAAAACATATGTATCAGGAATTTGCAGTAAAAATCCTAATGAATTTTCATGAGGACTTTAAAAAAACCCTGTAAACTGATGTGGAAATGTGGAGGACTGAACCTAAGATGGGAAAAATGAGAAATTGAGAAAAACTGAGATGGACAGGTATGTCTAGCCCTACCCATCAAAGGTGGTTGTTACTGAAGCAACAGACAGTTTTTAAACATTTAAGCGATTGTGATAGCAGTTATTAAAGGTGTAGGTTGCAACAGCAGCATTTGTTTTAGTTGCAAAGGGGCATTACAAAATAAACTCAGTCTAGATCATGTCCCCCCCCCATTTGTAATACACTGACAACCACAGGGCCTTGTAGTTTCACATGTATCCATCTGGATTTGTGCCAAGGAGCTGCCTCTACTGAGATCTTTTAGATACAGGTGGAGAGGAAACTCTCAACTTAATGTTATTACTTCAAGAAGACTGACAAACAGGAAACTGAGCCCAGGATTTCCTGCTTCACTTTGATATTAACCCAGCATTGACACATTAAATCAACAAGGAAGACAGAATCATTTATTTTCAGATTTGTGAGATGGTTAAACAGGAAAGTTATATTGGCCTTCAGACCTGCCTTCATTATAAAGTAAAAACAAGGGGGCTATGCCTCTACATGTCTGGTTTCATAGTACGGTAAGTAAACAAGCCACTTCCATGAGGTCTGGTGCCATGGCCTGCCAAGGAATTTTGAAACAGGCAGCTTGGGCAATAGTTTCATGTCTCACTTGCACATTTTGCTGCCTGTCAGCATTTCAGTTCTACTCCATTAACAAGAGATCTGCATTGGAGAACACATGTTTGAATGCCCAGACATGGTTAATGTAGACAATCCTGGGCTAGATGGACCCATAGATTCATAAAGTTGGAAGGTATCTTAAAAGTCATCTAGTCCAACCCCATGTTGATGCAGGAAACTCAGTACTACAGCATCCCTGTGTAATCATAGGGGTGGCAAGGGCCACGAAGCTCAGTAAAAGGCAGCTTCATGTCTTCCAGTACTCAATACAAATTCAGAACTCAAGAGTAACATCTAAGACAGAGATGGGGAGCAGTTGTGGCCCTCCAGATGTTGTTGGACTCCAACTTGCATCAGCCCCAATCAGCATGGTTAATGGTCAGGGATGATGGGAGCTGTAGTGCAACAGCATCTGAAGGGCCACAAGTTTCCCACAGCTGATCTAAGACCTGGGAGTGGAGAGTTAACAACAAACTTCCCCCGCCCCCAATCCCTTGCGCTGCTCCAGTCACTGCTACTGGGATGAGCTAGAAGCTACAGGCTGTCCAGCAACTCAAGAAGATGTGCTCTGGAATGAAATCACGGGGGAGAGCTATTTTCCCATGTGGTCACTATGGATCCTCTAAGGAACAGCTGTTGGATCCCAGCTGTTGTTGTTATGTGCCTTCAAGTCGATTATGACTTATGGCGACCCTATGAATGAGTGACCTCCAATAACATCTGTCATGAACCACCCTGTTCAGATCTTGTAACTTCAGGTCTGTGGCTTCCTTTATGGAATCAGTCCATCTCTTGTTTGGACTTCCTCTTTTTCTACTCCCTTCTGTTTTTCCCAGCATTATTGTCTTTTCCAGTGAATCATGTCTCCTCATTATGTGTCCAAAGTATGATAACCTCAGTTTCATCATTTTAGATTCTAGTGAACGTTCTGGTTTAACTTGTTCTAACATCCAATTATTTGTCTTTTTCGCAGTCCATGGTATGCACAAAGCTCTCCTCTGACACCACATTTCAAAGGAGTTGATTTTTCTCTTATCCACTTTTTTCGCTGTCCAGCTTTCACATCCATGCATAGAGATCCGGAATACCATGGTCTGAATGATCCTGACTTTAGTGTTCAGTGATGCATCTTTGCATTTGAGGACCTTTTCTAGTTCTCTCATAGCTGCTCTCCCCAGTCCTAGCCTTTAAAGTTATATAAATCTTTAAAGTTGACAACGAGGACATTGAACTGGTCCAGGATTATCAATATTTTGGCACAGTCATTAACCAAAATGGATACAATAGTCAAGGAATCAAAAGAAGGCTATATGAGGTTGCTGATTCATAGGGTCTCCATAAGTCATCATCAACTTGAAGGCACATAGCACACACACACAAGCCTGCCTTTTTGGTTTTGATTTTTTTCTCTCTCCTGAAGTATTTTACCTCAAAGCCAAGTCCTCACAGAAGTGTTGACGCCAACTGAAAGGCAAGCTTGCTGTCATTTGTGTTTTTAAAGCAGTGGTTTTCAAAAACCATTTTTGCCTTCAGGGAACACATTTTTGGCACTCTGTTCTTCCAGACTATCGCTGATTTCTGATGGGATTCACACATGTACCAGCAAGTTCAGGTTGTGCAGTTGAAGTCTCCCATAACAAGCCCACTTTCTCTGAAAATCGGACTTCCCGCAGTAAATAAATAATGGAAGGAAGGGCGAGATATACATTTAATAAACAAATAAATAAACAAATAAATAAAATGACAGGAAAACACACCAGGCTTAGGCCTGTCCTGATCAAGCATGCACCCCCAAACATGCTGTCTCCTCTGAAAAGCCCCTGCAAGGGATTGGGCTGCAGTCGAGAAACTTTTAAAACTTAAAAAAAAATAATTTCGTTGTTTCAGGATCTCAGCTAACTCATTTGTTAATTGATTGTCACTGGCATAAGTATTAAACCTGTTGAAGGCTAAAGTCTCTGTTTGTTGTCCAGCCACTCTTTCCAGGGAAATTTACCCCGTAAAGCTGCCCTATAATGTTGTACTACTCAAGCCTGAGATGATCCTTTTTTTTTTTCCTCCCAGTGCTTTATTTTCTCCTGGGCTTGTCAGGAGGGGGCGAGAAATGTAGAAGTCTTTTAATGATTGCTCAGTGTTCAGGCTTGAGGAAACAGAAGGCAGATTTTTCTCTTCCCTGCCCCCACAAATTCCTTTTTTTCTCTCCCCTGCCAAGTCCACTTTCTTGGGCTTGGCTTAGAAGGGGTCCTGGAGGGGTCTGGAGAAGGGGTTGTTCCAGAGCTCCTTGGAACAGGCAGAGGCCAAGGAGTTCTGCTAGAAATAGTCACTCATCAAAATCTGGTTTGCTCACTGCTCTTTTTACTTTGCTGTGTGCATTTTTTCCCCCTTAGCTTCACAGCATGCACACAAAAAGCTTATTCACTGTTTCACATTTTCAGGCCATGCTGTCCCATTTGCTTCCTTTCTTAGCCAGCAAAATGGTTTAGCAGCTGGGCTGCTGTCCAAGATGTTCGGAATTCAAGAATGGCAGAGAAGACAAAAGGCAAACAGCCCAATATTGGACCCCTGCTTTTATTTATTGGACTTTCTTATCCTTCCTTTTCTCCAAAGACTTCAATGCAGCAACACAGGAAATATAGGAATCTAGATCAATATTGTCCACACTGACTTACAGCAGCTGTCCCGGGTGTTAGGCAGAAGATGTTACCAGATCTACGTGGAGATATCAGGGATTGAACCTGAGATTTTGTGCATGCAAAGCATCTGCTCTAACCACTGAGCTGTGGCCCTTCCCTGCGTTCATGATTCTCCCTCTCCAATCCGTTTATCTTCACAACAACCCTATGAAGTAGACTAGGCTGAGAGAGAGTAACTGTCCCAAGCTCATCCAGAGATTCACAGGATTTTGACCTAAGTCTCCCCAGTCCTCCTAGTCGAACACTGTAAACCCAGGGGTGGGGAACCTCCAGATGTTGTTAGCTTTCTTCCATCATCCCTGACAATTGGCCTGCTGGTTGGGGGCTGATGGGAGTTGGAGTCCAACAACATCTGTAGGGCTACAGGTTCCCCACCCCTGCTTTAAACAAAATTCAGTGGCGACTCTAGACATGAGGAGTTGTGGCGCTCGTTGTTAATGACATCACAGGCATTGTCCAGTAGGTGCCCCAGAGGCTTACAAAGCTGCATTCCATATAATGCTTGTCACAAATAGGCAGGGTGCCCAGGGAAGAAGCAGCATTTTCCCCCAGCACTAAAAAGATGTTTTGGTTACTGGGGGAAACATGACATTCCTGCATTAGAAGTGCTATCTTATCCCAGACAACAAATGAGTAATGTTGGTGCATTTATTGTGCTATGAATGGTCTTGGCCAGAGACATTTTTGAGGGTATTGCTGCATGTCATCTTGGTAAACATGGATTCCCAAATGCACATTTGCTGAGATAATGTGAATATGTGTGTAGTTGGGGCTTTGCCTCTGCGAACTTTGCACGCCAGCCCTACCCCCCACTACATACAGGAACTCTCTCTTTCTCTTACACACACACACACATGGATTCCCAATTCTGACCCCCCAGGGACTCTCTCACACACACAGAGGCAGGGGCTCCCAAATACATACAGAGGGACACCCCTCAGGGACTCCCAAACATAGAGAGAGAGACACCTAAACACACACAGAGAGATACAACAGGCATTCTCAGATACACACAGCCAGGCAACTCCCAAAACAGCCCCCCAGGCACCTGCCACACCCACCCCGTTTAGGCAGCTTACTGGCCTTCCACATTGTCACTGCTGCTTGCTCGCCCCCCGCACTCACCCCATGCCTCCTGTGCCCCCAGTCCCTTGCCCACTCACTCGCCCCCCTGCCATCCTTGCCTCCCTCACTCCCTCACCTCACTTGCCTGCCATCTTGCCACCATGCCATGCCTTCATGTACAACTGCATACAAAAATTTTATATAGTTAACAATAGATTGTGGGAGGAAGGAGGTACACTTGCATGCAAAAATCAGCAAGAAGTTGAGGGCGCTTTACCGTTCCTCCCACAAGCCTCTCAAATCTTTTCGTTCTGGAGTCCACTTGAAGAAAGCTGCTTTATTGAATAGCAGGAGTGTTTGCAGAAGAAAATTGGTGGGTAGGGAGGATTAAACATACTTTTCCCACCTGCAAAGTCTCCCATGCAAATGCCTCCCCCCAATACATTTAAAGCACAGTGTACCACTTTAAAGACCATGGCTTCCCCCCCCAAAGAATCCTGGGAATTGTAGTTTGTTAACATGCTGCGAGTTGTTGAGAGCTGCAGTACCCAACACCTGTAACATACTATAACAAGTTCCAAGGATTCTTTGGGGGAAGCCACAACTGTTAAAGTGGTATAAGAGTGCTTTAAATATACAGCATGGATGTGGCCAGACACTGGCATGGGAACCTTTTGTGGCCTTCTCTCAATACATATGGTTCTGCCCTTCGTTAGGGTGTCTTATTTGGAATTCCTGACCCACCCATCCACACCCCCAGGCACATTTTTGAGACTTCTGTGGAGCTATTTGGAAACCTGAATGGTTGGTTCGAAGTGTGTTGGCTGCAATACAGTAGCCCGATCACGTGAATAAGGCTCTGCGGAGAGAAACTGGAAGTCCAGGACATTCCTTTCTGGTGATACATCTGTATTGTGAGGAGAGGCTTGTACAGCAGCTGCTGAGATTTGCTCTAAAAGCTGTCAAAGCTCTAAATGTCTTTTTTTTTTAAAAAAAATGTGTACTGTCGTCAAAATATTGTTGGAGAACATATGGGCAGTTCCTAGGGATGAGCGGATCGGTCAGTTTTTTCTAATTTTCTCATTTCACCAATATTAAGTTCACCACTCCACATTTCCTCATCAGTTTTAAAGTCCTTATAAAAGCTCATCAGCACTTTAGTACAAATTTCTCCTAATATACACATTTTTGTGTACAATTTTGCCTAACGTGCACATTTTTGCCCAGCAATTTTGCCTAATATAATGCATTTTTGTGTTGTTTTTATGAATATGTGCATTTTTATATATACTGTACCCTCATATTTCCATTTCTGTAGACATTACTTAGTTAGTGTCATTGTAAAATTTGGAGAAATGCAAATTTTTGAAGGATGGATGTGTTTCAGTTGACCTGTTGTTTTGGAAAGTGCAAATTAGATAGGTATACTTTTAAATGTGAATTGAACCGAATTTCTCTCCCACCACTAGCAGTTCCTATTTTATTTTATTTTATTAACAAAAGATATATGCCAGAGCTCAAACTTGAATGGGAGCTCTGTCATCTGTCCTGGAAAGAAACCTGCTTCTTAATTCAAAGTATGTGGAGAAGAAGCTTGCAGTTGCTCTGCGGTGATGGAATATATGCGACAAATAGTGGTAACGAGAGAGGAAGTTCTAGGCTTAATAGACAATGTAAAAACTGACAAATCACTGGGCCCGGATGGCATCCACCCGAGAGTTCTCAAAGAACTCAAATGTGAAATTGCTGATCTGCTAACTAAAATATGTAACTTGTCCCTCAAGTCCTCCTCCGTGCCTGAGGACTGGAAGTGGCAAATGTAACGCCAATCTTCAAAAAGAGATCCAGAGGGGATCCCGGAAATTATAGGCCAGTTAGCTTAACTTCTGTCCCTGGAAAACTGGTAGAAAGTATTATTAAAGCTAGATTAACTAAGCACATAGAAGAACAAGCCTTGCTGAAGCAGAGCCAGCATGGCTTCTGCAAGGGAAAGTCCTGTCTCAGTAACCTATTAGTATTCTCTGAGAGTGTCAACAAGCATATAGATAGAGGTGATCCAGTGGACATAGTGTACTTAGACTTTCAAAAAGCATTTGACAAGGTACCTCACCAAAGACTTCTGAGGAAGCTTAGCAGTCATGGAATAAGAGGAGAGGTCCTTTTGTGGATAAGGAATTGGTTAAGAAGCAGAAAGCAGAGAGTAGGAATCAACGGACAGTTCTCCCAATGGAGGGCTGTAGAAAGTGGAGTCCCTCAAGGATTGTTATTGGGACCTGTACTTTTCAACTTGTTCATTAATGACCTAGAATTAGGAATGAGCAGTGAAGTGGCCAAGTTTGCTGACGACACTAAATTGTTCAGGGTTGTTAAAACAAAAAGGGATTGCGAAGAGCTCCAAAAAGACCTCTCCAAACTGAGTGAATGGGCGGGAAAATGGCAAATGCAATTCAATATAAACAAGTGTAAAATTATGCATATTGGAGCAAACAATCTGAATTTCACATATACGCTCATGGGGTCTGAACTGGCGGTGACTGACCAGGAGAGAGATCTCGGGGTTGTGGACAGCACGATGAAAATGTCGACCCAGTGTGCGGCAGCTGTGAACAAGGCAAATTCCATGCTAGCGATAATTAGGAAAGGTATTGAAAATAAAACAGCCGATATCATAATGCTGTTGTATAAATCTATAGTGTGGCCGCATTTGGAATACTGTGTACAGTTCTGGTCGCCTCATCTCAAAAAGGATATTCTAGAGTTGGAAAAGGTTCAGAAGAGGGCAACCAGAATGATCAAGGGGATGGAGCGACTCCCTTACGAGGAAAGGTTGCAGCATTTGGGGCTTTTTAGTTTAGAGAAAAGGCGGGTCAGAGGAGACATGATAGAAGTGTATAAAATTATGCATGGCATTGAGAAAGTGGATAGAGAAAAGTTTTTCTCCCTCTCTCATAATACTAGAACTCGTGGACATTCAAAGAAGCTGAATGTTGGAAGATTCAGGACAGACAAAAGGAAGTACTTCTTTACTCAGCGCATAGTTAAACTATGGAATTTGCTCCCACAAGATGCAGTAATGGCCACCAGCTTGGTTGGCTTTAAAAGAAGATTAGACAAATTCATGGAGGACAGGGCTATCAATGGCTACTAGCCATGATGGCTGTGCTCTGCCACCCTAGTCAGATGCAGCATGTTTCTGAAAACCAGTTGCCGGAAGCCTCAGGAGGGGAGAGTGTTCTTGCACTCAGGTCCTGCTTGCAGGCTTCCCCCAGGCCCCTGGTTGGCCACTGTGAGAACAGGATGCTGGACTAGATGGTCCACTGGCCTGATCCAGCAGGCTCTTCTTATGTTCTTATGCACAGAAGTGCATTTTTATGTTTTTTGAAATATACCAATTTCAAACCATAGTTTAGGAAGCTGGAGAGAGACTATAGCTCAGTGGTAGAGCACAGGGTTTGCATGCAAAATGTCCCAGGTTTAATCACTGGCATCTTTAGGTAGGGCTGGGAAAAGGCTTTTCCCTGGAACCCTGGAGTGCAGCTGTCAGTCAGTGTTGGCCTAGATGGGCCAGTGGTTTGATTTGATATATGGCAGCTTCCCATGTTCCTGTATTTCAACAAACGGTTCATGGAGGATAAGGCTATCTGTGCCCACTAGCCATGACGGCTATATTTTCCCTCCACTGTTGGAGGCGGTGTGCTGGGAATCTCAAGTGGAGAGAGTGCTATTGCACTCAGGTCCTGTTTTGGCCTTCCCTTGGACATTTGGTTGGCCACTGTGAGAACAGGATGTTGGATTAGCTGGGCCTTTGGCCTGACCCAGCATGGCTCTTCGCATGTTCTTATGTCCCTAAAGCGCTTTTGTAGTGTTCTTGCTAAGGGCAAAACTCACAGAGAGCAGGAAGAGCCATGCCAACGCACTCTAATAGGCTGACGAATATTCCTGCCAGGAAGTTAGGAGCCTTCCTTGGACAGAGTGACAGCCTTCATCTGTCTGTGGACTGGGTCTTAATCTATAGCTCTTCACCCCTAAAGAGTGGGACGAAAAAAGTGGATAGCCTTCATGACTGATTCTGTCTGTCTGTCTGTCTGTCTCTCTCTCTCTCTCTCGCTCTCTCTCTCTCTCTCTCTCTTCCATTTTTAGGAGCAACCAGCCAACATGTCTCTCAAGAAAGAAGGCGTGCAGAAGAAATGGGCTGCCTTGAAGGAGAAGTTGGGTTCTCAGGACTCCGATCAAACAGAAGCCAACCTGGAAAATGCAGAACCAGAGCTATGCATCCGCCTCTTGCAAATCCCTTCCGTGGTGAACTACTCGGGGCTCAAGAAGCGGCTGGAGAGCAGCGATGATGGCTGGATGGTCCAGTTCCTGGAGCTATGTGGACTAGATCTTCTGCTAGAAGCCCTGGACAGGCTCTCCGGGAGGGGAGTCTCCAGGATTGCCGATGCCCTGCTGCAGCTGACTTGCATTAACTGCGTGCGAGCGGTAATGAACTCTCAGAAAGGCATTGAATACATTGTGAACAATGAAGGCTACGTCAGAAAACTCTCCCAAGGTGAGAGCGCGTCTTCTCACTCGCTTCGCCTGCATTTGTGTGCACCCACAGTTGTTATTTGAACCGTTTCTGTGACACATTACAGTTGCAATCCCGTTCACACATTCTAGGATCGGGGTAGCCAACATGGTGCCCTTCTGATGTGTTGGAATCAGCCTCCCATCAGCCCCAGCCAGCATTGTTTAATGAGTCAGGAGTTGGAGTCCAACCACATTGTAGAGTTGGAGAGAACCTTGGAGGTCATCTTGTTCAACACCTTGCTCAATGTAGGAATCGTATACTGTAACTAGGGCAGTGGTAGCCAATGTGATGTTCTCCAGATGCTGCTGGACTCCAGCTCCCATCATCCCTGATAATTGGCCATGCTGGCAGGACTGATGGGAGCTGGAGTCTAGCAACAGCTGGAGAGCATCATATTGGCTATTCCTGAACCTCAGCATCCCTGACAGATGGCTGTCCAGCCTCTGCTTCCATACCTCCAGCAATGGAAAGCCCATCACTTCCATTGTCCAACAGCTCATAATCTTACTTAATTTATTTATATACCGCATTTCACACAAATACATCTGAACCTTTCAATACAACCCAAACAGGCCAAATGCAGTAGTGCAATAATGATAAATAATAAAAAAAGTCTAATATCACTGTAACATAACATGCAGACACACAAAGGCAACAATCAGCAGTTCATTTAACACACACCAAAATTTAACTGAGCACAGAGCTTCCCAATGAAAACACCCAGTAACTTCACATCCAAAAGTAGCCCCAAGCTGTTGGCATTAATACCCAGCGCCACCACCCTTTTATGCCTTAATCCGAAAGGCCCTGCAATGTTCTTCCTGAAGCAGCTCCCTAATGAAAGCTCTCAGGGTTGGAGGGTGGAGCAGGGCGGATGGAAAAAGCCATCTCTTGATGGCAAACACAGCCTTTAGCTCAGTGGTAGAGCATCTGCCTCGCATGCAGAAGGTCCCAAGTTCAGTCCCCAGCAACTCCAGATTGGATTGGGAGAGACTCCTGCCTGAAACCCTGGTGAGCTGCTGCCAGTCAGTGTAGACAATACTGCACTAGATGGAGCAGTGGTCTAACTCAGTATAAGGCCACTTCCTAAATTCCTAGATTTTCTCCCATCTTACTGTTTCTTTCACTTCCACGGAGTTGTTGAGAAGGTAAGAAGCAGCTTAAGAGACTCCCACTATGGCTGCAATCCAATACATTTATTTATTTATTTATTACATTTATACTCCCCCGCCTTTCTTTTCGTGATTGCAACCCAAGGCGGCTTACATATGGTTCCCAGGCGGTCTCCCATCCAGGCAGTGACCGGACCTGACCCTGCTTAGCTTCAGCGGGGAGCTGGCCTTATGTGCCTTCAGACCATACGTGTCTACTCAGAAGTAATCTCCATTGGATTTAATGGGACTTACTCCCAGGGAAGTGTGTATTGGATTGCAGCCATAATATGTCACTTTTAGAGTGATCCATTTTAAATTCACTTGTTCAAAAAATTTCTTGGACATTTTTTTTAATAATGTTATTTGTTATTTAGTTTAATGTTTGTAAATTGTATTGTTTTCATTGATGGATTTTATACTTGTGTTTATTTTTCTTTGTAAGCCGCCTTGAGGGCCTTTGGCCAAAAGGCGGGGTATAAATAAATAAATAAACAAACAAACAAACAAGCAAACATCTTCTCCAAACCACAGTATCTGTCAGAACTCAGGGTAGGAAAATGTGTGTGCCTCCACCACTATATATGCACTTTTCCCAGCAAGTACATTTGGGGCCGCCCGAACCAAGCCATTTTCTAAGTTGTCTCTGGGTAGGGCTGCCCTCGTTGCCATGTAAGCCAGCCAATCTTGGTCCTCTGTCTTTGCAGCTCTCGACACCTCAAACGTCATGGTCAAGAAGCAAGTGTTTGAGCTCCTGGCTGCTCTCTGCATTTATTCAGTGGATGGACATGCCCTGGCTTTGGATGCTCTGGATCATTACAAGGCAAGTGGAAAATCAAATGGACAGTTAAGAACATAGTGTAAGAACATTAAAAAAAAAAAAGCTCTTCTGAATCAGATCAAAGGTCCATCTATCTAGTCTAGCATTTTGTTACCCCACAGTGGCCAATCGAATTTCTCCAGTAGAGCTTGGTGTAGGGATGAATGAGTTAGTCGCTTTGATTAGCAAATGTAAATAATTAATCATAATCATAATATTTAGTAGTGGGAAAAGAGAGACCCCCTTTATGGAGGAACTGTAGCTCAGTGGCAGAGAACTTCTTCTGGAGGCAGAAAATCCCAAGCTCAGTCTCCAGCCTCTTCATGGATAAGAAGATCACAGTTCCATCTGTACCATACATTTAAAGTATTCTCATACCACTTTAAACAGTAATTAAATATCTCCTCCCAAGAATCCTGAGAACTGAATTCTCAGAGTGGTTTAACAATCAATCCCTCCTCCTAGGGAACTCTGGGAATCGTAGCTCTGTGAGTGGAATAAGGGTCACCTAACAACTCTCAGCACCCTTTACAATCCACAGTTCCCAGAATGCTTTTTGGGGAAGCTGTGGCTGTTTGAAATGGCAGAATAGTGCTTTCAATGTATGGTGCAGGTGTAGCCCAAAGCGGCAGATGATGGGAAAGATCTCTTCTGCCTGATGGCCCCGTAGAGCCGTTGACTGTCAAAGTAGACAGTGCTGGGCTAGATGTCCGAATAGCCTGGCCTAACATAACGCAGCTTCCTTTTCCCTCTTCCAGTTTGATTTTGAGGTACAGCATTTGATTTGACACGCCCGCTGATTTCTCTTCTCTGTCACAGACTGTGAAAAGCCAACAGTACCGGTTCAGTGTCATCATGAACGAGCTCTCGGCAACAGACAACGTGCCATACATGATAACACTCCTGAGCGCCATTAACGCAGTCATATTGGGGACGGAAGAACTGAGAGCTAGGATGCAGCTCCGGAACGAGTTCATCGGTAAGGGTGCTTGCCAGCTTAGGGGTTACATATTCCATGAAGGCAGCCTTGGCTGTAGTCCCCCCCCCCCAGAATATAAGTAAGAGCTGAGACCTATGTGAGGACATGTGTAGGGGGTCCACCCTTTCTGTTGCTGTCCTGATCACTCTTCACAATGCCACAGGGAGATTGGCTGTAGAAACCCTATCCAAGTGCCTGGAGTCGGTGAGTGGCTGGTTGGGAAGGAATAAGCTGAAGCTGAACCCTGACAAAACCGAAGTACTGTTTGTGAGAGACAAGGGAAGGTTGGGGAATGTTGACCTGGTGCTCAATGGGGTACAATTGCCCCTGAAAGACCAGGTCCGCAGTCTGGGGGTCATTCTTGACTCCCAGCTGTCTATGGAGGCTCAGGTCTCAGCGGTGAGCCAGGCAGTGCTGTATCAACTCCATCTGATACGGAGGCTGCACCCCTACCTTCCCAAGCATCTGCTCCCATCAGTGGTACATCGCTGGTCTCCTCTCGCCTAGACTACTGTAATGCGCTCTACGTGGGGTTACCCTTGAAAATGGTCCGGAAGCTGCAACTGGTACAGAATGCGGGGGCTCGCCTGATTAAAGGCAGCTGCCGGCGAGATCACATCACTCCAGTGCTGAAGGAGTTGCACTGGTTACCAGTTGTTTTCTGGGCCCAATTCAAGGTGTTGGTTCTGACCTTTAAAACCCTATATGGTTTCAGCCCAGTCTATCTGAAGGAGCGCCTCCAACATCATCAGGGATGCCGCTCAACAAGATCAGCCTCAAAAGGCCTTCTCTCTATCCCACCAGTTAAAACAGCTAGACTGGTGAGAACTAGGGAGAGGGCTTTTTCAATTGTGGCCCCCACTTCGTGGAATTCCCTCCCAAATGATCTCCACCATGCCCCCTCTATGATGAGCTTCCACTGGGTCTTGAAGACCTGGCTCTTCAGGCAGGCTTTTGGGGTAGGTTAGGTTTTATTATTATTGTTGAGATTTTTAATGTGTTAATGTATTTGTATGTTTTTATTTTGTACGTCACCCAGAGTGGCTGGACAGCCAGCCAGATGGGGAAAAATCCTCAAACGGGTTAGGAACCTCTGGCCCATGAGCCTATTTAGGCCCGGGGAGGGTCCCAGTTCAGCTCTTGAGTCTGTTTTCCTGTGCATCATACCCACCTGCCCCACAGTTTAAGTGTGTGGCAGGTAAGGCTGTGGCTCCAGAGGAACGATGGGACACTTAAAGCGAACTCCCGATTGTTCCTTTGCAAGCAGGAGCTTGCCAGCAGCGCCAGTCAGCTGCTTTGGATGGACAGGGAGCCCCACTTGGATGGACTGCGCTAATGCAGTCAAGGAGGCACAGCACTTTGCAGGTGCTGAGAATCAGATGACTGTCGGTGCACGCAAAGCCCTGCACTTTGCAAGCTCCAAAAACAGATTGATTGTTGGAGCATGCAAAGAGCTTGGCCGCTGGCAAGCGCCAGCAGTAGGCTGCTGATCGTTCAGTGATCATCGTCACTTGCAAAGCATTATGCCTTTGGGTGCAGCGGTTTGGTTTCAAACCACTCAGGCCAAAGTAAACAGGTCACCTGATGTCATTTTGCCACTACTAAATCCACTAAGTTTTAATTGGTTAAAGCTACATAGCCTATCTGTCTATCTATATAAATAAATAAATAAAAACATCCCACCCTTCCTCCCAGAAGGAGCCCAGGGCAGCAAACAAAAACACTAAAAACACTAAACATCTTAAAAACAAAAGACTTTAAAACATATTAAAACAAAGCATCTTTAGAAACATCTTTTAAAAAACAACTTTAAAAACATATTTAAAAACTGTTCAAGCACAAACCCAGACTGGGATAAAGTCTCTACTTAAAAGGCTTGTTGAAAGAGGAAGGTCTTTAGTAGGTGCTGAAAAGATAACAGAGATGGCACCTGTATAATATTCAAGGGGAGGGAATTCCACAGGGTTGGTGCTGCCACGCTAAAGGTCTGCTTCCTATATTGTGTGGAACAGACCTCCTGATAAGATGGTGTCTGCAGGAGGCCCTCACCTGCAGAGCACAGTGATCAACTGGGTATATAAGGGGTAAAACAATATTTTAGTAATCCTGGTCCCAAGCAGCATAGGGCTTTGTACACCAAAACCAGAACCTTGAACTTGGCCCGGTATTATTGTTTGAGTGGGTGTCTTGCTTAAAACTACTTAATTCCATGACTTAAGATTGTTTTTGAACCCCTGCTAGAAAGAGATCCAGCACAACTTAAGACATGTTCAGACATTTGCCTCACACAAACTCTGGTATCTGTGGAGCGGGGAGCGGAGTGTGCCTGCAAGCCAAAATACTTCTTCATGCAGCCCATAGTTAAACTATGGAATTTGCTCCCACAGGAGGCAGTGATGGCCACCAACCTGAATGGGTTTAAAAGAGGATTAGACAAATTCATGGAGAAAAAGGCTATCAGTGGCTACTAGCCATTATGGCTATCCTCCGCCTCCACAGTCAGAGGAGGTATGCTTCCAAATACTAGTTGATGGAAACTGCATGAGGGGAGAGTGCTCTTTGCACTCAGGTCGTGCTTGCGGGTTTCCCATGGGCAACTGGTTGGCCATTGTGAGAACAGGATGCTGGACTAGATGGGCCATTGGCCTGACCCAGCAGGCCCTTCTTATGTTCTTAATCCCCACCCCAATGTCTCTGTGTGCATCACTCTACATGCTCAGTCCCTGACCTTCCTTGTATTGATCAGAGAAGGTCTGCAGGGGCCTTCTACTCCTTTTTGCTTGAACACAGGTAGAATGCCTCATGCAACTGAGCAACCTGATAAGGTCCCCCATTCAAGCAAATGCAAGTAGAAGCCCCTGTGGACCTTCGCTGCTTAGTAAAAAGGTTGGGAACTAAGCGCATAGGGCGTTGCACATGAGGACATTGTGGTGGGGTTTGCGTGCACACCCTTGTCCGCAGACACCAGAGTTCTCATGTTTAGGGAAATGTCTGAACATGCTTTTAGTTGCGCTGGGTCTGTTTAGCATGGGTTCAAAAATGATCTCAAGTCATGGAATTATTAAGCAGCTTTAAGCAAGGTACCTCCTCAGTACGAGGAAGGTTGGGGATTGGAGGGAGAGTGTAACGCATATGAGAACACTGGGGGTCGGGCCTTCCATGTGCGTCCCTGTCCCCATCCACACTTTGACGTCCTTCCCCTACTGAACCATGCTGGCTGTCAGTCATCTGAGTGACAATTGATCCCCCTTGATTAACTTTTAACTGTTTCTGTATACCGCTTGGCTATTTGCAGAAGTATGTCTGCTCCAGAAAAGGCTCTCTTTCCCCTCTTTTGTAGCTAATTCCATCATTTGCCAGTGATCGCTTTCCTCTCTGTTAATGAATCCTAAAACCATCAATGTCAACACATTTTTCATTTGCTGTTTCCAGGTCTCCAGTTGTTGGATATTTTAACCAAGCTGCGGTGAGTCGTTCATTAACTCTCTGAATATATGACTGAGATTTATCTTGCAGCAGCACACAATGTCAGGAGAGATTTGTACTCTTATTGATACAAAGCTCTGGGCCAACCATTGTGTCATCACTTGTATCTTTCTAGCTCCATCCATTTTGCATGGCATAACTATGCATCAAGAGCAGTTAACACAGGAGACAGATATGGGCTTGAGTAGACTTGTACCGCCATAGCATTTCCTTTAGAATATATGGGGTGTGCTCACGTTCAGGGCCAGGTTGATCACCATATTTAGGCCCAAGAAGGAATTTTCCACCTAGGCCAGTTGACTCATACCGTGGGGGTGGTGTGTGTGTGTGTGTGCACGCATTATCCTCTCCGCTGTCTTTCTAAGTCCCCTCAGCCTTTTTATTTTTGATCTAGGCATGCTTTCTGCTACCATGAGATCTAGAAACATGCTCTTTTTAAAGGCTAATTTGCTGAAAATTCTACAGCTACCAACAGATTCAACAATGACTGCCTCAGGTTTATTCACGCCACAGCCAAGCAACTGCAGGCCCAGCTGTGCTAGGTTGCAACTTGAGACAATTGCTATTGAATGAGTGGCCCAGTTTGCATGATCAATTTGCCGCACTGGGCTCCTGCTGGGAGGAAGATCAGGGTAGAAATCAAATAATTAATAAATAGATAAATCCAGCTTCCAAATTCTAGCTTATTTGAAAGCCATTAACTGTATTTCCCAGTCCATATGTAACAGGAAGCTGTAATTAACATGGGTGACCTATTTTGTTTCCCAGCTCACCCAAAGGGAGGAGCAAAGCAGATGTGTCTGGGGCTGTTAAGCCAGTATTTAATCATGCAAACTTGGCTGGTGTGACTTATTTCTAAATGTCTACAGCCCAGTCTGCACTAAAGCAATTTCATACCACTTTAAACAGTCATGGCTTCCCCCAAAGAATCCTGGGAATTGTAGTTTGTTAAGGGTGCTGAGAGTTGTTAGCAGAGCCCCATGTTCTCCTCATGGATCTACAACTCCCAGAGTGGTTTAAACAGCCAATCTTGCTTTCCAGGGATTACTCTGAATGTACAGTGCCAGTGGAGCCTACAGCTACACTTGCCAGTAGACAAGAGATTTCTCAGCACTGATACAGATAAGAGCTGCACCAAGGCAGCATCCAGGGTCAGTCCAAAGTCAGAGTCCTCAACAACAAAGGGGTCAGGCATGAAGCAAGGTCAGAGCAGTCCAAGGTCAGGAGTGAAGCAGTGTGTGGGCAATGAAGGGCAAGGCAAGAGGCAGGCCCAGAGTAGTCCAAAGACAGGCTTGGGTGAACAGGCAATCAGCAGCCTGGTCAGGTGTAGAGCTAGTGTATCGATGTTGTTGCAGCAGCTCTTCCAGCCTACCACTGGGGCTTTTATGCTGGAGCTGCTGAAACCACACTTGACTCCTATTAATCACCACAACAAGACCTTTACTCCTGAGGAGGCCAGGCCTGCAACTGAGCACCCCTCTGGATGGGCTGGGTCTCCAGCTGGCGTGGGAGGCGATGCCTCTCGCTTGGGCTCAGGACCCGTTCAGCCTCGATGTCAGAGGTTGAATCTACCCAGAGTAAAGATGGCCCTTCCACAGCCTCATCACAGCACCCTGGCTCCTCACCCTCAGGCACAGCCTGAGCTAGGGCTGGGTCCAAGACCGGAGCCTCTTGGCCTTCTTCTGACGAGGACTCCCCTGGCTGGGACCTGACAATAACCCCATTCACTCTGTGTTATAGTTAATTATTGGTTTATGGGTGCATTTTAATGGGAGAAGACTGCAGTGGTGCATGTAATGGGGCAGAGCCATGAAGCTGCTCTCCTGACCAAGGCGCTGCTGCTGCTGCTGCTGCCGCCGCCGCCGCCACCGCCGCTGCTGCTGCTGCTGCTGCTGCTGCTGCTTGCCAAGATTGAGACAGGACTGCGGTGAGACTGGGGTCATGCAATTGCAGCCAGTTTGGCGCCTGCAATCCTATCAGTGCAACCATGTGGTTGTCTCTAATGCATGTATAGTGGAAAACTGTGTGGCTTCTGTGTGCTTGGGGGGGCAGAGCTGCCCTCCTCCCCAACACCAGTATCTCTGCTTGCCCCCAACCCATCCAGGTAAGCAACAGTGATGCTTGTGTCTGGAGAACATTTCTGCCCCACTGAGCACACGGAAACCCCGTAGTTCTCTGTCTTGCAAATTTACCTGGTCAGTATTTTTTTTTTAGCTTTTGAAATATAAATAGGTTTCTTTAAAGATGTACGCTTTGTCTGCCCAGCATAGATGCACGTATTATAGATTGCTGGGAATAGTTACCAATTTGGGGCATCCGCTTCTACCTGTACGTAAATTGAAATGAATTCCGTTTTTTAACTGAGGATTTTGCAAATATCTCCTGTTGTGGCTTTTCTACAGAGATATAGAGGATGAGGACTTGCTTATCCAGTGTGAGACATTTGAGGAGGCCAAGTCTGAAGATGATGAGGAGTTGCTCAGGTTATGTGACGGGATTGACATGAGCAATCATCAAGAGGTGTTCTCTTCTCTATTTAACAAAGTGAGTAGGATATTCTCTTTAAAGTAGCTTTTAATATTTTTAAAAAAATTCTGTCCCCCTTTTTCCCTTTCCAATGAATTCAGAATGGCTAATAACAAGCATTAATTTAAAAAGCAATAAATATCAGATATCAAACAATAAGCAGTAAACAAAAGCAAGCAACCCAACCCATTAAAAGCAACCTCATTAAAATTTGCTGAAAATGGAAATGGACTGCCTTCAAGTCGATCCTGACTTATGGCGACCCTATGAATAGGTTTTTCATGGTAAGCGGTATTCAGAGGTGGTTTTACCATTGCCTTCCTCTGAGGCTGAGAGGCAGTGACTGGCCCAAGGTCACCCAGTGAGGTTCATGGCTGTGTGGGGATTTGAACCCTGTCTCCCAGGTCGTAGTCCAACACTCTAACCACTATACCACACTGGCTCTCTAGAAAAGACAATAATGCTGGGGAAAACAGAAGGGAGTAGAAAAAGAGAAAGGCCAAACAATAGACGATTTGATTCCATAAAGGAAGCCACAGACTTCGAATTAGAAGATCTGAACAGGGTGGTTCATGACAGATGCTATTGGAGTTTGCTGATTCATAGGGTCGCCATAAGCTGTAATCGACTTGAAGGCACATAACAACAACAATATTAAAAGGCAAGCATCAAAACAGAAACAGCTGGCAACAGATGTTAAAACTACCTTCCAAAACATCTGGTCCCATTGGTGGTACATGCCCTGGTCTCCTCTCCCCTAGACTACTGTAATGCGATCTACGTGGGGTTACCCTTGAAAATGGTCCAGAAGCTGCAACTGGTACAGAATGCGGTGGCTCGCCTGATTAAGGGTAGCCGCCGGTGAGACCACATCACTCCTGTGCTGAAGGAGTTGCACCAGTTACCCGTTGCTTTCCGGGCCCAATTCAAGGTGTTGGTTTTGACCTTTAAAACCCTGCACCGTTTCGGCCCAGTCTATCTGGAAGAGCGCCTCCAGCATCATCAACGTTGCCGCCCAACAAGATCAGCCTCAAAAGACCTTCTCTCCGTCCCCCCTCTATGATGAGCTTCCGCCAGACCTTGGAAACCTGACTCTTCAGGCAGGCTTTTGGGGCCGGTTAGGTTTTAGTGTTATTGTTGAAATTTTAAGGTTTTAATGTGAGTTATATGTTTTTATGTTGTACGTCGCCCAGAGTGGCTGGTAAACCAGCCAGAATGGCGACTAATAAATTTAATAAATAAATAAATAAATAAATAAATAAATAATAATAATAATAATAATAATAATGATAATAATAATAATAATAATAGCCAGGCTGACCCTGATGCCTTTGGGAAGCCCACAAGCAGGACATGAGGTGAGAAGGAGCTTTCTCCCACCATCTTCCCCCCCCCGGCAACTGGTATTCAGAACACTGTATGGAGAAGCGAGTGTTTAAGAGGTGTGCTTTAATTAATCATTTGTGTTTTAGCCAAAGTCTGCAATCCTAGTAAAAAGAAATTGCAAACTGAAATTCTCATGTGCTTCCCTTCCCTACGTAAACGTAGAGAAAGGCACATACAATCCTTCCAAATTACCAGGACCGTGAATACCACCTAGCCAGTTTGCCAGCATTCACTAGAATGGTTTCATCTCAGACTAATGGGACATGCAAAATTATATCTGTAAAAGTTACCACAGTTGAACAATCTAGGCAGTGGGCCCTGTCGTAGGTGTCCCTCTAGCACCGATATAGAATCTGGGTTGAATTTATTTGGTGGGGGTGGAGTTCTGGTGGGGAATAATATTCTAAAAGTTGAGAACTATCTATTGAAGTCCGCATGGCTTCAGTCTAACCCACTGCACTGCATCAATTGTGCAAACTTGCTGCATAAAATTTTGTTCTTGTGTTTCACTCGCGGTCACACTGCATGATGGGGTTTTGTATACAGGTGCAAGGTGGCAATTTTTATACATTAGGGCAAACACACACCCCTGCACTCATGCACCTTTCATGTGCACAAGTGTTCATTGCACTTGCCCACATGTATCCTGTGACTGCCTCCACAGATGGGCAGTTTGACTGTGCCATTACATCCATCTTCAACTGTGAATAACCTTACAACTCAGGACTTATGACAGCATAAGTATCAGTAGTAGGGTTGGCTTCACTATCATACAACAATATAGGATATGAATCATTTAATATGTGGCTGCTTTATGTTTCAGGTGAGCAGTTTTCCAGTCTCCACCCAGCTGTTGTCCATTCTCCAGAGCCTCTTGTACCTTGAACCTTCCCATCACTCCAGCCTGCTGCTGTGGGAATCCTTGGAAATCTTAGTAAGCAGAGCCATCTTGCTTGCCAATGACAGTAAGTTTAAGTACACTGTAACCTATGATGCAGTGTGTGGCACAAGGGGACTGAACATGCCAAAATCCAGGCTCAGTGATCTATTAAATCTTGCATTTGGGTGATTGTGTTAAGGATACTGTTTCTGGTAGGCCTATTTCTAAAAAAAAAAAAGATATTCAGCAAAGGAAGAAATTACAAAGCAATTGTCACCTTATGGTGATGTTTCCCTGTATACCAGTCTGTGCCCAACCTGGTGCCCTCCAGACATTTGGGACTCCAACTCCCATCAGCCACAACCAACTTAACCAAAGGAGTTGATAGGGATGATAGGAGTTGTAGTCCAGCAACCTATGGAGGGCATCGGGTTAGGGATAGTTGCTGCATATCTTGATTAACTTCCCCTTGTTCAGCCACGTCATTTGCTAAATGGGAGTGTAGAACTCCTGCCCTCAGCCTGCCTCAAGCTTTGATCCAAGCTGTCATGGAGGGAAGGGCCATAGTCCAGTGGTAGAGCACATGCTTTGCATGCAGAAGGTCCCTGGTACAACCTCTGGCATCTCCAGTGAGGGCTGGGGAATGCTCCTGTGTGAAGCCCTGAAGCGCTGCTGCCAGTCATTGTTGACATTATGGTCTGACTCAGCATAAGGCAACGTCCTACGTTCACCGGGAACAACTTCCAAGAAAGCTGCCCTAAGTTGTATCCCATGCCATCCAGTGTCTCATCTGCTGCTATTTTGGATACTTCAGAAAAAGTACAATCCACACAGTTCTATTGGAATTGAGAGACAAATCCCTGACATGATAGGCCATTGTTTATTTCATTTCATAAATATACACCTTGCTTGCTGTACCCTGCTTGAGGCAGCTTCAAACCATGTGTTTAAACCTTCCGTCACTCGGGGAGCCGCTTCAACCTTGAACCCATGTATATTTCCACGAGATTCCTGGCAATTGCAAAGGATTCTGTGGGACAGTCAAAGACACCCTCTCAGTTTGCAATGCTCAGAACATAGGAAGCTGCCTTTTACTGAGTCAGACCATTCATCCATCTAAGCTGGTATAGCACAAGAGCCTGGCTGGGAGTCCAGAGTCTGCGAGTTCAAATCCCTGCTCGTGTCTCCTGGGTGTCAAGGGCCAGCTAAAGATCACCCCCACAGTGAGTGGCTCAGGGGTTACGTGCCCTGCCACCTGTGCAGCCGTGGGCAAGCTGCACAGTCCCAAGGAGCCCAGTTGCTCCCCAGCTTGCAGTTGCGGACAAGGAAGAGGCTGGCTTGTGCAGCTTTGGCAAGCTGAGCAGGCCCTAGCCAGCTGGGGGGGACTAGCCTCAGAGAGAGGCAATGGTAACCCCCCTCTGAATAACGCTTACCTTATCATAGGGTTGCCATAAATTGGGATCGACTTGAAGGCAATCCATTCATCCATCTAGCTCAGTACTGTCTGCACTGACAGGCAGGGTTTCACACAGGCTCTCCAGGGTTTCAGGCAGATTGTTCGTGGCTAGATGTTGTGTGAACTGAAAGTGCATCTAACATTCCACTTTGATACCCTTTATTCGTCTTCTTGTGAAGGAGCCACAGGGTTCCTAGGAGTCATTTGAAAACCACCAACCCAAAGCATCTGTAATGTTTATAAAACCATGGGTCGACTTGTCCATCACCTCCAACAGATGTGTGCAGCTGATGAGATGCTTGGCTCTTTCACAGTGGCCTTGAAAGGCTGTCCCAAAAATGTCACCCCTATTATCCATTGGACTGGGTATCTCTTACCCGTAATTTTTTTTTAGATTGCCACATTTGTATGGAAAGAGGATTTGAAGTGGTCCTAAGAATGTTTCCACCTTCTCTCCCTTGCTTCCATGTATTGTTGTGCAGTACAAGGCAACAGCGTGGAAGAAGTCATGGAGAGACTCTTATCCATCAAGAAGCGCCCAAAGAAAAGAAATTCGGACTCCAGGCGAGCAGCCAACAAAGTGAATGAGGGCACTCAGACCAATGAAGATTTAGGGGAGCTTTCAAGGGCCAGGCAGAGCTCTTCTTCGACAACTTGCTCTTCTGTCGTCTCGCCTAGCCCAGAGTCACCAAATGTGCTGGGAAACATTACACCATCCCAGCTGCTGCCCTGCTCAGCTTTGCCTGGGCAAAGCTCAGCTCCATCTAGTGTTCTTCCACTGCCACCTCCTCCCCCTCCACTCCCTGAAACACCAGGCATGTCATCACAACAGCCACCACCACCTCTGCCTGGCATGATAAGAATGCCACCTCAGGTTCCCCCTCTGCCTGGTATGGCTGGGGCACCTCCCCCTCCACCCCCTCTGCCTGGTATTAAGGGGATCCCGCCCCCTCCGCCCCCTCTGCCTGGTATGACAGGGATCCCTCCCCCTCCGCCCCCTCTGCCTGGTATGGCTGGGACACCTCCCCCTCCGCCCCCTCTGCCTGGTATTAAGGGGATCCCTCCTCCTCCACCCCCTCTGCCTGGTATGACAGGGATCCCTCCCCCTCCGCCCCCTCTGCCTGGTATGACAGGGATCCCTCCCCCTCCACCCCCTATGCCTGGTATGACGGGGATCCCTCCCCCTCTGCCTGGTATGGGAGGTATGCCACCCCCTCCTCCCCCCCTGCCTGGCATCGGAGGCGTGCCACCACCTCCACCCCTAGGAGGCAATGAGGAGGAAGTCGTGGTTGCACATGTTGACTTCTCTCTGGGGTGTGGCCGGCCCTTCCACAAGCGGGTGAAGCCTCCAACGCTAAGGATGAAGAAACTGAATTGGCAAAAGCTGCCCTCCAATGTGGTGAGAGGTAGGTGGCGCTAAAACAACGTTCTGTGGTTGGCTTTGTCTCAGGAATGAATTTTCTCCCAATATGAGCCTACCTGCACATTGAGATCTTCCTTGCAGGTCCTGTTCTGCCTGCCTGCCCCATCTGAAGTATAATAGGTAGCCAGTAAGGTCTTCTCAATGGTAGCCCCAGCACTGTGGAAGTCTCTCCCTAAAGTTGTGTGCCTCACTTCTTTCCTGTCATTGTTTAGGCAGCTGCTTATGGTCATCTTGTTCCAACGGGCTTTTGGATTGGCACAATACCTGGCATGAGCTTGAGATTTTCATTGCTACTCTTAAAGGCTTTGCTGCTATTTTGAAGCATTTGTAATTGTTTTTTAGGCTGTCTGTTTTATATATCTTGTAATTGATTCTGATATTGTTAGCTCTCTTTTAGAGCTTGCTGTTGTTGTTACAGCAAATTGGAGTGTATATGTTTTAGTGTTGGATCCAGAGTTAGGCTTGGATCCAGAGTTAGGCAAGTGTATAGTAGACCCATTGAAATGGCTGTGACTAGCATAAGACAATTGATTTCAATGTGTCTACTGGAAGTATGACTAACAGAACAAATACTAACAATGTCTGCTCAGAAGTAAGTCCTGTTGAATTCAGTGGGATTTACTCCCAGGTAAGTGGGATTAGGATTGCAGCCTAAGTCTGGATCCAACCCTGAACAAATGACACTTGGCTGCGGTATTTCGAAATGTAAAACAAAGCAACAGTACAGTCCTTTGTGGTATCCCAGCAACACCTGGTGCATTGCTCTCTTCACTCTGAATAGTGGCTTTGAAAAAAAATCTTTCAAATGAGAATATTTTAAGCATCTAAATTATGTCTATACATAGCTTACTACAGGAACAAACCTCTGTTTTTTGGAAAGTTTTTCATGGTTCTTATATTAAATCCATTACTAAGAGCATGTGGATTAAAGATCTGTACAGCTCTGATAGGAATCCATCAAATTTAGCATCAGATGCAGAATTTCAAAGCTCCTCTGGAATCCTGGGAGCCTAAATTGAATATTTATTTACGTGTTTGTTTATTATTAGATTTATATCCCACCTTTCCTTCAAAGAGTTCAAGGTGGCGTACTCAATGCTGCCCTCCCAATGTTATCCTCACAGCAACCTTGTGAGGTAGGTTAGGCTGAGAGACAGTGACTGGCTCAAGGTCACCCAGTGAGCTTCATGGCTAAATGGGGCTTCCCAGGTCCTAGTCTGACACTCTAACCACTACACTACGCTGGTTCTCGGTCGGCTAGGTCTCAGCTCCAGATATTTGACGTTCACAGTGTGCAAGGTGTTGTGACATTAATTGGCCTTTCTCCATCTTGTTTGGGAGGAGGCCAGGCTTGATACAGAGTAGAGCACAAGTGGACAGAAGGTGGATTGCCAAGTAGATCTCCAGGTGTGCAGTAGATCAGCAAGGGTTTCCAACTCCTAGTTGTCTAATAATAGTTACAGCTAGAAAGTGTTTTGCTGAAAAAGAACACTGGGGGAGGGGACCAGGAGTAGGGTTTTGTGTGGAAGGACTTGTGACCTTGTTTCTGATACTGCTCATAAATTCCTGGGCTGATCATGTGCTCACAGGCCCCCTGGTTCCTTAATTCTGGTTGGTGTACTTCAGTAGATTCTGTAGTCCTGAGCTCTGCCAACCCCAGGTGTAGAGTGCATACATTGCAAGCAGAAGGTTCAGTCCCTGACATCTCCAAAAATCTTGGGTCGCAGGACAGGAAAAAAAACCTCTTTCTGAAACCACAGAGAGCTGCTGCCAGTATGCAGATAGATAGACCAATAGCCTGATAAGCGTAAGATCGCTTTGGGCCTCTCCAGATAGTTATTTGCAGTTGTTGGTTTTTGTGGGTATATTCTGCCACACATCATTGTGTGTCAGTGGTGGACATAGTGTGTCAGTGGTGGATTTGTATCAGTCCGTCCACACATCATTCCACTTTACTAGTTGTTCCGTGACGCTTCCTCAGTGTTACTGCATTATTGTCATCCAGAGAGGCACTCTTACACTATAGTGCAACAAATGGGGGGGGGGACAATTTGCAGTGTGGAAAGTTAAAAGATTTCAGCAGAAAACTATGGCACTTGCACTGGTTGGAAATGAAGCAATATAACGGTCCAAAGTGCAAGCAGTATTGAAAATGGGATCATGTATGACCATCCCAAGACCATCATGAGCACCAATAATCACGAATGCACAATAAAAAGGATATCTGGAGGGGCCCTTTGTGCATCCATCGTGCAATACAAGAAAGAGCCCTGTAGCATCTTAAAGACTTATGTCACATCAGATTTTGTCATTTTCTACTACACTTTTTTTTTTGCATGCAGTATCTATTAATTTTCCTGCAACCACCCAGAGAGCTTCGGCTATGGGGCGGTTTATATATATATATATGCAAATACATTTGTAGGGAGTTGTCTTTTCAAAGGGATACATTTAACAAAAAGGTGTGGGATTCATCCTTCCATAACATCTCGTGTCTTTCAGAGGGGCATTCCATGTGGGCTTCAGTGACCAGCAGCAGCGAGGAGACCATTGAGCCGGACTATACCAGCATAGAGCAATTGTTTTGCTTCCCACAAACAAAGCCCAAGGAAAAACAGGCAGCCCCAGTGAAGATGGAACCAAAAGAGGTATGGTGAGGCTTCATCCGGATGATTGTGTGGTTCAGCCGACAACACCAATAAACCCGCCTTGTAGATAGTTTTTTGTAAGCAGCTTAGAGGCTTTCGGCAATCAAGCGGTATATAAATTTTGTTAAATAAATAAAATAATAAATAGTCACTTGCCTGCAACGATGGAGAATCTCTAGGTGACCGGCAGGGAAGCTTTCAGAGTTGGAAGGAAGTTGCTTCTTTGCTTTCTTTCTAGGGGAAGGGGCCGTAGCTCAGTGGTAGAGCGTCTGCTTTGCGGGCAGAAGTTCCCAGGTTCAATCCCCATGATCTCCAGGTCGGGCTTGGAACATCCCCTGCCTGAAAGCCTGGAAAACCATTGCCAGACAGTATAGATAATACTGAGCCAAGTGTCTGGCTCTGCTGTATAAGACGGCTTCCTATGTTCTTTTTTTCTTTGTCTTCCTTTCTTGGGACATTAGCGCAGATGATTAATATAGGTATAAGTGCTGGAGTGGCCGCCGTGTTAGTCTGCCGCAGCAAAGCTGACCGGAGATTTGTAACCCATGAAAAACACAAATATATTTACTACATTTGCATCCCACCTTTTGTCAAGGTGCTGTAAAAAGTAGGGCAGTGATTCCCAACCTGGGGGCCGTGAAGAAATCCAGAGGGGCCATGAAAGTAAAGGAATGAGTTATTTATTTATTTATTTATTTAAAAAGTTTTCACTCCCTGGACGCTGTCTGCTTCCCACTGCCGCTGCAGATGACACCTCCCCCTTGCCCAAACGAGAGTGGAAGGATTTTGCTGAAGCGCCAGAGCATCTTTCAGGCGCACCAAGGGCCAGCGTCTGCCTATAAAATACATGGCAGATGCCAAAGGAGGCTGAGGGCTGAGACACTAGGAAGAAGAGGGGATTACTATCACCGACTCATGTCTCCTCGCACTGCCGCTACTGATGATGCCCTTACTTAGAATGAGAGGAGAGGACTTTTGCAGCCAGCCTGCCTCCCTGGGGGGAGGGGGGTCACAATATCTTTTGAGCTTATAAAGGGGGTCCTGTACTTAGAAAGGTTGGGAACTACTGAAGCAGGGTTCAACTGCTCAGCCCCACTCTCCTGCTTTAGAGGGCCACCGTGGGTGCTGTTATGCCGCACCTGCCCACAAAGGAGGACTTGCTTCTGGGTTGAGCAGGATCCAGCTGCTTAGCCCCACTCCCTTACCTCAGGAGATTTTTGGTGGCAGTTAATGCCTGGTGCGACACCAGGTGAGGACAAGGGCTGGAAATGCTGCCTGAATAATCCTGGTTCCATATGAAAACTGTGTTGGTTCTGTTCCTGTGCTAGCTTTGAGTGTGGTTTTATTTTAAGAATAATTTGTAAACCACTGTGAGAGCTTCTCAGTGCTATAAAGCGGTATATAAGTAGGATAAGTAAGTCGGTAGATGATAGATAGGGTTCCCAAGTCGATGCCCATCCAGGCACTGACCTGACTGAGGTTTGCTTAGCTTTAGAAAAACTGCTGTATTGTGTGTCTTCGAACCACAATCCTGTCCCAGTGGGTCAATGTTGGGGAACTTCGAGCTCGCGGGCTGAATTAGGCCCACGAGGACTCCTTGTTTGGCCTATGAAGCTATTTTGACCAAGCCAAGCCCACCTGCCTTGCACCTGTCATCATATATGACATCAAGTGTGGGCCAAGTAAAGGCATGGTTGGATCAAAAAGGGGTTGCCACCACCGATCAGCTGTTCAGCAGCACCTGCAAATTCCAGTGAAAGCCCCCGTGCATGGCACTTTGCATGTGTTGTTGTGCCTTTGCTCTCATGGATTTATTTCAAACCATGTGGTCAGAAATGGATCACCTAGAGTCACTGTGGTGGCCGGTGATTAACAGGTGGGAGGCTCCACCCACCTGTCAAACTTGGCCCGTGGGATGCGGAGGGGAGATAAGGATCCAGCCCACCAGCCAGATCCACTTCCTCATCTGTGTAATAGATTGTAGTAGAAACTTTGGTGGGCCTGAGACCAATTCATCAGACGTACGGAATGTGTTCCTCGCTTGACAAATTTAGAAATTATGCTTCCAAAATCTTATCTACCCAATTTTGAGGTTCTCACTTACCTAGTATGTTTACTGTGTTGGAAGTGGGGCAAGAGCAACTCCTGTTTCTGTTCTTTTGTTTGTATTCCAGAAGGAAGATAGAGTTAATGCTCAGGGAAACTTACCTGCCCCTCCTTCCTTTGTTGTTTTCTTCAACTGTCCAAGGAGAGAGGAGACATCTTTGTCTTTGCTCTCTCTCCTGAGCCAGGAGGGCAATACCCAAGTCTGGGCATTGCGCCTCCAACTTAGTTAGAACTAGGTATGGCTTTCCTATCTACTCTGTATTTCTATAAATAAAGTAGCTTTTCTTATTTGACTAAGTCTTAAGTCTCAGTGATCTAAATGCAGGGTAAAAGCCTGCTACTTAGGTAAATACGCACAGTGGCACACGCAGCTCAGACCGCTGAGGATCTCTGCATATATATACAAATTTCCATAACCTACTGGAGTTGAACTCAAATTGTTGGAATCCATAGTTTTTCTAGAGGGGCATTGCTGAAATTTTGCTTGATTTTTTTTTTAAAGTGTGTTTCTTTTAATATTTTCCCCTTTCATTTAATTGTTCTTTGGAACTGCACAATTGTGTTTCAATGTATCTTGAGTATTATTTATCTTTACTGTCAAAAAAATTTCCTCAGCTTTTTAAATGTGCAAAACCCAAAGAAGATTTTTTTTAAAAAATAAGACAGTGACTTTTCAAAACATCAGTAGTACATTGTTGAGGGCACATGTACACAATCCAACGTTCCAAAATCCACAGTTCGTACTGGAATTTAAGTAGAGCAGAATCCAATGGATATCAGAACATCACAATTCCAGCAGTGTGGAACTGAGGGAATCCACTTATCCATAACTGATATATAAGTGGCAACTGAGGATAGTCCTTCATGCATCTGATGAAATGCATTTAAGGTGGCATTTGTTTTTTAATGTGTATCTGTGAGCATTAGGCAAAAAGGGGGGGGGGAAGTGGCCTGGTAACTTTTTCATACCTATTTGTAAGACTGACCTAAAATGCTTTATTTTTCTAAAACAGATCACATTTCTGGATTCCAAGAAGAGTCTCAATCTGAACATCTTTTTGAAGCAATTTAAGTGGTGAGATGTGTTTTCACAATTGTAAAGGAGCACTAAGATCAAACATTTATGAAAAAAAATTGTTCTCCCTAAGCAATCCTAGCTGCTGTTACCATTCTGTGCATTGTTATTCCTGTGGATTTCAGTGGGATTTAGGAGAATTTAGTTGTACATCAGATTGTCACCTGTGGTTTTATGCATATATTGTCCTGAATCCAGAACCTCATATGTGCTCTGATGCACATGGGAATCCCCCACAAGCAGCCATCTTGATTCAGTTAAATAACAGGACAAGCATTTATACACTAAGATGTTTTTGGCATGGGGGGTGCAAAAACAGCCCCCAAATATTGTAATAACCTTCCAGAGAGAAACATTCTTACCATTCGTGGCTGATGCGCTCTCTCTCTCTCTCTCTCTCTCTCTCTCTCTCTCTCTCTCTCTCTCTCTCTCTCTCTCTCTCTGGATGGCATTGGTCCCAGGGGCATTGTAGGCAAACAAAGATGGCAGCCATGGAATGCCCCTGGGAATGACACTACATCAGGACATGTTGTCATCTATTTTGGGACATTTTGCAAGTAGAAAAGGACACAACTCAGATACTCAAGCAGAAGACCTGCCTCTGCTTTAATAGCAGTGCAGGTGTGTGTGTGTGTGTGTGTTTAAGGAAAGATTAAGTCACAAACACACCTCAGTTGTAACATTTGCTGCCTCAAACACATCACTGCCAGCACTTTAGTTAGGGACAAATGGCACATATGGAGGGAAATATCCAACCCAGCTTTTCTTTTCACCATTGGACCTTCCCTCTGTACCGAAGACACTAGGAAACCTCTGTGTGCATTGATACTGACATTTTGTTTGTTTATTTAAAGAATTTATAAACCGCTTAATCATCAAAACCTCTAAGTGGTTTACATAAATTATAAAATATACATTAAAATTACCAATAAAACCATGTTAAAACGAGTCAACCTAAAAGATTTTCACAATAAAACCAGTTTTTAAAATAAAATTACATATCAAAATAGACATCACATCTGCATGTCTGGGTGAATGAATGAATGGACTGCCTTCAAGTCAATTCCGACTTATGGGCAACCTTATGAATAGGGTTTTCATGGTAAGCAGTATTCAGAGGTGGTTTACCATTGCCTTCCTCTGAGGCTGAGAGGCAGTGACTGGCCCATGATCACCCAGTGAGCTTCATGGCTGAGTGGGGATTTGAACCCTGGCCTCCCAGGTCCTAGTCCAACATTCTAACCACTACACCACACGGGCATTAGTTAGTTGCATCTATCTAACTAGCAGTCTCTTTATATCCATAGCCCGAATGAGAAGGTGGTTGACATGATCCAAAAAGGCGATCGAACAAAGTTTGATGTGGAGGTTCTCAAGCAACTGCTTAAACTCCTACCAGAAAAGCATGAAGTAAGTTTAAAAACATACACACAAGCAAATTCTTATTTCAGTTCTTCTCTGCATTGCAATGAGTATATAAATGCAATTATGTTCTTGGAACTTAAAACCATTCTGTTTTCTTGTTAGATAGAAAACTTGAAATCCTTTAAAGAAGAAAAGGACAAATTAGCAAATGCAGATCAGTTCTATCTTCTGCTCCTCGGGGTTCCTAGGTAATGGAAAATTCCACCTCTTTTGACTAGGCTGTGTCCCTGCTAAAGAAATTAACGTTATGTGCTAGCTGATTCATCCTGGGGTCCTGGGCACCAAGGTTCCCCCACCCTGCTTTGGTGCCCACCAAGACCCCCTGCATTAATAATCCATTTAATAACAAATGTATTGTTTTTAATTGAATTTTTTTTACTTTTGTTGTTGTTTAGTTGGGGGTTGCTGGTTTTGGGGGGGCTTTTATGCTTGGGTTTTATTTGCTTTTGGAAAGTGTGGGCATTTTATCTGTTGTTCTAGAAGGGATTCTGAGCAGCACCATTTTTTATTCTATGAGATGAATATTTTGTTGTCCCCACAACAGTTTCTTAGATTTCCAAATGTGCCCCAACCAGAGCCAAAATGGTTGAGAACACCTGATTAATCTATCAATTCAAAATGTGCGTCAGTGAGCTTCCTCCAGCTATAGAGATGGTTCAAGCAGCATGCACAAAATTGTGAATCTGCTCCCATCTAAACCAGATGAATACCAACCATCTAGGCAGATGAATTACCAACAGGGCCTCCATTTTACTTGGATTTAGCAATTTTGTTGGCCCTCATCAAGTTCATCCTGCCCAAGACCTTGAGAGTCATGGCCAGTCAGAGTAGACCAGGGATAGCCAAGGTGGTGCCCTCCTGATAATGCTGACAACTCACATCATCCCTAACCATTGGCTATGTTGGGTGAGACTGATTAGAGTTGTACACCACATTGACTACCCCTGATAAAACAATACTGGATAAGATAGACCAATAGTGTGGCTATATAAAACACTAATACAGATATTCTACCCCTGGATTTGAAGGTTCTACTTGGTTGTTATGGCTAATAGTCATAAAAAGACCTATCCCTGTTAATAGCTCTCTTTTGCTACCTGCAGGGAAGCCAAGCCGCTAAGATCGATAATGTAGCTTTGATCAAACTCCTCTTGCGCTCCTTAACAGTAGCTAGCTTAAAAGATGTTAACTCTTAATTCTAATTAAATTAGAATAATTTAAACATAAACATAAACATAGTGTTCACACGCTGTTTTTCTCTCCCAGCTACCAGCTGCGGATCGAGTGCATGCTGATGTGCGAAGAGACTGCCGTTCTGCTGGAGATGCTGCAGCCAAAAGCAGAAACGATCAGGAGATCCTTTGAAGGTAAGCATGAGCTTTAACCCCTAAGTGTAGCTTTTGTGTTCTGTGCAGTTTGGGGAAGGGCTTAGTACTTCCCAATTCAGTTGCGATGTCGAAAGAAATCAAACACTTGGTTCTTTATGGAAGACCAGGCCTTCTGTGGTCTGCCCAAATGCATCGATCTGTGCTTGCACAGAAGATGCGTGTCCGCTCATGCGAGCTGCAGATTTTGCCTACCTTTGTACTCGGCGTCTCCAGATTAGGCTAGCAGAGATCAGGAAAATGACAGTGAATGGAATGAAGCCATGATCTGGTTGGTATGTGGTGTACTAATCCCATCTGCGTAGCAACAGTTTCCAAAGAAACCTTGATCCATATCTTAACTGGAGGTACTGCCTCTTACTTGAAAGCCAGCTTCTCCTGTTGGGGATCTGTTCTCCTCTACACCCCAAATTCAGATGTTTCCTTGTGCAGAGGCAATTGCACGAGGGACGGCGTGGGCACACTGGCAGGCCCCGGGGCGTTCCTTCTGGTGTTTCCTAGCCCTACATGAATTATTGCAGCACAGTTCTGTATGCTTTGCATACAGCAAGCCCCAGGTTGAACACCTGGCATCTCCAGCTAGGGCTGGGAATGTCCCCAGTCTGAAATCTTGGAGAGCCACTGCCCGTCAGTACTGAACTAGATGGACCAGCGGTTTGAATCCATATAAGACAGCTTTCTCTGATCCTATGTAATGGAGGGGTGAGGCAGGGAAGACAAACTAGACACATGGCTGACATTTAGCTTAACGTCTGTTTTTGGCCAAGATCTACCAAGCGTCAGAGAGATTTTTACGGCCAATTGAAAACACTTTTCTGAGCATAATCTCTCTGTTTTGAAGTCTACATGATCACTGAGCACAGAGGGCACCCTTGGCAGCTTCTACAGACATGTGGGAATACCTCCACCAATGGAAGTGTGCTGGGATCGGAACAGCTTTTGGAACTGGTCTCTCCCAGCCTTACCTGGAGATGCCAAGAATTGATCCTGAGTTGTTTTGCATGCAAAGTACAATAGATGCTCTACCACCACACTACAGCCCTTCCCCAACATCTAGTAGAACTTGCCTATTGAAATGTAGGAGAATTCTTTCTCCATTGGGATCCTTTGCTGGGGGTAGAATCATAGAATCATAGAGTTGGAAGGGGCCTTGTAGGCCATCGAGTCCAACCCCCTGCTCACAGCAGGAAATCCACAGCTAGAGCATCTCCCGCAGATAGCTGTCCAGCCTCTGCTTGAAGACATCCAGCGAAGGGGATCCCACCACCTCCCTAGACAGTCAGTTCCATTGCCGAACTGCCCTTACTGTCAAGAAGTTCCTTCTAATGTCCAATCTGAATCTACGCTCCTGCAACTTAAAACCATTAGACCTAGTCCTACCCTCTGGGGCAGCAGTGAACAAATCTGTACCCTCCTCTATGTGACAGCCCTTCAGGTACTTAAAGAGTGCAATCATGTCACCCCTCAGCCTTCTCTTCACCAGACTGAACATGCCAAGTTCCTTCAACCTTTCCTCATAAGACTTGTTCTCCATACCGGCTATCATCCTCGTCGCCCTATTCTGAACCCACTCTAACTTGTCTATATCTTTCTTAAAATGAGGCGCCCAGAACTGAACGCAGTATTCCAGATGAGGCCTGACTAATGCAGAATATAGTGGGACTATTACTTCCCTCGACCTGGAAACTATAGCTCTGTTTCTGCAGCCCAAAACCACGTTTGCCTTTTTTCCCGCAGCATCACACTGCTGGGTCATGTTCAACTTGCGATCTACTACAATTCCAAGGTCCTTCTCACACGCACTACTGCTAAGCCGGGTATTTCCCATCCTGTACCCATGCATTTTGTTTTTGTGGCCTAAATGCAGAATCCTGCATTTGTCTTTATTGAATGTCATTTTATTAATTTCAGCCCAATTTTCTAGTCTATCCAGGTACCTTTGGATTTTATTCCTGTCTTCCATTGTGTTAGCTATCCCTCCCAGTTTCGTATCATCCGCAGACTTCATAAGGCTTCCCTCCACTCCATCATCTAAGTTATTGATAAAAATGTTGAAGCGTATCGGCCCCAGGACAGAACCCTGTGGCACTCCACTCGAGACCTCCTTCCAGTCCAAAGCAGAGCCACCGACGACCACTCTTTGAGTACGGTTTTCCAACCAGTTGTGAATCCACCTGACAGTATTTCCATGTAGTCCGCATTTGACTAGTTTGCTAATCAAAAGGTCGTGGGGGACTTTGTCAGACGCCTTGCTGAAATCTAGATAGATGACATCTACAGCATTTCCACCATCTACTAAGCTAGTGACCCGATCAAAAAAAGAGATGAGATTAGTTTGACAGGATTTTTTCTTGACAAACCCATGCTGGCTCCTTCTAATCACAGCATTGTCATCTAGATAGTTGCCAATGGACTCTTTTATTATCCGTTCTAATATCTTTCCCGGTATTGAAGTCAAACTGACCGGCCTGTAATTCCCCGGATCTTCTTTTTTACCCTTTTTAAAGAGCGGGACGACGTTTGCCCGTCTCCAATCCTCCGGCACCTCTCCTGTTCTCCAGGATTTCTCAAAGATGATGGCAAGAGGTTCTGAGAGTACATCCGCAAATTCCTTCAATACTCTGGGATGCAGTTCATCAGGCCCTGGAGATTTGAACTCATTTAGGTTAACTAGGTATTTTATGACTATCTCCTTATCAATCTTGAACTGCAATCCCGACCCCTTACTGAGATTGCTACCGATGCAAGGTTGCACACTGTTCCCTTTTTGGGAGAAAACGGAGGCAAAATAGGTGTTGAGCAGTTCTGCTTTTTCCTCATTATCTGTCAACATTTTGCCATCCTCATTGTCGGGAGGATGAGCTGGGCTCCTGGGGGGTTGTCAGAAGAGGATTCAAATGGCTGGCAGAGGGAGGAGGGAGGAACTTATCCTCTGTGGAGCGAAGCCGAAACAGAGGACATGCCAGAGATAGGGTCACCTAGCAACGGGGAACCTGAGAGTCTTGAAGTTTTAGAATCCCCCCCAGACATTCCCAGGCCCTCCCTTCTCCGCAGCTCAGAGCAAGAGGGAGGGCTGATCACAGCAGAAAGGCGGAGAGATGGTTTACCCTCAGCTCCTCCTTTATCACCCATAGGGGAATCGGACACTTCAGAAGAGGAGGTGATGCCTCCCCCCTCACCACGCACACGCAGACGGTTGAAAAGACAGGAGAGAAGGGGGGGAAGGCGCGCAGTACCTGAGGGGGAGTTAAGGAGGAGCGAAAGGTTGCGCGCCCGTTTAGCCCCTTCTTAAAGAACAGGCGGGAAGCAGCCCCTTGCTCTGTCAACTTTCTCCCAATGTCGCAGGACCTGTATCCCTGTATTGCTTCATGAGAAAGCGCAGCCTTTGTTGGACATTACTCTAATAAAACACGAATTAACTACAACCTCTGGTCTGGTTCCTGAATCGCATCCTGGGCCTGACAGCTTGACAGAGCCACCTAAATCACCCTCAACGCTCTCTTCACTTGACTGGGACAAGATGTCAAAGGGAGCAGCGGGGGGGACGAACCCCACTTCTGAGACGGAAGAAGTGAAACTCTTGAGGACTAAGGTAGCTGAATTGCAGACGGATGTCCAAGCCCTGCTAGCAGCAGTCAAGGCGCTGAAGACGGATAATCAAACCTTGAAGGCCACGATAGACCAGATGCAAACAGCCCCTCCAGCTGCCGCAGTAAAGGTTCCCATTGGATTGCCCCCAAAATATGCGGGACAAAGTGATCAGTTGGCAACTTTCGTGGCTCAATGTGAGTTATATCTGGATGTCAGGCACATGGAGTTTCCAGACGATGGGGCTAAAGTGGCCTTCGTGATTAGCCTCCTGGAGGGAGAAGCTGCAAAATGGGTGACTCCGTATCTCGTGAGAAAAGATACTGTCTTAAGAAGGTACAGCGGATTTATACAGGAGATGACCGAGATGTTCCAAGACCCGCAAAGAGCTGAAACAGTAGCGCGGCAACTAGGCGCTCTGAAGCAAGCTAAAGGGACTATTTCCGAGTACACTAACGCTTTTAAAATTCTGTCCCAGGAAACTGGTTACAATGACGCCGCCCTGATGTTTATGTACCGGAGTGGATTAAATGCTGAAATCCTGGATGAGTTGGCCAGGACCTCCCCCCCCCGCTGACCTACCAGGGCTCATCCGGCTATGTCTACAGATAGATCACCGGATGGAAGGAAGGCGCCTGGAAAGGAAGCAGGAGGTCCCGAGATACTCAGCCTCGGCATCTCGCAGCAAGACCCTTCCCTCTGCAGGAATGGCAGGTAATGCAGCTGAGGGACAGGGAGGGGCTAGGCCAAGACTGTCGGAAGAACAAAAGGAAAGACGCCGCCGAGAACGTTTATGCTTTTATTGTTCAAAGCCGGGCCACATGGCCAGAGACTGTGGACTAAAAGGGGGGAAAGCTGAGCCGTCGGGAAACTAGAACACCCAGTCCACGTGCAGGCCGGTGGACTGGGGGCAGCGTTGTATAAAGGCCCCCCAACGATCCAACCTCCCTCAAAGGGGGTGTTGGTCTTGCCTATTCGGATTACAACTTCCAGAGGAGTGGTGTTTAATTCCACTGCCTTAATTGACAGTGGAGCCTCCACAAATTTTATTGATGTAAAGTTAGTCAAGCGTCATGGAATTTCCCGGTGGAAACTGAACGCTCCCCTAGCTGTGGAGACTATCGATGGGAGACCCCTGAAGTCAGGAGGGGTGACACAAGCCACGGAGGAAGTGAAACTTCAAATCCCCGGGCACGAAGAGTTCATTTCGCTATACGTGTCAGATCTCTCGAACTTTGAGGTGATTCTGGGAATGCCCTGGCTAGCAAAGCATGAACCCACAATAAGTTGGAAGGAGGCGGTGGTGTGGTTCACCTCACAGTATTGCCAGGAGAACTGTCAACCTGAAGGAATCAAGAACACCTTAGCGGGGGCAGTGCAAGAGATCGAGCAAGTGACCCTGCCGCCAAAGTATGAAGAATTCAAAGATGTGTTTGATGAAAAGGAGGCAGAGACTTTACCCCCCCACCGCCCTTACGACTGTGCGATTGATCTAGTGCCAGGAGCCAGCATTCCATCAGGGAGAATCTACTCTCTCACAGAGATTGAGAGGGAGGCCCTGAAGGAATTCCTGGATAAAAACCTGAGACGAGGATTCATACGCCCCTCACAATCCCCTGCTGGAGCGCCACTATTGTTTGTGAAAAAGAAGGGGGGGGGAACTCAGACCCTGTAACGACTATCGCGCATTGAACCAGATCACCATCCCCAACAGCTACCCGCTGCCCCTGATCTCAGAGTTGTTGGACCGACTGTGCTCTGCAAAAATCTTCACGAAGTTGGATTTGAGAGGAGCGTACAATCTGATCAGGATGAAGCAGGGAGATGAATGGAAAACAGGGTTCTTGACCGCTTACGGACAGTATGAATACCTGGTCATGCCGTTCGGATTTTTCAAAAATTCATGAACGACGTGTTTAGAGACTTGTTGGACACATATGTAATCTGTTACTTAGATGATATCCTGGTGTTCTCAAAGAACCAGGAAGACCACGACCAGCATGTGAAGACGGTGTTGCAGAGACTGAGAGAAAATCACCTGTATGCTAAATTAGAGAAATGTGGATTTGACCTCAAGTCTCTAGACTTCCTTGGATATCGAATCTCAGCGGAAGGCGTGGAGATGGACCCAGGGAAAGTAAGCTGTATATTGGACTGGGGCCAACCTGTCACCAAAAAGGATGTACAACGTTTTTTGGGTTTGCCAATTATTACAGAAAGTTCATTCCAGGGTTTTCCAAATTGACAGCTCCTCTGACTGACTGTTTAAGGGGAAAGAAGAAGTTTCAATGGACAGAGAATGCCACCCAGGCCTTTGAGGAGCTGAAGAGAAGGTTCGCTTCCGAGCCCATTCTGCACTTTGCTGACCCGACCCGCCCTTTCATCGTGGAAGCAGATGCTTCAGATTTTGCTATCGGGGGGGTCCTTCTGCAATTAGACCAAGAAGGAAAGGAGCTGCACCCCTGTGCGTACTTCTCTCAGAAGTTAAAGCCTGCAGAGAAGAATTACACAGTTTGGGAGAAGGAGCTGCTGGCCATCAAGGACTCTTTTGAAAACTGGAGACAATACCTAGAGGGGGGCCCTCATCAGATCGAAGTGCGCTCCGACCACAAGAACCTGGAAAGCCTCCAAACTGCCAGAGAGCTGAACCAGAGACAAATAAGATGGTCCCAGTTCTTCACCAGGTTTAACTTCAAGATCACTTACCAAGCCCAAGCCAAAAACCAGAGAGCTGATGCCTTATCCAGACAGCCACAGTACAAAGAAAGTGAATCCGAGGACCAGCCTCAGTACGTGATCCCGCCAGAGAAATTAATGTTGGGATCATGCCAGTCTTCGTGGGAAGAGGAACTCAAAAAGGCACAACAAGAAGATGCAGACGTACTAAAATATGGGCAGGAGACAGGACAAAGTCAAGACTCAGAAGTAACCTTTCACTGGAGGAATGGACTATTATGGTTCAAAACAGCCAGATATGTGCCAGAAGGAGAATTAAGGCTCAGAATCCTACGCCAGTGCCATGATTCCATCACAGCGGGACACTTTGGGATTTACAAGACCATTCAGAACGTGGCCAAGGACTTCTGGTGGCCTAAAATGCGTAGGGATATTGAAAGCTATGTAAAGTCCTGTTCTGTCTGTCTGCGGACAAAAACACAAACAGGAAAACCAGCAGGACTGTTACAACCGCTACCTGTCCCACATGAACCCTGGAAGGATCTCTCCATGGATTTTATAACTGATCTACCCAAATCCCAAGGAATGAAAGCCGTTTTAGTCGTGGTAGATCTACTCACCAAAATGGTGCATTTCCTCCCTTGTGCAGGGGCCTTAGAGGCTAAGGAAACGGCCAAGTTATTCATCAAAGAAGTCTACCGACTGCATGGGTTGCCAAACAGTGTAGTCTCAGACTGAGGAACTCAGTTCACAGCCAAATTTTGGAGAGCAATGTGGAAACAGTTGCAGACGGAATTAAAACTGTCCTCCGCCCATCACCCCCAGACAGATGGGCAAACGGAACGCTTGAACGCCGTTTTGGAAAGATATTTAAGAAGTTATGTGTCCTATCAACAGACTGACTGGGTATCATATTTGCATTTTGCAGAGTTCGCCTACAACAATTCTCTACACTCCAGCACTCAACAAACCCCATTCTTCGCGAATTATGGATTCCATCCTAAAGTTTTTCCAAGCAGCTCAGAAGGAATGCTGTTACCGGCAGCTGAGGACTTCCTAAAAGAATTGCAAGCGGCGCAACAAACACTGAAACAGCAGTTAAACAAAGCCAAAACAGAGTACAAGCGAGTTGCTGACCTGCACAGGAAGGAGGGCCCCCCCCCTTCAACCAGGAGACCAGGTATGGCTGTCCACCCGTTTCCTCCAGATGCCGGGCAAATGTAGAAAATTACAAGACAAAAGGGTGGGTCCTTTTGAAATAGAAACTCAAATTAATCCCGTGGCGTACCGGCTGAAGCTACCTGACACGTTTAAAATACATCCTGTGTTTCATCGATCCCTCTTGACGAAAGCTGCCCCTCCCAGTGAGCTGCGGCCGGAGGAGCCTCCTGGGTCCCCACTCCTGATAAATGAGCAGCTTGAGTTTGAAGTTGAGGAAATCTTGGATTCCAGGATCAGACGCCACAAGCTGCAGTATTTGATTCACTGGAAGGGCTATGGAGTGGCTGACAGATCATGGGAAAATGCAGATGATGTGCATGCTCCAGAGTTAGTAAAACTTTTCCATCAATGTTTTCCTCACCGCCCCAAGCCAGACAGGGGGAGGGGGGCACAGCTTGAGAAGGGGGATGGTGTCGGGAGGATGAGCTGGGCTCCTGGGGGGTTGTCAGAAGAGGATTCAAATGGCTGGCAGAGGGAGGAGGGAGGAACTTACCCTCTGTGGAGCGAAGCCGAAACAGAGGACATGCCAGAGATAGGGTCGCCTAGCAATGGGGAGCCTGAGAGCCTTGAAGTTTTAGAATCCCCCCCAGACATTCCCAGGCCCTCCCTTCTCCGCAGCTCAGAGCAAGAGGGAGGGCTGATCACAGCAGAAAGGCGGAGAGATGGTTTACCCTCAGCTCCTCCTTTATCACCCATAGGGGAATCGGACACTTCAGAAGAGGAGGAGGTGATGCCTCCCCCCTCACCATGCACACGCAGACGGTTGAAAAGACAGGAGAGAAGGGGGGGAAGGCGCGCAGTACCTGAGGGGGAGTTAAGGAGGAGCGAAAGGTTGCGCACCCGTTTAGCCCCTTCTTAAAGAACAGGCGGGAAGCAGCCCCTTGCTCTGTCAACTTTCTCCCAATGTCGCAGGACCTGTATCCCTGTATTGCTTCATGAGAAAGCGCAGTCTTTGTTGGACATTACTCTAATAAAACATGAATTAACTACAACCTCTGGTCTGGTTCCTGAGTCGCATCCTGGGCCTGACACTCATTGAGCAGCAGTCCCACCGTTTCCTTGGTCTTTCTCTTGCTTCGAACATATCTGAAAAACCCTTTTTTGTTGTTCCTCGCTTCCCTCACCAGCCTTAGCTCATTCTGGGTTTTAGCTTTCCTTACGCTATTCCTGCAAGCCCGAGCCGCTCATCGGTACTCTTCCTTGGTGATGCGTCCTTCCTTCCATTCTTTATACATGCTCTTTTTTACTTTTACCTCCTCCACCAGTCTTCCGTGTAGCCACATTGGCTTTTTCCGATGTCTTCCATTTTTCTTCCTCTTTGGAATTGTTTGCGATTGCGCTTTTTGTAATACGTTCTTCATGAACTCCCACGCTTCTTGGGCTCCTTTTTTCTTTAGTCTATCTAGCCACGGGATCCTACCCATCATTTCCCTGAGCTTGCTAAAATTGGCTTTCCTGAAATCCAAGGTCCATATTTGACTATATTCTTCTTTGACTCTCCCCAGAATCCCGAATTCCAGCATTACGTGGTCACTTTCCCCCAAGGTACCGACCGCTTTAATTCCCGTGACCAATTCATCCGTGTTAGTTAAGATCAGGTCCAGGATTGCCGATCCCCTTGTTCCTTCTTCTACTTTTTGAAAGAGGAAATTATCAGCAAGGCCCATCAGGAATTTGTTGGAGGCTTTGTGCTTCTCAGAGTTTGTCTCCCAGCAGATATCCGGGCAGTAGAAGTCCCCCATCACTACTACTTCTTGCCTCCTTGAGATTTCAGAGATTTGTTTGAGAAAGGCCTCATCTACCACCTCTTCTTGGCCAGGGGTCTGTAGTAGACACCTACTACCATGTCGGTTTTATTTGTTTCTCCATTTATTTTTACCCAAATGGTCTCTACCGGACCCCTTTGTTCGCTCTCTTGGATTTCCATAGAGGTGTATTTGTCTTTGACGTATAACGCTACTCCCCCTCCTTTTCTGTTGCTTCTATTCTTTCTGTAGAGTTTATATCCTTGAATGGCTATATTCCAGTCATGGGAGTCATCCCACCAAGTTTCTGTTATCCCTATGATGTCATACTTGCCTTGATGCACTAAGACTTCAAGCTCCCCTTGCTTGTTTCCCAAGCTCCGCGTGTTGGTATATAGACACCAGAAGTCTCTTTTGTCCTGATTGGATTCCTCCGTTAATATACCGTGAGCTTTGCCGTGCATCCCTTTCTCTCTCCCAGTGTCTGCTGTACCCTTCAAATCGTTGCATTTACAACCTGCTGTCTTTGGATCGGTAGTTAAGCTATCATCTCCATCCCCCAGAGGTTTAGTTTAAAGCCCTCTTGATGAGTTTTGCCATACTTCTGCCAAAGAGATTCTTCCCAGTCCTTGTGAGGTGCAGCCTCGTGAGGTCCTTATATAAAATTGAAGACACAGGCTTGAAGCAAAAAGGTAGGCCTTTATTGGATGACAAGTGTACCCTTGGTCAGTCTCCCTCTTAGTGAGTGGAGAACTGCACCATGGCACTGGTTGCCTGGGGTTTTTATACATTTTAGGACAAAGACTTTAGCATCTACCAATCAGGATTTAACACATCAGAATGACATAACATGACAGTATTACACATGCATTTGCACAGGTTTTACACAGACATTGTACTTTATGCATTGGTGAATTTGGCAATGAAAAACATAGAACAGAAGGATGTCTTGATGTCGCAACGTTCTGCATTTCCATGCGCTCCTGTCAGTAGCGATGGCATGCAGTGAGTCCAGGAAAGCACAAACATTGTGACACTGTCACCTATGGATTATAATGTGACACACATAACACATATATGTGTTATGCGTAAAGGAAGACTTTCTACAAGTGTTGCTAAGTGGGAATTTCTCGGATGGAAGGATGTTTTTAAACTGTAACTGTGTTTTAGAATTTTTTTAAGCTGTGTTTTTAGCATACTTTTCTTTTTGTTGCTGTTAAATTGTTTTGTTATGTTTGCCGCCCTGGGCTCCTGAGGGTGGAAGGGTGGGATATAGATTTTAATAATAATTAATAGTAGTAGTAGTAAATAATAATAATATAGGTAAGCACTACTGGGCATTTTGGAGTCAGAGGGGATCTAGACACACAAGCTCCACTTTTTGGTGGCAGCATCACATTTAGCATAACCTATAGTTTGACCTTTAGGTATGCTGGTGTCCAGACTGGCTCCATAATCTTCACAGTGTACCAGGATTTCTTTAACAGCGAATGTAACAGTGTGTTTGAGTGCCAGTTTTGACATTTGCACCATGCTGTCCATGTTCCAGTTGCTCAGGTTGCACCCATTTATTTATTTCTTTTCCCCAGATCTCCTCATGAGCCACCGGTTGCCAATTTTCTGTCAGTTGATCCTGAAAGTTGGAAATTTCTTGAACTATGTAAGCTATATTTTAAAACACACATTTTTTAAAAAATGATGGGTATTGGGTTTTCCTCTTGCATATACACTAGCTATTAGGGATGGGGGAGAGATTCAGTTCAGTTCAGATTTAAAGGTGAACCTATTTAATTGTACATCCAGAAACAATATGCAAACTCAAACATACCTAACCTTTGAAGTTTGCACTTCTCCAAATTTTGCAATGCAAATCTTCAGCCAAGTAATGTGTACAGAAATGCATATTCTAGGTAAGGTAAAGTGTTCATAAAAATGCATTTATTAGTGAAAATAATATGCACTGTATTAGGGGAAACTGCTTGCAAAAATGTGTATTTTAGGGGAAAATCATACAATAATGTCTATATTAGGAGAAATTTGCAATAAAACTCTTGAGGAGTTTAAAAAAAATACACGTGGATAGGGAAATTTGGTGAACTGAACTTCAGACTGGAAAAATGAGAAACTGAAACTCACCTACAGTGCAGTCCTGTACACATATACTTGGGAGGAAGTATCTCTATTCTGAATGGGATTTACTATAGAGGAGACATGCATAAGATTGCTAAATCAGCATTATGGAATGAAGCAAGTATTCTTCATGATGGCTAAGAACTACCTCCCACGCAGCATGCCTCTGAATACCAGTTGCTGGGAGTCACAAGTGGGAAGAGTGCTGTTGCATTCAGGTCCTGCTTGCAGGCTTCCCACAGGCATCTGGTTGGCCTATGTGAGCACAAGATGCTGGACTAGATGGGCCTTCGACCTGATCCAGCAGAGCTCTTCTTATCTTCGTCATCTGTGTGTTTTTCTTTCTTTCTCAGGGAAGTCACACGGGAGATGCTGACGGCTTTAAAATCGGCACTTTGCTCAAACTGACAGAAACGAAAGCAAACCAGACTCGTATTACTCTGCTCCATCATATTTTGGAGGTATTTCATGTTGTTTCTCCCTGGGAAATTCAGCATCTATCCTGCACCCCCTCAACCATCTCTTGGTTCATCATGCAAACGCTCCCATCAATGTGTAACACTGCATGCCCTTAGACCTAGCGCAGTTCATCGTTCACATTCAGTTCTGTCGATTTTGATATAATTTAAAGTGGCTTAAATTTCTAGGGATTGTGGTCCAAACTTTTAATGAAGGGCTCATGAACAGTGATGTGATGTGAGAGATCTTTCCACGGCTATATTTTTCTGCTGAAACATTTCCATTCATTCATTCATTCATTCATTCATTTATTATTTGATTTATATCCCACGCTTCCTCCCAGCAGGAGCCCAGGGCGGCATTGTAGAAATGCATTATTCCTTAACATTGATTGGTGCAGCTGGAATGGGTATCATACCCCTGAAATCTAAAATCAAGGTTGTCATGAACTTTTTTTCGGCTGACTTTCTAAAGGGAAAAAAACCAGAAACCCCACTTCACCCCTTGAAAGATGGAAAATTTTCTTTAGGGCAGGGATGGGTCAACAGGACTCTCCCTGGGCCAGGTGTGGGGAACTTTGGGGCCCTCCAGATGTTGCTGAACTGCAACTCCTATCATCCCTGGCCTTTGGCCATGCTTGTTGAGACCCATGGGAGTTGTAGTTCAGCAGCATCTGGAGGGCCAAAGTTTCCCCACACCAGTCCTAGGCTTTGCTCCCTCCCCAGGACACACACATCCTCTAACCTCACACCTCTCACTGGTCCTGCTTGACATCCTCTTTGAGTGCTGTTGCCTGAGGGATGGAAAGAAGAGTGTGTTATGTGTAGGTGAAAAACCCCTGACCTCTGCATGGATGGAAAGTAGCCTCCTGTGCAAAGGGAAGAGTCACATCACATCCATTGCTCCACTGACCTTTGCCTCTTGCTCTGCCCACCATTGCCATATGGCCCCCGGGAGATTCCCTGGGAGGAAATGTGGCCTGTGGGCTCAAAAAGGTTCCCCAATCATGATTTAAGGTCTTACCCTCTTCTGCACTGTCTTTTTTTCCTTAATAAACAATCTGTCCTAGTAGCTTGATTATGTGCATTTTAATCAGATGCAAATCTCCTTTCTCCCCCTGGCTAAGTGGAATTATTTTAAAATACTTTTTTTTCTTGAGGGCTTTTCTGGAGGTCTTTTCCTGTCCATCCCTTTGCTCTCTTAGAAATGCCAGCCAAATTCCCCCCCCCAATTATTATTATTGTTATATGCCTTCAAGTCGATTTTGACTTATGGCGACCCTATGAATCAGCGACCTCCAGTAGCATCTGTCGTGAGCCACCCTGTAAGTTCAGGTCTATCGCTTCCTTTATGGAATCAATCCATCTCTTGTTTGGTCTTTCTCTTTTTCTCTTCCTGTTCTTCCCAGCATTATTGTCTTTTGTTGCAAATCATGTCTTCTCATTATTCAGCCTGAGGGCCATGTACCCTTTCAGGCAATCTTCTTAGGGCCACATTTGGCAGGTGCGCCCTGAGGCAAAAGGGGGCAGAGCAACAGACGTAAAGGTTACTTTTATACAGTAGGCTAGTTTTGACACACACCACTCTGTAGCCTTCATCCAGGCAACAAGAGGCATTATCAGAGTTCAAAGACACATTCCAGCCAGACTAAAAACAATTGGGATTTGAAGCAAGGCCATTGAGGGACATGGCCTGAGCAGAAGGCCTGTGGCCTGGGGAAAATCCCCCTACCCCTGGCCTAAAGAGTATTCCAAGGTCTAACAAGGAATCCCTGCTCATCACTGATTAACTGTTTAGTATGCAAACTAACAGGACGCCACCATCACCTGTGCAAACGAATAATTAGAAACTTAACTCTCTCTTTTTCTTTAGGAAGTGGAAAAAAATCACACAGATTTGCTGCAGCTTCCCAAAGACCTTGAATGTGTTTCAAAGGCAGCTGGGTAGGAATGCATTTTGTGCATTTTGGCATGTGTGTGCTCCCGCGCACGTGCGTGCATGTGTGTGTTTTAAAAAATTTAAAGTCATTGCCAAGGGAGAAAAACGAGATTGACAAATAAATTACCACTACTGTGGATCAGCAAACATCTGAAAAACAGTATCCTTCAGATGTTCTTAAATTCCCAACTCCCATCAGCCCCAACCAGGATGGTCATGGACAAGGAAGATGGGAGTTGTCGTCCCAACAAGATCTGGAGGGTCACAGGTTCCCCATCCCAGCTTTCAGGGAAGGGCTTCCAAGCATACTATAGTGAACTTCCTCATGGTGAGAAAATTCTTGTTTCAAGTCTCCACCCATGAGGGCCTTTACCTCGTTTTTGTTATTGGTTCATTTCTGATTTAGGGAGCAATCTGAACCCAAGATTTGTTTATTTTATTTATTTATTTATTTATTAGATTTATATCCCTCCCTCCCAGCAGGAGCCCAGGATAAGATTCACCAGGATAAGTGAGTTAGGATCTGGCAGATCTCTGGTTCAGCTGAAGCTATGCCAGCAGAAGTCCCCAACCCTGGCTCAGCTGAAGATATGACGGTGCAAGTCCCTCATCCCAGCTCAGCCAGGGCTCCGCTGGCTCAGCTGAAGCCAACTCAGGGCATTTCAGGGGACAGGACCAGACAGGGGGGACTTATGTTGGATCCTAACCCTATTCAGCTCAGTCACGTGACCTGGCAACGCGGCAGAACTTACACCGACAAAAAGGGTGGTTTAAGTCAAACTCTGTTTTATTTATTTATTTATATATTTATTTATTTATTTATTATATTTCTATAACTCCCAATAGCCGTAGCTCTCTGGGCGGTGCACAACATAAAAAGGTTTCCCTTTGCCAAGCTTGAGCCAGCTCAGCTGGCAGTCGTGTCGTTCCTCAACAGGGTTTGGATCTGGCATTCTTTCCGCCAGCTTAAATTGAGCTAGCATAAAATATGCTAACTTCCTGTAGTTAGGATTGCTCCCTAAATTTTTGTCGCTAAGCTTGGTTTTTAATATTTATTCTGTGCTGCCCTGGGATCTTCAGGTGAAGAGTTGACTACAAATATCTTCATAATTAAATAAACTTCCACCAGAACTTTTCCCGCGCAAGCCCCGCACAACTCCTACTGATTCCCTCTGATTAGCAGTTGCAGACGCTAGAAATGGCAGTTTCTTCCTCATTTTCAGGATCAACCTCGATGTGATACGATCTGAATCCAGTTCCAATCTGAAAAAACTGCTGGATCTCGAACGGAAGTTATCGTCGTCAACAGAAGATGTGAGAGCCCAGTATGGGAAACCTATTCAGGTTGGTGTACAGCCACCCCACTGTGCTTGGTGGCTGCCTCCATTTTGTCAGTGCCTGTTGTTGGTGCTTTGTTTGAACCTTGACCTTGATGTCTTTCAGGAGAGCATAAGCACGAACAAGAAGTTGGAGGCAGAGTTTGAAATCATTGAAACAAAGAGAGTGGCCCTTGCCAACTACCTCTGTGAGGACCCAAACAAATTCTCTCTGGAAGAGATGTTTAACACCATGAAAACCTTCCGGGACCTCTTCATCAAATCATTAAAGGTTTGAATTTGAGAATATTAGTGGGATCCTAATTATTGTAAGGCATAATATATTTGGTAGGGAATCTGTGTGTGGAGTGTACTACAATTCCCAGAGTGATTTAACAATCAGTCCTTCTTCCCAGGGAACTCTGGAAATGTATAGCTGTGGGTTGCTAACAACTCTCAGCATTAACAAACTAGTTCCCAGGATTCTTTGGGGGAGTCTTTAAAGTGGTATAATAGAGCTTTAAATGTATAGTGCAGATGGGGACTGGGAGAAAGAGAAATGATGAATGGGCTTCCTCTGCAGAGTAAACCTAAATGGAAGCTCCAGTTGTATGCGCAACGCCCTGGCAGGTAATTTATATATATATATTATTTTGACAGTAACCGCAGTATGTTTGAAGTGAAGAACAGGTGGGTCTAATGTGGAGCATTCTAATATGCATCCAGCTAAAATGTAACAGCTTGGATAATAAAGCAGAACTTTGATACACCATTTACATGTCATTTCCTACCCATAGGAAAACAAGGACCGAAAGGAGCAAGTGGCAAAAGCTGAGAAAAGGAAAAAGCAGTTGGAGGAGGAAGAGGCGAAGAGGCAGAAAGGAGAAAATGGAAAGATCAGTGAGTGTCTGAATGGGTAGTTGCCTTAAGGTGACAGGTGTTAGAGCAAGAGCGCTCTTATCAGTGGAAGCTCTGCTCGATGCCTCAGGCCGGTCCCAGATGATTTTTTAAAACCTGGATTGTGCAAATCTGACCCAGCACCCCAGTGCAATACCTTGTCCCCATATAACTGTGAATTGAACTATAGTTTAACTATGCACTACATGAAGAAGTACTTTCTTTTGAAACTCACATGTCCCCGGGAATCGGCAACCCCGCACCTTGATCGCCGAACAAACTCTCTTCCATATTTCCAACTACAGTTAAGAAAGGAGCCGTGAAGCAAGAGGAGGTGTGTGTTATCGACGCTTTGCTGGCCGATATCAGGAAGGGGTTCCAGCTGCGGAAAACCGCCAGGAACAAGGCTGACCCAGACACGCCTGCCAAAGTTTTGCCCGGTCAAGCTCAGAAAGGGAAAGAAATGGGTAAGAACAGAAATCCAGATGTTCCACCTCCAGCCTGCCTTGTTTGGAATTCAGAAGGGTGGCAGGCAGGCTTGTTTCCCTTTAAAACAAGCAAGTGCTGTGCAATTTTTTGCTTTTCTTTCATTCCTTGAACCACTATTTTTTTCTGTAAATTTGAGTTGCATTTCTGTGTTGAGTAGGACTCAATGTAATGTGCAACAATAAAATCCTAAAATGGTGCACGGGCTTTGGCTCAAGGGTAGAGCCATTTGCCGGGTATGCAGAAGGCCCCAGGTTCAACCCCCAACATCTCCAGGTAGGGCTGGGGAAGAGTCCCTATCTGAAATCCTGGAGAGCTGCTGCCAGTCAGTGTGGACAGTACTGAGCTAGATCGACCATTGGCCTGACTCAGTAAATGGCAACTTTCGATGTTCCTAAAGCAATGGTAAATGGAAATGGACTGCCTTCAAGTCGATCCCGACTTATGGCGACCCTATGAATAGTGGCATTCAGGGGTGGTTTACTATTGCCTCCCTCTGAGGCTGAGAGGCAGTGACTGGCCCAAGGTCACCCAGTGAGCTTCATGGCTGTGTGGGGATTCGAACCCTGGTCTCCCAGGCCATAGTCCAGCACTCTAACCACTACACCACACTGGCTCTCTCAAACAATGATATGGTCTGAATAAAACCTCAACATAGAGAATGAAAGCAAAACACAGCAAAAAAGCAGCTATCCAGCTGCAGTCGTAAAGTGAGCAAGAACATAATAATTCATAGGTAGCCTTGTCCCATAAACATTTGTTTACTCTTCTTGGCAAGGGAGGTGATTTTAAGAACGTAAAAGCCCTGCTGGATCAGACCAAACGCCCATCTAGTCCAGCATCCTGTGTTCACAATGGCCAGCCAGATGTCTCTGGGAAGTAGGACCTAAATGCAACAGCACTTTCCCCACTTGTGATTCTCAGCCACTGGTATCCACAGAGCAACTGTGTAATGCTGCTCTGTGGAGGGAGCATTTCATTTGAATGAGCCCCCGTGTGGCAAACCACGGAATTTACCGTTTCAGCAGCTGGAACTAGACACTGCGGTAAACTAGAGGCTGACCCAGAAAATAGCAGCCCTCTCCCTCCAACGACATCAGTGGTTACTCAAGCATATGGCATGATGCTGTCACATTCCCCATCTCCCCAGTCTACAGTCGGTAGAGTAAAGGAACGGCTGAGAAACTTGTGTTAATAGAAAGGAGGGGTGAAGAAAGAATTCAGGGCTGCTCTTTTCAGACTTGCATTACCCATAATGTCGAGGTCCAGCTGAGTCCCATTGACTCCCACATGCCAGGAAGAATATGCATGCCCCAGCCTCATGAGATCAACCATGGAGAAGCAGGCTTTCCTTGTACAAAGAAGGCCAGTTGTGGGGGTGGAGATATTCAGGCCAAAAGGAGGACCTTTGTTGTTGAATTAATTATTATGGATTTATTTATACTTAGTTTATTTATAAAAGAATATTTATTTATTTATTTATTTATTAAATTTCTATACCGCCCCATAGCCGAAGCTCTCTGGGCGGTTCACAACATACACAATATACCGGTTCACAATATACCGCCCTCTCACAAAACATCAGGGCGGTGTACAGCAGCATCAAGACATTTAAAAGCAATATAAAACAATCATTAAATGCCTGGCTACTCTGGAGACGTTTTAAACAATTGCATAAGCTTGTCGGCACAAATATAGATTGTATTGTGGAGCAGTAGCAGTGTGCGTGGTGGGACAGAGCCTCGCTCCTGACACCGGTGTGTGAGCTTCCATGGGTAGGGCTGGGGTAGAACAGGGCAGCAGTGAGGTCAAGGCTCTGCAAACACACTGATGGTAGCGCAGGTTTGGTTCCACCGGTGAGTCCACACAGCACCAACTTCACCACCACCACCCTGCTGTGCCCTACTCCCAACCAGGTATACCCCCCTATCCACCTCATCACCTGGGCCACTACTCTTGTTGAGATCATTTCAACCCGAATTTAGCTTTGACTTGGTCTTTTAATTATTATTTTGATATATCCTGTGTTTTGTTACACTGACTTGCATTCTAATATTTCACATTCACTGTTTTCTGTTTTGCTGTTAGCCACCTTGGTCTTTCCTTGGGAAGGAAAAACAAAAACAAAATGTGTTCAGTAAATGAAATGAGATGAAATGAAAACCAGGTTCTTTCAGACAGAAGATCATTGTCTGGACAGCACTGCTACAGACTGCAAATGGCTGCTCAGATGTTGGAATGACTGCTCCACATATACAAAAAACGTTAATCCCTGTACTCAAAAGCATGTTGGAGACAAGGCTATGCTAGGATCCTTCTCCCAGACATACTAGTTTTCTGCTTGCAGGGATTTGTATGTATGTATGGGGGAGCATTTCACCATCTGAACGCACACGCCCCGGAGTGGTCTAAAGTGGTGCAGTCCAAAAGCAGGTTTACCACCAACAACTTCTGTATGTGAGCCTAATTTACGCATGCATGTGCATTACATAGTCTCTTGACCTTTTATGACAAAAACAGCCAATTGCAAACCACAGAGGGGTGTACCCAGCTAAATCATTATTACTCACGCAGAACAGAACTTTTCCTCCCTCTTCCCCCACCACCCCTGCCAAATTTGATCCGGAGGGTTGGGGAGGAAAACCCAGGGCAGATTTGGAGGCATGCAAGGGGAGAAGAGAGAGGGGAAGTTCTGTTACACCCACAGGAGCTTTTCTCCTCACGCAGTGATTTAGTTGGATACAACCTAGAACATTTTGGCAGGAGACGGCTGGGAGAAGTCAGCAGCAAGCTGACCCATTTGTGAACATTTGTCAGATGGCATCAAGCGTACTTCCTTTTCCCTCCTGTTTAGGGATGGAAAGATCTGTCATTTTCGCTTCTCTACGTTTCTTGTTTTTCCAGTCCTAAAATTCAGTTCTCCACATTTCTGCAGCAACTTGCGGATTTAAAAAAAAATCCTCATGAAAATTCATCAGCATTTTAGTGTTAATTTCTCCTAATAAATACATTTTATATGCACTTTTGACTAATGTACACATTTCTGCAAGCAAAGCTCCCTAATAGGATGCATTTTTGTATGCCATTTTCACAGATGTGTTCATTTTTATCCACACTTTCCCCTAATGTATGCATTTTTGTAAACGTTGTTTGCTTGGAGAACTGCATCGCAAAGTTGGGATAAGTACGAATCCCGGAGGATGGCTGCATGTCAGTTCGCTTCTTATTTTGAGAAGTGTGAATTTGATAGATCCACCATTAAATGAGAAGTGAATCAAACTTATCTCCATTTCTACTTCCTTTCTCATTCACAAGGGAGGGGGGAACCATCCTGGAAACTGGGACTGAAATTTGTGTATTTTGTGTGTGTGTTTTTTTTAGGCCAAACTGTTCAGTCTGTCAAAGACCCAGTAAAGGAGGAGGGGAAGGGTGTGATTAAGAGGAATAACCTCCAAGGCCAGCTAGAAAACACAGCTCCTTCAGAAGCAGCTATCACAAGTGAGACACACAAGGCTGCCACTGACTCCGTGGTTTCCCACAAGTCCGTGGCTGACGCTGGAAATGGGCCACATTCTCCAACTGAGCCTAATACTGAAAATAATCCCCAAGGCCTTGTAAAAAACACAACTCCTTCAGAAGCGGCTATCACAAGTGAGACACACAAGGCTGCCACTGACTCCGTGGTTTCCCACAAGTCCGTGGCTGACGCTGGAAATGGACCACGTTCTCCAACTGAGCCTAACACTGAAAATAATCCCCAAGGCCTTGTAAAAAACACAACTCCTTCAGAAGCGGCTATCACAAGTGAGACACACAAGGCTGCCACTGACTCCCTGGTTTCCCACGAATCCGTGGCTGGTGCTGGAAATGGACCATGTTCTCCAATCCAGCCTAGTACTGAGAACTCCTTAAATTCATCGGTGTCGGCGGGGGGTGGAGAACCCCAAAATGTCACAAACCTGCAAGAGGGGACCGGCTTCCATAGCGTCCAGGACAGCGTTGGTTACAGTGGCTTAGTGTTCTCTCAGTCAACCTCTTTCATCAAGTTTGGGATGAAAAGCGAAGGTGGGCCTGTCGACTCTGGAGACCCAGCTGGCGGAATCGAACCTGTTTCTTCGCAGAACTGCTTAAGTTCAAACAACCAGCTAAGCAGCGCTGTCAGGAAAGGCGATGGAAGAGAGGACAGGCCTGGAAATACTAAAGGCCTACCAACCCCAGAGGCAACGGGCCTTCAGACTCTGGTGCCAATAGAGGCAAGAAAAGAAAATGAAGCCCCTTCCTTAGACTCGTTGCTGGACATCTCTCAGGAGAAATCCTTCTCGGAAGAGCCAGTGACCGATTCTTCATGTTTGGCAACAGTCCCTTCGGAGCAGGCCCTTGCAGACAAGGATGGTCAAAGAGGCTCAGCGAAGCGAAGAAAGAAAAAAAGGCACAGCAAGAGCCACTCAAGTAAGCCATTTTTTAATTGCAGTTGTTGAAGGTTAGGGCTGAGCCAGATTTTATTACCCTGTTCACAGGCTTCAGACAGATGTACTCTCCCTTTTGGAGAATTTAGGAGTTAAAAAAGGGCAAAGCGTTCATCCCACTTAGAGATGGCAGCCACCCTCCTGTCTTCTGCTGGGCACCATTTCTTTCTTCCTTTTTAACCACCAGACACGAGAGTGTGGGTAGGATACACTGTCGTTAGTTTCAGTTGGCTTCGGATGTTGCCACATAGCCAAATCTCACTGGCTACGTAGCATCCTTGTGAAGCCAAATCCGAGTGAGGTCCTAGCTCCCTTCCTTTACTCCAGTTTGACAAGCCAATGAGATGTGGCTACCTGGTGACATCAAAGCAAATTCTGAGATAATACTTCCTGCCCTTTTTCTGGCATCTTGTGGGTAAAGGGGGAGAAACAGTGCACACAGAAGCAGGGACCACAGTCGCTAAAGAAGTAAAAAATCTGAGTGGTGCGTCACTGGAGAAAACAGAAAGATTTGAGAACTGTTGGCTTAAGTGTGAAGTGGAGATATCTTTTTAGTACATTGGTGGGAAGCTAAAATTTACTTGTACTCAGCTTGAGATAGATTTTTTTTAAGAGCCCTGCTGGATCAGGCTAATGGCCCACCTAGTCCAGCATCCTGTTCTCACAGTAGCCAGTGAGATGCCTATGGGAAGCCACAAGCAGGACCTGAATGCAACAGCACTCTCCCCACTTGTGATTCCCAGCAACTGCCATCCAGAGGCACATTGTCCCCGACAGCAGAGACAGCAAAAATAGATAATAGCCATTTATCCTCTATGAGGATAATGTCAATGCCTTGTAGCTGGACTTCTGTATTATTATTTTTCTTGCATTTCCAATCACAAGGTGGTTGCTAGCTGTCCAAGAGCCAAAACAGAGCAATCATGTCCTAAGACTGCAGTCCTCTGTACATTAACACGAGAGTAAGTCCATGGAACTCAGTGGGTCTTTACATCTGACTAAAGATGCATAGTGTTTGTGCTGCACAGCTGGAATCCTATGCATAGCTGTGTAAGCATCCCATTAAATTCAATGGGATGTTCCAAGGCATAACTTAGATCTCTAAACGTCGTGCATCTATAAATAGTGAATAAATGGATAAAGGGTAGTACAATTAAAAAAACAGAGCAGAAATATTTTCTCTCTCACACACATACATTAAGGGACAATGTATAATTTATAAACAATTGTATTCCGAAAGTGCCCAACAGGAGCTTAAATGCATTCGTAGGAAATTATGGAAGTCACAATTCACCTAAAGCTAAGTGTTATCCCATTGATTTCAATGGGATGGTTAAGCACATACCCGGATCTTTCCCACTGAAATCCATGGGACTTATGAACATTTACCTTTGCCTGGATTGTGTGCGAAGTGAGTATGAGCAGCTGTCAGCAATAAAGTTGCTGACAGTAATAATAAACAGACGATGTGCAATTTATCAGCTAAACACTGTAACAATCCCTTAAACATTAGTTCTTTAAGATGATTTGTAGATGTACTGTTAATTTACAACAACAAAAATGGCAAAGCCCCTTTTAAATCACATTTGTCTTTTGTTTTTGTTTTAGCAATATTGGCCATAAAAACATTTTGTAATCATAAATCACCACGCAGAATTTGCAACAAACTGTACCATATTTTAGTACAAGTGCTTTGTTGAAAGTAACTGTTCTAATCCACAGTGCAAATTGCTGTTTGAGGTAGAGGCAAAACTGGGGTTTCCAATCTTGCAGTACGAATCCAAATATTGCTCAAAGCACCAAACATAAAAAATTAATTTCTGCTTCCTTGGAACGTTTGCAAAGTGAAAAGCAAATGTTCCTTCCACCACCACCACCCTGCCCCGCAGTTTGATTTGAGTTCAGCATAACAAAACTGCCAAGGCAGTCTGAGTTTGGCTTCATTTGCTTTCAACAGCTGCTGCGTTTGTTAGGCTGACCTTTTCCCTGGTAACTTTCAGGAATAAATTACACATTTTAGTTGAATGCACAGATTGTTGGTGTGTGCATGCATGCTCCCCCCCCTTTCTAATATAGCAACTGGTGGTGAGGGTCAATCAGAACTGGGACTGCTGCGAAGGGGATTAACTCTCTTCTTCCATACTGCAGTCCCAGTGAAAATATACCACCAGCATCCTTGGCAACCACCCTCCCAGCTAGAGATGGATGAATCTGTCCATTTTAGTTTCTCTCAGTTTCTCATTTTTCCAATTTTAAATTTGCAGGTTTTTTTTAATCTTCAGGAAAATACATCAGCATTTTAGGGTGAATTTCTCCTAATAAACACATTTTACATGCATTTTTGAATAATGTACACATTTTTGCATGCAGTTTTGAATAATGTACACATATTTGCGAGCATGCATTTTTGTATGTTCTTTTCACTAATACATGCATCTGTGGGCACATGGGTATTTGGCATAACTGCACTTTTCGAAGGATAACTGGTTTCAGTTCGTGTTTGGTGCAAAAAGTGCGAATTAGGTAGTTTCTCACTCAAATGCCAACAAAATTGAATCCCCCCTGCCCATCCCTACTCCCAACATAAATTAGCAGCTGCAGAGGGAATGTTTTCAGTTTGTTTATTTATTTATTTATTAGATTTATATCCCACTATTCCTTCCAGGAGGAGCCCAGGGCGGCAAACAAAAACACTAAAAGCACTTTAAACATCTTAAAAACAAAAGACTTTAAAACATATTAAAACAAGACATCTTTAAAAACAACATTAAAAAAAACAACTTTAAAAACATCTTAAAAAGCAGTTCCAACAGAGACACAGACTGGAATAAGGTCTCTGCTTAAAAGTCTTGTTGAAAGAGGAAGGTATTCAGTAGGCACCGAAAAGCTAACAGAGATGGTGCCTGTCTAATATTTAAGGAGAGGGAATTCCAAAGTGTTGGTTGAGATTACAGTGTTACGGAATTTTTTTTTTTTTTTTAAACCTCATCTGCAATTAGTCCTGATCCTGATTGCCTCTTCCTTTCCTTGTGGCTGCTGTTTAAAGTTTTTTTTACACACACACACAAAGCCAAATCTGTACATTTAATGCAATGTGTAGTTTGGTGCACGGAAGCTCTTACAGTACAGATTAGGAACTAGAACACGGTCTTATACCAAGTCAGGCCTCTGTTCCATCTAGCTCAATATTGTCGACACTGAATGGCAGCGGCTCTCTAAGGTTTCAGACAGGAGCCCTTCCCAGCCTTACTTGGGGATGCCAGGGATTGAATCTGGATCCTCTACATGCAAAGTAGGTGCCCTGCCACTAGGCTACAGCCCTTGGCATTAATGTGTTGCAGTGAATCTGCACTGTGCCTGTGCAGGGGTGTGGCACAGCTACGTGTAATGAGGCTGATCCATGCAATATGAGCTCTTGATCCTTAAAGCAGGACAGTCACTACAGGGATGCTGTCACAAGGAGGCCAGCACAAGCTGTGATTCATTGGGCTTCATGCAGCCCAGTCATTTATTGTGACCTCCCACTTGTTAATGCACTGCACCTGTTTTTGTAGTCCCAGGGAAACAGCATAAGCAGCAAATTTAGCAACTCCCTGGTGGGTCATCATACTTGGGAGGTGGACTTCATTGGGGGGGGGGAAGGGTAGGTCAGAAGTTGAGCTGGCCTGCTTTTTAAAAAGATGCCCAAATAGAGAGCTAAATAGTGGGTCATATGAAACTGTACTACCCTAGGCAGTAGCGGTCTGTGACGTGGTGGCACTAACCTGACTTCCTATCACCAGCATCACTGCAGCTCACTGGGAGTGAGAGGGGAAGGTGCAAATTTGTTGTGGCGCAAATGCATCAACAGGAGCACCGGAATGGCTCCACCACTGCAGTTGCACTGTGCCAACCTCATCACCTCCTTGCCCTTTTCAGTAAGCTCCCAGAACTCCCTGGGAAGAGGAATTAAACCGCTCTGAGAATTGTAGCTCTGCGAGGGGGAATAGCTAACCACACTCATCCCCCCCTTATGAAACTACAGTTCCCAATATTCTTTGAGTGGGAAGCCATGACTATTTAAAGTGGTATAGGAGTGCTTTAAATGTATAGCGCAGATGGGCCTTAAGCTGCACCAATGCCAATTAAGAGAAACCAGGTAAGCATTGCCATGTCTCTCTGCCAACCATTATTGACCCTAGGACTGCACACCTATCTCTGGCCTGCAAAGTGGCATTCTGCATTCCGGTCTTGTAAATCCCTAAAATACTTGGGCCCTGCATGCTCTACAAAGCACCTATCTTCTTATATCCCGGGTTTGAAGGCAGATAGGTTTGCTTCTTTGTGTTTTTTGCTTCCCGGCTCTCAGGGACTTAAAAGCATGTGATAGATTCATATGCCCTCTATTTTCCCCAAAAGCGTTTGGTGTGCTTGTTCCGGAGATAAGGGAAAGAGTGATTGCTACAAAAGCAATGCATCTCCGTTGCAGGAAAGAAGGGGTGGGCTCAGGGCTCCCTGTTCTTACCATGGAACAGGTTATTCATGCTCAGAGTTGAATGTGCACGTGGGTCTCTTTGGAACTGGGCATGCGGTTCCCAGCCCACTTTTGGGAAACTATGCACCTCGTAAGAAAACAAGAAGAGCCTGTTGGATCAGGCCAGTGGCCCATCTAGTTTGGCGACCCTTGTGTACCAGTGCTCTTATTTATGGGTGGGTGGCTCCGTCCAGCATGGATTGGGGTGAGGAAGGGTACACTAATTGGTGCCCTTTTGCTGATGGATGGGCTTTTGATCCACTAATGGAGGAGGGGCAGAGGGAATTTTTGCCCATTACCCCTGCAGCCCAACACACACACACACACCAACTTCCATCCTGCACCTGATGTGGGGAGCAGGCGCTTGGGGGCTACATTAGGTGGAGAGGTAGGCAAACATTTCTTCCCCTCTTCTTCCATTAATGGAGGCATCTGCTGGATCAAGAGCCCTTCCATGGCAAGGGCACCACCAGTTGGATTCTGCCCTAACTGTTTAACCAATTAAATGGGGTTGCACTTTTTTTTTGGAATACTGTTTTTTAATGCAAGTATTTGCGTACCGTTTTTAAAAGAGGCATTCTCTCTTCTCTCGCACACAAGATGGAATGCCTCTTCTAAGACGATGTCTGTATGACTCTCACGTCCATCCTATAAAAATGATGGAAGTCTCCCTTTTTGGCTCAAAGCTGCTGTTTTACTTGTATGCAAATATCATCGGTTAATTAATTCCATAAATCGACTGACACTCCTATGATTAATCACCTATGATGTCTTTTAATTGATTGGCACCCCTGTTTCCCAGCACGCTGACTTTAAACCCAATGACCATGTTGTTAACAGTTGACTTTCCTAATTGCCTGGCTACATTTAGCGTCTCTCTTTTATTTGAAAGCAGTGGTTGACACTGATTTGGTTGATACTGGAGATAAAAAAGCAAAAAGAGTTTGTGAGATACAGTGAGGTATGTAAACCATCAGAGGCGCTTCTCTGTGTAACTAACTGTCACGTCGGAACTTTCCACACCTAATGATCATTGCCACGTAAAGCTGTGCTTCTGCCTCTGTAATAGCTAATTATATGCCCTGTATTCCTTTTTTTTTGTGATTTTGCTCTCCGGGTTCAATCTCTGTAGCTACTGGAGTCACTAGCAAAACTCCATGTTGCTCAGGATTGGGCCCAGGATCTAAGTCTTCTGTGTCAAGCCAATCAATATTTCCTTGCAGGAAAATTTTTGTCTTTTGTTAAATCGTTTAATGTTGTCAGACATGTGGGGATAACGGACGTCCTGCCTTTTTTGTCTGATTTCTGTTTACCGTATCCTAAAATTGTGTAAAAATGCAATTTCAGTTGTGTCCATCTTCTTTGTGACAATAGAATCATGGTGAGGCTTGCCCAAAGTTCTCCGCTGAACTTCATGGCCGAAAGAGCTTTGAACGAGGATTTCAACCCAAGCTTCCCTACATCCATTGTTGGCACGCCTTAGTGAAGTACAGTAATGCTTAACATTCATACCGTGCTTTGGCAGGTTAAAACCACTCCTCATGATTGCAGTCCTTATAGCGGACTCTTAATTCAAGTCAATGTTGTTATCTCAAATGAAGGACTCCTGATTCACAGCTTAGCTAAGATGCCGGTTCTGAAAGTGCTCTTACATATGCCTAGGCCAGACCTCCTCAACATGGTGCCCTCCAGATGGATTCCAACTCCCATCAGCCCCAGCCAGCAAGTAAGGGATCATGAGAGTTGTAGTCCAATAACATTGGGAGGGCAGTCCATTCTTCAGGTTTATATATGGACATTTTTGTGGTGAGGTGAAGGGGTTTAAGAGGAAAGGGAATTATTGTACAACAGCAAGAACATAAACAGAGGAGGCTTAATATGTATAGAGGGATTCCATTTAAGTGCTTCTTGCTGAATAATCAGGTGTAATACAGCCTGCATTCTTTCTTTATTTTAATATCTCCAAAGCAAAAGGGCTAGAAACTTGGTTTGTTTATTTATTTGTTTGTTTATTTATTTATTTATTTATTGCATTTATATACCGCCCCATAGCCAAAGCTCTCTGGGTGATTTACAACAATTAAAAACATTAAAAACAAATATACAAATTTTAAAAAAAACATTTTTAAAAAAGCAGTTTAAAAACACATGCTAAAATGTCTGGGAGAAGAGGAAAGTCTTGACCTGGCGCCGAAAAGATAAGTGTTGGCGCCAGGCGCAGCTTGTCAAAAGGATCATTCCATTATTCATTTCTTTTTTTTAAAGAAAATTCAGGAAGGGATGTGGAATATTTATTCTTTCACAGTCTCCTATACCACCTGGCAGGACAAGTTACAACAATGCAAGTTTAAAAAAAATGCACAGACAGGAATATCAGGCCCCCAAAGACTCTGCTGTTAGCTAGAGGCCTGACCAAAATACTCATCAAAGTTCTAATAATCTGTTTATGGGCTGAGTAAGTGTTTGATGTCCCAAGAAATCTTCTGCTCTTGCATTGCTCATTGACACTTCATTCAGATTTCAACTCTGATGATATAAAGCAGCTTTCTCCAACATGTGGCCCTTCGGGTTTTTTTGGACTCCAACTCCCATCAGCCTCAGCAGTCATGACCAATGGTTAGGAATAATGGGAGTTGTAGCCCTGGTATCTAGAGGGTACCAGGTTGGAGAAAGCTAATAGAACATGTTGAGAAACAAGAAGATGGCCATCCTGAAATTGCATCGTTCTTTTCCTTTGCCTTCTGATTGCAAGCAGCTATAACATAACCAAATGAATCAATGACATGCCTTGTTACAAAGCCAATGTGTTTGTTTTACCAAACCTTCCTTTTTTTTTTTTCTTACTTTGTAAATATCAGTACCGGGAACAGTTTGGAGCATTTCTCCCATGTGATTCCAACGGTTGCCCGTTATCTTCCATTATTGTCCATAAGAACACTCTGCCCCTTGTTCAGTGAAGACCCCATTCATATTTCCCTCTACCCAATCACCCCCCCAAAAAAAACATGTTTTTGAATTAATGCACTGATGAACAAAAGTCAAGAAGCCCAAGTAAAGTTTTTTTTTTAAAATTGAAATCTTCATCTTAGCAGCAAAGCTGTCAGTATTAGCCTTACAGTTTAGCTGTGAGCACACTAGTTGCCTACAGCAAAGCGTTTCCATTGGCCACACCTGGAGGGGCAACAAGTTGATCTGCCAATCAGTTGCAAAATCTGTTTGAAGCTGAATTTTTTTAAAAAAGCACTCAAGCTGAGCCCTCCAGGTTTTACAGTAAAAAGGGGCAGGGTTTGACTAGTGTCATGTTTCCCAGTTTTCAGAAAAGAGAGGTGGAGACGCACTGGAACCCGCAAGACAGCGAGTGTATTTCTACCCTTTATATATATACATGCTGTTTCTATCAGAGCCCACTATGGGAAGGCCCTTGCGGGGTGAAGGGCCCTAGACATTTTCATCCTGCTCCCCTCTCAATAATGCATTTGCCTGAAAACAAGAAAAGTCAAGCAAAAAACTTTTTATTTAGTCACAATATTTATAAACCACTTTCCACCACACTGTGGCCCCAAAGTGGTGACCCCACTCTTCATGATAATTTCAACTTGGAAAGTTTTTGGACTGCTAAAATTCTTACCTGCATCCCTTGAAAAATGATCCAAGGTACATGATGCTGTAACAGTGTTAAAGCTAAGCAGATTGCAGCCTGGACAGAGGCCATGCATAATGCAGTGCTCTAGGTTTTACTGAAAAATGTCACTAAAGATATTGATGTGTCCTTTCCTTTTACAGGTGGTGCAACAAGACAGAAAAAATAAAAAGCATGTTCTTCAGTAACGTCAGCTATAGAAGATAGCCATGGTAATGGGGTAGTGTCTATTTTTTTTCCTGGGGAGACGGTGGATATTTAATAGATAGCACCCAGATGTGAGAGATTTCCAAACGTATGTGCCTTATGCAAAGCTCTAGTTCTGTACAAATTCCCTCCTGGTTTCACGCAGTTGAGACAGGTCTTTGGCCAGCCTTGTCTGGATAAATCACAGATCAAATTTTTGCAAATGACAAAGAAGGTGTGGCCTAAGTGGTGCCTCTAGAACCCAATGGCAGGGATAATTTAAGCTAACAATGTCAACTTCTGATCAGAAGTGCTCTCATTATTGACTATAAATGGACACTGACCATTGAAAACGATGTGGGACCAAGGTTTTGGATTTTTTTTCCAGTGTTTATTGTGACTGTGTTATTTGAAATGCAAATGCTCTGTGAGCAGTGGAGGTTTGTTCCTGCAAAGACCTACACTCCTCTTCTGATCATATTCTGATCAAATTTGGCAATGTTATAAGGCCTCGCCAGATTCAAGTAAGCAAGCCGTACTACAGACTGCAGCAGAAGGCAAAAGAGAAATCCCCTAGGATCTTTTTTCCCCCAAAGCTTAACTCTTTCAAAATTGTAAATGTACCAAATAGTATGGAGATCTCATTTTAAGATAATGTCACTGAAAGACCTTGCCTTGGAGGTCTTAGAGAACAGTCAGGAAGCTAGACAAGAACCTCATTCGCTGTTAAACAAAAAAAGAACAGCAAGAGGAAATCCCTGACTCCACCCAGACAACAACTATGTCAAGTGCCACCTAGTGGCTGAACAATATATTGTTCGCACAATACATTATCCGCACAGACATATTCTGATACAATTGTCTCCTAGTATTTAAGCACCAGCCAGTTCATCTGCTGTGTCAAGGATGAACCATTGGCACCTGTCGGAGGCAAGCAGGGAGTCAGAGCCCAGGAATGCTGAAAAGCACTTCATAGCCAGGAAGATCTTGATGTTCAATCAAGGTCTCAGGCCAAACAGGAAACCTTTTATAGACCTTTTCTGTCCACCCTGTGTGGGCAGGACCAGCCCAGAATCTAATAATACTTCACTGTCAAGACGTTGTTCTAATCTGTGGCTTCGATAGCTTTCAGCTCCACAGGACTGCTGCACAGAGACCCAGTACTAGCTCCAGCAGGTCCCGACATAGTGTTCCATTAGCCATGATGGCTACTAGCCATGAAGGCAATGTTCTACCCCCACTGTCAGAGGCAGTATGCTTTTGAATACCAGTTGCCAGTTGGGTGCTGTGAGAACAGGATGCTTGACTGGATGGGGCATTAGCCTGATCTAGCAGGGCTCTTCTTATGTTCCAGTTACTTTGAACAAAAAACCTGGTCTACCCTTGCCTTTGAAAGAGGTTCTAAGGTGACACTGCAGGATGGGGTGACATTTTTGGATGCTACTTTACATTTCTTTAAAATTCCTGGAAGCCCAGACTGAGCTAAAGCCCTTTTCTCCTGGGGGTGATATTTTTGAATGCTGCTTTGTATTAAAAGAAAAGAAAAAGAAATCCCTGAGGTAGAAAATTAGCACAGCAGGTTAAGCCAAAGTCCTTTTCCCCTGAGAAGCTAGTTGTTTTACACTGGGGAGCATTCAAAAATATGATCCCTGCCCTCAGCCTCAAGTGGTGTAGTCCATTCTTCCCTCCTCAATATGTTACAGTCTTGACTGTGAGGATATCACAACTCTTTTCCTGTCCTTAGTGACACTAATATTTAATATTTTTCTGCCAAGTAACTCTCCTTACAACTCTGTGTGTCTTTGCAAGAACAGCATCTGCCAAAGTTCTCAGATGATTAACTCCAACAGTTTTTCACTCAAAATCTTATTTCTGTGACAAACCTCTGGAATCAAAATTGCTTCGTTTCAGGCCTGTTGTTGTTTTTCACTTCCTGAATTCAAGGGATGCTGTCGAGGCTATATAACATTAATGGACTTAAATCATTTGGGCGTTAATCATCGGAACCTGCTATAGCCGATCATCATAACTGAGTTATTCTGTTGTTTATCATTAATGTTGGGAACCCCATGGATTTGTACATAGCTGCCATCTTCTGTATATTTCCCCAGATGATGTTGAAATATTATGATGAACGCATAGAAATAATTTTATAAGCTCAACTTAGTAACAATATTAATTGGACAAATTCATGTTAAAGACATAAGAGAGGCTAGACATTCTGCTGAACTGAGATGAATGTTGTATTTTGGAGGGTTTTTTTGGGGGGGGTTGCTTGAAACTGACTTTGAGAACAGCACAAATTGTTGACAAAAGGTGGTCACAGGGTTTTTTTTAAAGTCACAAGAACATTAAGGGCACATCAGAAATGGTAGTATATGTGTAATATTTGAGTTGGTTTTGTGTGCAAATAGCCAGATGACGCTCGGTGTTATCTCCCTGTGATCAACCACCTAAGCAGAATACTAGAAAGGGAGACAGGGCTGGATCTTGAGCAAAAAGAGAGAATTTTCAGGGAAATAGCAGAACACTAGACCAAACTCATGGGCCAAAAAGATGCACAGACTAGGGGGATTATGGGACAGGAACATAGCTCAGTGGTAGAGCATCTGCCTTGCATGCAGAAGGTCCCAGGTTCAATCCCAGCATCTCCAGATAGGACTGGGAATGTCCCGTCTGGAACCCTGGAGAGCTTCCGTCAATCAGTGTGGACAATACTGAGCTAGATGGACCAATGGTCTGACTTGGCATAAGGGAGCTTCCTATCTTCCCATCCTGATGGATGGCACAGCTCCTGGCAGATGGTGGGTTTCCAGCTGACAAGATGCAAAGAGGAATGGGCTCCTGTACCTTTAGTAACTGTGCAGAACAGACTGCAGCTGCAGCCAACCATCCCTGCATGTCAAGTTGCACCTGCCAAATTTCCCATTTCTGTACAGTATTACTGCCCAACAACAACCCAGTACAAAAGAAGCAGGAATTCAATGGGACTTGCGTAGAAAGCCTTGGGTCTTAAGGATAAGGACACCCATTCCTAGCTCTGGATGGATTAATGATGACTCTATAACATAATGTCTCCAACTTTATGCCTATGTATACTACATGAGTGCAATAAACTTGCTTATATTTAATACACTTCTACATTTGTCTTGTTTTTTTAAAAAAAGTTGCATGAGAAGTTTATGAGACAAGTGCTAGAATGTACAAAAATCATGTTGGAATTGTTACTTTTGCCTTTGAGCAGTGGTCTTCCAAACGGTGTTCTGGGGATCTCTAACCATCCTGGAAAGCTTATCTGGAGTTTCTCAGTAAGAAGATTGGTAATAGCAGGCCTTCTTCCCTAGAAGCCATCGTGTCTGCTGTTATGGACCTCCCCCTGTGACACACAGTCACAGGAGAGTTTGGGGTGAGCTGTCTACTTCCCCACACGCAGTCCAGTCCACATGATGCAACTGAGACACCCAACCAGCCTTGCTAGTACCCTACATACACTCAGTGGTGCCATCAGGTAGGACTTTGGGGCAGGTGTCCAGGGCCCCATTCAGCAGAATGAGCAGGAGGGCCTTACCATATTTTGAGAAAAGTAATACATCAGGATGGGGAAACTTTTTCATTCCGAGGGCCAGATTCCTTTCTGGGCAACCTTCTGCGGACCACATGGCAGTAGTGGGCAGGGCGAGAAGGGCAGTGCAACACTTGTTAATTTTATCTTTGCACTGTAGCTTGTTTCTATACACACTCCAGCATTCCTCTATCCTTCATTCAGGCAACCAAGAAGCATGTTCAGAGTTCAAGGACACATTTCAGCCAAGGGAAAGCATGTACAATTTAAAAGCGAACATTTCATGCTTTTAAACACACACACACACACACACACACACAAACTGGGCAGGATAGACCTATAATGGAGCCATTGTGAAACTAAGGTAGAACAGAAACACATGGATCCCTCCATCCCTATTTAGAAGACTTTGGACAGATAACAAGATATTTTGAACCTGTGGCACATGCACACACACACACAGCCGGTAATATTATACGTACAGACCCAAACAAAGGTCACAACAGCTTCTAATATGAACCTGCCCAAAACTTCACTATCTGCTTTGGAAGTCTTTATCCAGATGCCCCCCCCCCCATTTTCAGAGCTGAGGTTGAGTGGTGACCGGGCAAGGTCCGTTTCAGTGGGTGATGACAGCAGACGCTATTTCATTATTGAGATTACAGGTTGAAACGTTTTAATTTTTCAACATATATAATAGGTGCTCAGTGGCTCTGCTTTTATTGGTCTCTTCCCCCCCCCCCATTTTTCTCAAACTTAGGCTGCGTCTGTACACCATACCTTTAAAGCACATTCAAAGCACACACACCCCAAAAAATCATAGGAACTGTAGTTTACCCCTCAGAGCTACAGTTCCTAGCACCCTTAACAAACTACAGTTCTCATGATTCTTTGCAGGAGGGAATGTGCTTTGAATGTGATTTAAAGATACAGTGTGTGTACACAACAACAGATTTTTTCCTGCTGTTTTTTAAAGTGTTATTCTCACCATCACCATCATCGCTAGCAGTGTTATTCAATAAATTTATTGCAGGGTGCTTTGGATATGCATCAAAAAGCAGTATATAATTTTTAACAGGAAAAAAACATGCACACCATCTTCTACCTCCACACCATAAATTTAAAGCATATTTATACCACGTTAACAGTCATGGATTCCCCCAAAAATCCTGAGAACTGTAGTTTACCCCTCACAGAGCTACACTTCCCAGGATTCTTTGGGAGAAGACATGTGATTTTAAAAGCCTGGCGTGATGGTGATCTCTGTTTGGCTTGAACACACGACTAGGGTGCCTGTCCCCAGTTCCATCCCCCCATGTGTTGAAATGTGTAGGCTCTCTCCTTGCAATCAGGTGCCCTGCCTTTTTTGCGAGCTTGAACAGATGAGAAAAGAAAGAGCCCTGACATAGTCTGTGTATTTCTTAAGATGTGATTCTGGTCTTAAGCAGATTTCCTAACATGTTTGCCATTGAGAAGTAAACAATATAATAAATCACTTTTTAACATGTAGCAGGAAAGAAATGGCTCTTCCAGACAGATCAAATTATTGCAATTATCCTCATGCGGGGAGAATAAGCCATTGCTTATGGCATGCTTCAAGATTTCTGGAAATTTGATAGTGGTTTAATGTTTCCCCATTTCTCTTGCATTGAGGCAACACTATAATGATTCTGGTTACTTGTGAACATAAGAGCCTTCCTGAGTCCGGCCCAATGCTTATCTTTGGAGAGCATCCTGTTCTCACAGTGGCCAACCAGATTTCAAGAATAATATACAGTAACACAATTTACCCAGAAGGTGGCACCATTTTCTCTAGAGTCGGGAGTTCTCAAATTTTGTCATATATTATAAGTAAAAAAAAATAATGTATATTTACTGGGGCTTATTTATGTATAATACATCTATGAATTTGTTATAATATCTCACTTTTCCTCAACAGTGCACAATGTAGCATACATGATTCTTCTCCCATTTCTCCATTTTATCCTCACAACATCTCTTTGATCCTGAGAGGTAGTGTATGCCACAAGGTCAGAGAGGGAACATCATGGCCAAGGGGGGATTTGAACCCAGGTCTCCCCAGTCTTGGTTGAATGCTCTAATTACTGCATCTACAACCACTACACCACACTGGTTCTCTATACCACAGTGGCTGAAATGGGCTATGAATTTTAAATCACTATTATGCAACTTTGAATAGTCATGGCTTCCTGCAAACAATCCTGGGGACTGTAGTTTGTTAAGGGTATTGAGAGTTGTTATAAGACTATTACCCTCCCTGACCCATTATTCTCAGAGTTTCCTTGGGAAGAAACTCTGGGAATTGTAGCTTTGTGATGGAAATAGGAGGTCTCCTAGCTCTCAGCACCCTTAACAAACTACAGTTCCCAAATTTTGGGGGGAAGCCATGGCTGTTAAAGTGGCATTATACTGCTTTAAATGTGTAGCACGGAGGGGGCAAATGAGGTAGGTTCATATTAAAAAGTGAATTGAACTGAATTTTTTCCCTACCCATCCCTAATGCCAGCAGTACTTGCTTTTCACTGGTTTCAGCTGGCTAGCTATCTTCCCCAGTTGCCTTCTCCGTCAGGGCAGCAAAGCCTCTAGGCCAACCCTGTCTGGAAACGCAGAGGAACAAGATAATAGAGAGCCCTGAGGCGATATAATGGTCTGTACCACTTCAGACTGCAAGTGGAAGATTATATTATAATGATTATATTGTCTTACTTGGCTGAATGTGTAGGTTAGTCCACTGTCCTAGTGCATAAACTATGGAGTTCACTCCCACAAGAGGCAGTAATGGCCACCAGCTTGGATGGCTTTAAAAGAGGGTTACACAGATTCATGAAGGAAAAAGCTATCAGTGGCTACTAGCCATGACGGTTATGCTCTGCCCCCAATGTTAGAGGCAGTATGCTTCTGAATACTAGTTGCTGGAAGCTACCAGAGGAGGGAGTGCCCTTTGCATGCAGGTCCTGCTTGCAGGCTTCCCATGGGCAACTTGTTGGCCACTGTGAGAACAGGATGCTGGACTAGATGGGCCATTGGCCTGATCCAGCAGGCGCTGCTTATGTTCTTATGTCCCAACCAACCCCATTGAGAACTATTGCAATAGTTATTGTATAGAAATAAAAGACAACAAAAAAGGTAGAACAAGAGTCCTATTTCAAAAGATTACAGAAATTAAAGGGAAATTTAAACGAAGGGTAGGGATGTTGAATAATCAACGGGAACACACTGACTGATCAAGATGAAATCAAAAGAAGATGGAAGCAATACACTGAACAACTCTATAAAAGAGATGCAAGGATGACAGATTCATTCACGGAGGAACCGTATGATGAAGAACCAGAAATTTTAGAATGTGAGGTGGAATACTTGGAAGAAACAAATCACCAGGAACAGATGGCATACCAACAGAGTTGCTACAAGCTACTGAGACTGAAACTGTCCAAATTTTGACAAAAATATGTCAACAAATATGGAAAACTAAATAGTGGCCAACAGTCTGGAAATGTTTGATATATATCCCAATTCCAAAGAAAGGGGATCCCAGGGAATGCAGTAATTATCAAACTTTTGCCTTAATATCCCATGCAAGTAAAGTAATGCTCAAGATTTTACAACAATGGCTCTTACCATATATGGAGCGAGAAGTGCCAGACGTCCAAGCTGGATTTTGAAAAGCAAGAGGTACCAGAGATCATATCACAAATATACATCGGATAATGGAACGGAGCAAGAAATTTCAGAATAAAATCAACCTGTGCTTTATAGATTACAGCAAAGCCTTTGATTGTGTAGATCATGAAAAATTATGGAATGCTTTAAAAGAAATGGGGGTGCCACAGCATCTGATTGTCCTGATGCGCAACCTATACTCTGCACAAGAGGCTACTGTAAGAACAGAATATGGAGAAACTGATTGGTTCCCCATCAGAAAGGGTGTGAGACGGGTGTATTTTATCACCCTATTTGTTTCACCTATATGCAGAACATATCATATAGAAAGAGGGACTGAAACAAGATGAAGGAGGTGTGAAAACTGGAGGGAGAAATATCATTAATTTAAGATATGCAGACGATACCATACTACTAGCAGAAACCAGGAATGATTTGAAACGAATGCTGATGAATGTTAACGAGGAAAGCAAAACAGCAGGACTACAGCTGAACGTCAAGAAGACTAAAGTAATGACAACAAAAGATTTATGTAACTTAAATGTTGACGATGAGGATATTGAACTTGTTAAGGATTATCAATACCTTGGCACAGTCATTAACCAAAATGGAGACAATAGTCAAGAAATTAGAAGGCTAGGACTGGGGAGGGCAGCTATGAGAGAACTAGAAAAGGTCCTCAAATGCAAAGATGTATCACTGAACACCAGTCATCATTCAGACCATGGTATTCCCCATCTCTATGTATGGATGTGAAAGTTGGACAGTGAAAAAAGTGGATAAGAGAAAAATCAACTCATTTGAAATGTGGTGTTGGAGGACAGCTTTGTGGATACCATGGACAGCGAAAAAGACAAATAAATGGGTGTTAGAACAACTTAAAAAAGAACTATCACTAGAAGCGAAAATGATGAACCTGAGGTTATCATACTTTGGACACATAATGAGAAGACATGATTCACTGGAAAAGACAATAATGCTGGGGAAAACGAAGGGAGTAGAAAAAAAGGAAGACCAAACAAGAGATGGATTGATTCTACAAAGGAAGCCACAGACCTGAACTTACAAGTTCTGAACAGGGTGGTTCATGACAGATGCTCTTGGAGGTTGCTGATTCATAGGGTCACCATAAGTCATAATCAAGTTGAAGGCACATAACACACACACACAGAGTGTTTTTAGTGTTTTAGTTTGCTGCCCTGGGCTCCTACTGGAAGGAAGGGCAGGATATAACATTGATTGATTGATTGATTGATTGATTGATTGATTGATTGATTGATTGATTGATTGATTGATTGATTGACAGTAATGTTTTGGGTGTCATTGAAATCACTTTTATAGCCTACCCAAATTCTCATGCAGTTGAGGGAGATCCAATTGTGTTGCTGGCAAAGCCTGTTTCTAAACCTTCCTCGAAATCAAGACCTACCACAAATGGATTTATATCATCATCATCACTAAGACATGTGGATGAACCTTTCCAGCTACTTCATTGGGGTAAAAATTAAATGCAGTGGCGGCTGGAGGCTCCATGTCAGTGGGGCAGTGGAATCCGCTCAAGTTTCCACTAAGCTGAAGCACCTCCTTGAAAGTTCAGACTAATGACCAGAGTGGATTCCACTGCCCCACTGACATGAAGCCACCCACCACCAGTGATTAACTGGTTGAAAAATCTGACAACAGGAAGATTCTTGTCATTTCACTAGTATATAGGAATGCTAGCAAAATGGTTGAATAGCCAACTGAAGATCTTCTTTCTCTGACAAAAGCATGAAAGATGTTTACAAGAAGAGAGCACTGATGCTCAGACAATTGTGTGCCACATTTGCCCACATGTCATGATTAGCGAGTGACTGTTGTTGTCTGTCCTCAGAATAGAACTGACCATGTGTGTGTGTGTCATGGGACTGGATTTATGAATTGCAACAGATTAACTACAGCAGGGGTGTGGTTTCAATTTGGTGTGGTCTGCTTCTTGTTTGTTTGTTGTTGCAGAAATCCTTGTGTTCCCTTGTTGTGTTTTAAATTTTAAAAGGAATAGCGCATACTTTGGAAGATGCATCTAGACTAAGACATCAACCCTATACCCACTTACCTGGGAATATGCCACATTGAACCCAGTTGGAATTATTTCTGAGTAGACGTGTAAGATTGGGCTTCAGGCTGGCGTGGGGAACTTTTGGCCCTCCAGATGTTGCTGAACTACAACTCCTTTCTTCCTTGGCCATTTGGCCATGTTTTTTGGTTTTGATGGGAGTTGTAGTTCAGCAACATTTGGAGGGCCAAAGGTTCCTGACTCCTGGCTTAAGGTCACGTCCACATTTAAAGCACATGGCTTCCTCCAAAGAATCCTGGGAACATTTGTTTACCCCTCACAGAGCTACAATTCCCAGCACCCTTAAAAACGACAGCTCCCAAGATTCTTTGAGGAAAGAACTGGCCCATGTACCCAATTCAAGGTGTTAGTACTAGCAGATAAAGCCCTAAATGGCTTGGGACACAAGTATCTAAAAGAGCATCTTGCCCAGTATCAACCATCTTCAAGAGGAAGGGCAGGATATGCTTTCTTTCATTCATTCATTCATTCAATCAATCAATCAATCAGTATGATTGTAATGTGTGATATAGATGGGAGCTGTGTTATGCTTTAGACCCACTGAAACCAACCATAGGTTCTGCTGATTTCAGTAGGACTAAAGCAGGAGTGGGAAACCTGTGGTCCTCCTAATAGTGGGGGACTCCTACTTCCATCAGCCTCAGCTGAATAACAGGGGCTGTAGTCCTGCAACATTTGGAGGGCCACAGGTTCCGCATCCTAGACTAAAGCATGACAAGCAATCCTGTGCAAGTCTGCTCAGAAGTAAGTTCCCAAAGAGGTCAGTAGGATTATTCCCCAGTAAATGGGTAGAGAGCTGCAGCTGGAGTCCAACTGAAAATCTGGAGGGTCACAGATTCGCCATCCCTGCTGTACCCTCATAGGAAGCATCATTTTTATGTTTCTTAGAAACACGTGAAGCTGTTTTTGATTGAGTCTCTTCACACAGGACATAGTTCTTCACACTGCCCATAGCTGAACAATGAAATTCGCTCCTATAAGAGGCAGTGATGGCCACCAACTTGGATGGCTTTAAAAGAGGATTAGACAGATTCATGGAGGAGAAGGCTATCAGTGGCTAGTAGACACGATGGCGATGCTCTGCCTCCACAGACGGAGGCAGTATGCTTCTGAAGACCAGCTGCTGGAAATTCAGGAGGGGAGAGTGTTCTTGTGTTTGGGTCCTGCTTACGGGCTTCCCGTGGGCATCTGGTTGGCCACTGTGAAAACAAGATGTTGGACTAGATGGACCACTGGCCTGGTTCAGCAGGCTCTTATGTTCTTATGAGTCAGGCTGGTAGAAGCAACATGTCCAAATTCATCAGCCCCAGCCAGCACAGCCCGTGGACAGGGATGATGGGTTGTCATTTAACAGCATCTGGAGGGCTACAGGCTCCCCATCCCTAATGTGCAGCAACATAACATCCAAAGACAAACTCAGTACAGAAGATCTAGTCATGTCGAGAGCAGTCCTCCCCCTGAGGCCATTTTCACTGATGTTTAAATAGCTTGTTTACATTTCCGAAGCTGCCATTCCAGTGTATCCCGCTTTAACAAGATACATCCAAGTAGCTCAAGAAAGCCTTACAGCTGTGTTTGGTGTCATATCTAAAAAGGCCTTTTCCCATCCTCCTTCCCATGCAAGGCACAGATTGGGAAGTATAAAACCTGGCACCATATTTGAGCAGAAGCAGAAATGTGCCCTTTTACAAAGTCAAGCACTCCTGGCCATAACAAACAGAAGAGCAGCCTGGGCTGGTTTACAGTGCCCAGGAGCACACCTGCCTCTCCCATTGTTTAGTCTTCCTTCAGAGAGATAGAAATCAAGCTTTTAAACTTGCATTGTGATCTGTCTGCTCGCCTCTCTTCCACCGGCCTATGGGTCGGTTTTACTAGTTGTTTGGACTGGGTACGCATGTTCATTCTGGGTCTGCTCTGTGCACATTTTCCTGAGCATGTCGACGCTGCCACTGCAGCGCTGCTGCCGCCTGGCACTTAGCCATAAAATGCCGGGCTATAAATAATGGGTAAGGGCAGCCAACATCTTCCAGTAGACCATGCCACATCTCGTGTTTTCATCACTGATTTTTTTTATTTATTTTTTTGCTGAGATCAGATGTTCTGCAGCATCTAATATAGGTAAGGAGGTCTTGGGCCTGCTCCATGGGGGGGGCTATTTACACACCTGCAGAGGTAAATAGCTAGTAATCCCTCCTTTTAAACTGACGTAAAAGAGAGACTGAGCTGAAACACCTTCCTCTGTTCATGAGCATCAAAAGCATATCTTGTTTTATGGTGATATGCAAGCACTCTTTTAGTTTAGAAGGTGAGTAAGGGAGGACATGATAGATGTATATAATGTTGTGGGATTGAGGGCTGAGAAGGATGATTTGAATGAACCCCCTTTCCAGCCTCTGATTTGGGATCTGCAGGGGAAGAATCCCACTTCACTGGTCAGGCAAGTTTCCTTTGTTAAGCTAGCCTGTGAGCCATTGGCTTTGTCAAGTGTCCACCATTAGTATATATAAGAATATAGAACAGAGAGATCCTGTTGCTATTGGAACTCTTTCTGAAGATGGGCCTTCCTCCCACCCCCACCCCTACCCCTGGCAGCCTGAAGCCAAAGAGAGGCTTGTGTTTTTAATCTAGTCTGGAGAAACTGGGAACTAGGAAGACACACAGAGAGGCCTACTCTTTGCACCATGGCTTTGGGGTGCCTATTTACAAGCCTGATGGAAGAGCAAGATCTGTTGGACTCTTAATGTTGTGAACCCCTCCACTCAGCTGTATATATGTGTAAATTAAAACCATATATCCTATAAGACACCACAGTCTCTGCTAACTTTCATTCCAAGGAAACCAAACCCTGGGTAAAGTGCAGGAACCCCTGGAAGTCTCTCACTGCTTGGAGACTGGGCTGTGCGGAACAATAAGATTATGCATGGTGTGGAGAATGTGGATAGGAAGACATTTTTCTCCCTCTCTTGGAGTCGTTATACTAAAACACGGGGCCATCCAATGAAGCTGAATGTTGGGCGATTCAAAACAGGCAAAAGAAAGGACTTCTTCACACAGCACTCTATGGAATTCTCTCCCACAAGATGTAGAAATAAACACCGCCTTTAAAAGAAAATTAGGCAAATTCATGGAGGATAAGGTTATCAATTAAGCCGCCCGACTAGATCAGCCACACAGGGCCTTCTCTCTGTCCCACCAACGAAAACAGCTAGGTTGGTGGGGACTAGAGAGAGGGCATTCTCAGTGGCAGCCCCCACTCTCTGGAACTCCCTCCCGTTCGATCTTCGCCATGCCCCTTCCCTGGATACATTTCGCCGAGCCTTAAAAACATGGCTCTTTGGACAGGCCTTTGGGATCCCCGGGGTGGGCTAATTTCTCTATATTGTTTTAAAATTGTCTAGTGATGGCCCTAAACTGTTCTGTACTGCTGCTTTTTAAAATGATTCTTGTTGACTGCACTGTATTTTATTATGTATTTACATTGTACTGTTGTATTTTAATGTGTACGTCGCCTAGAGTGGCTTCGGCCAGATAGGCGACACAAAAATTAAATTTATTATTTATTTATTATTATTATTATTATTATCAATGGCTACTAGCCATGAGGGCCATGTATTATCTTCACAGTGGGAGGCAGTATTCAACCCAGTGAGTTTGAATTTTGTGGACAACGTTTTTCCTGGCATAGAGACAGTGTTGGGAAAAATTTCCTTGCTAACTCTTCTTCTGTTAAAGCAGGGTTAGCCAATGTGATGCCCTCCAGATGTTGCTCAACTACAGCTTCTATAATCCCTGACAACTGGCTGTTCTGGCTGGGATTGATGTCAGTTGGAGTCTAGCAACTTATGGAGGGCATCACATTGGCTACTCCTGTGCTAAAGAGTATCCTATTCACAGGGGTATGTGTAGTCCAGAATGCCAAAGTCACAACTGTGCAAGCTTATCTCTCTTTTTAGTCTCACAGCAACACTGCAAAAGGAGTTAAGCTGAGAAATCACATGGTAAGCTTCATGAGAAATCAGACTATGGCCTCGCTAGTACAAATCCAACCTGCTAACAACGACACCACACAGCCCCCAGGAAGCCTTACAGCCCCCCTGTAAAGCAGACCTGTATTATAATTCCCATAGCACAGAAGAGATGGAGAGAAAGAGAAGTTGGCAAGCTTAAAGCCATCACATCACATGCTTAGGGCTCAACTGATACTTGAGCTGAGGCCTCCTGACGTATGGTTTATGCCCGTAAAGACTACATTTTCAAGCTCCCTGCCTAAACCGTAAATTCAGTGGGCAAGTCTCTCTCTCTCTCTCTCTCTCTCTCTCTCTCTCTCTCTCTCTCTCTCTCTTGCTTCTCCAAAATAGGACAAACTTTGCAGGCAAAATGGAAGTTTTTGTTTAAGAAAAATCTGTATATTTTGGAAAGTTGTCTGTCTGTCCACCTGTTCTCTATGCATTCAGCCACCTCTCAAGGTTATTGTCATCAGATTTGGCATGATGGTTCTTGAGATCAAGGAGCAGGTTTTGGTCTATGTTTGGATACAAATTGAAGCCATTTTAAATCAAGATGGTGGACTGAACCTTACAAAACTGCACTGATTTTTATTTGAAGCCAATTTAAATCAAAATGGTGGACTGAACCTTACAAAACTGCACTGATTTTTATTTTATTTTATTTGGTTTTGTAGAATTCCTAAGCAATGCTGACTATGAGGATGCTAGCATTTTATAAGATAAAGAGGATTTTTTTCAGGCACAACAGAGACTTTTTGTTTCAGCAAAATGGAGGTATTTAAGCAGAAGCTGGCCCGTCATCTGTCAGGGGTGCTGTAGTTGCAAAATTCCTGCACTGAGTAAGGAGCCAGACTCGACAACCTCCCTCCCAGCTCTACAATTATATGATTCTACCACATGGGGAGGATGAATATAAAGTAAATGTGCAGCACAATCGTTTTCTTGTTAACTCTCCAATCAGTCCTGCTGTGCATGGTTTGGCTTTCTTCTGGTTAAGGATGCATGAGATTGCAGCCTTAGATACATTGGAAGCTGATCCAGTAGGACAAACTGGGCACAGCCTTACCACCCTCCGCCAGCCCCTCAACTCCCCACCATCTTACTCGCAACTAAAGCCATGAAGGCCCAGGGAGGAAAAAAAATCAGAAAAATGGGGGGGGGAACAGTGGGGGGAACAAATAAAACCAGAAAAAATGAGAAATGGGGGGAACCTGGAGGAATTGGGGGGGAACCATTTTCCCCTGAATTTTCTGGTTGTTTTATAGACCTTCACATCTCTACTTACAACCAATCAGGGGCTGGTTACTGGCTGCAGCACCACCTAATGCTGGCCTCCACATTTTGTCCTTCCATTCCCATGAGCACCAGTCACTACAGCTTATACTTGGTTTGTAAAAAAAAAGAATTTTTTTAAATGATCCTGATTTTTAAAGTCCTGATGTATTTAAGGTCAGAAGCCTGGAAATAACATGTGAACGTTTCTGAATGACAAGAACCTTAAGTACCATGTCAAAAGGGCACCCAGTTATTAATAAATACAACACCACTGTCTTATGATGCGTTCACACTCATTTTTCCTTGAGTTTTGACAATGTCACTTTCCCCCACAGGAGCTTATAATGGAAACTCCAATGACCTGACTCGGTTACCTTGTGGAATTATATTTTCCTTGGGGCGAGATTTCAAGAAGTGATCCTTAACCGTCAAATTATATGTGGTCGATACATCAAAGGCACTTGGCTCCATCTGACTGGAACCACCTGCTTCTTCAAGCACTGCGAAACTGGAACGGATGGGAGGGGCCAGGCCCTGTGCCTTATTTGCGTTACATCAAATATTCACATGGCATTTGATCCCATTAAATTTTAAAGAAGGTAAATGGGCGATCTTCCATACCCACTCTGATCTTTAAATTAGGACTGTATGGAAGAAGTTGAGAGCAGACCTAGAAGTTCGTCAAGGCAAGATGATTGCCCAGCTATACAGGCAAACTCTCCTGCCCCTAATTTTGCCGAAGCAGCAAGCTAAAGTATCCAGAGCCTGTTATGGTCCTTGTCAGAGTGCCCCATTTCCCCACACTAATGCTCAGCTTGTACATGTGTATATAAAACAAATATAATAGAAATGGCATAAATCAGCCTTGGGTCCTTCTGCCCCTGGAGCATATCACTGCTCTGGGAATGGGTATCAATGGCTACCAGCCATGCTGGCTATGTTCTACTTCCACTGTCAGAGGTAATCTGCCTCTGAATACCAATTGTTGGAAGCACAAACAGGGCAAGTGGTGTTCCATTCAGATTCTGCCTGTGAGTTTCCCATAGGCATCTGGCTGGCCACTGTGAGAACAGGAAGCTGGACTAAATGAGCTCTCCTTAGGCAGCCAGATCTGATAGGCCAAGTGGCATTTTAGGGATGCCTTTTCAGCCAAGGCTGAAGCTTCCTGCTTTCCGTCTGATTTGGTCTTATGACATCATCAGACAGCCAAATCTGATGCAGTGATGGTCACCAACTTCGATGGTTTTAAAAGGGGGTTAGACAAATTCATGGAGGATAAGGCTATCAATAGCTACTAGCCGCAGTGGCTATGTTCTGTCTCCACTGTTGGAGGCAGTTCTGAATGCCCTTTGCTGGGAATCACAAGTGAGGAGAGCGCTATTGCTTCCGGGTCCTGCTTGCAAGCTGGCTGGCCATGGTGAGATGCTAAACTAGATGGGCCCTTGGCCAGATCCAGCAGGGATAATCTTTTAATGCTCTTCTGAACTAAGGAACATGCAACTATATTTTAACAAGCATGTGCTTTTCACATCATAGAATATGGATTTCAAATTTGACATAAAATGTGAAAGAACCTTTACAATATAACAAGAATAGACAATTTTGAGATCGGTATATCATCTAGGGACCCTTTTTCTAACACTTGCAGAGTTGTGGGGTGAATTACCAGCCACTATTTTTCTTAGCATCATCTCCTCCTACATAGCCCAATGGACTGATTCAGAATACAGCAGTTTCCCGTGTTCCTCCCCCCTCCACAGCCTGCTTTTACTGAATATTCTCAACACATTTGTTCCATTTACTTGGGACTGTCTGGAAGACTGGAAAGAAAACATCTGTCTTGATTTCTTGGGTTATTTAATGGTCTGAGATGCATCATTTTATTATGCTGGTGATCACCTTCGACCTGGTGAGATGCTTAAAAAGGACATGCTGTCCTCTATTGGATTATTATTTCAGATTAATCAGATTCTGACTGCAAAAGAAAAATGAGTGTATACAACAGATATGCACATTCAAGGCAATTGCTGAAAGATTTCTCAGGGGATATTTTCATTTGTTCACGAGTGCTTCTATTTTTATATATAATGTTGCTCAGGATGTTCAGCAAATCAGGGGGAAGCAACATGACTGGCTGAGATCATGACAAAATATTAATTTCAGACTCTTGAGTGAGGAAGGGCCACAGCTCAGTGGTAGAGCACATGCTTTGTATGCAAAAGGTCCTAGGTGCAGTCCCTTGGGAAAGGGCCATTGCTTATTTAGTAGTGTGATCTCCACAATCTAGATCAGCAGGACATACTTAACTTCCAATAGTAAGCATGAGTTTGGGGTGTCTGTGTGTGTGTTCACTGTCAAATGGGGTGTAGTCATCCAGGGTCTCAGGGGATCTTTGACCCTTTACTTTTTTTGGAGCAGAGTCCCAGCAGGGTACCTCCGTCTCCAGCACCCTATGAGCCAAACAATATGAAAGGAAGAGTCTAACATGCTTCCTTGTCCTTTCCTGCTGACTGGAGCCAATCAGAGTGAGAGCAGGTAAGTCAGCCACTGAGAAGACTCTTCTCAGTAGCTAACACTTCCCTTTCATGCTTATTAGCTCCTAGGGGTGTCTGTTATTGGAGAAGGCATTAACAAGGATCTCAACTCAGCAGCAAAAATATGGGAGGATGCGGCATGGCTGTGGCTAATATGAAGGGACCCTGCACTTCTAAATTTGCCACTACACTACTGCTGTTAAAAGAAGAATTACGGTACTCTCTTCTTTTGAGCATCCTGTTATTGTTAAAGTTGGTTTAAACTTTACAGTGTTTGCTTTTGTGTTCACTGTCAGTCATAGATTTTAAGAGACATAATTGTCTGGACATGTTGAGAGGATGAAGGGGGTGAGGAAGTTTTGTGTTAATCTGATCAGATAATCTTTAAGGTCCTACATGTAGCTTTTCTTCTTTGTTGCAACATATAAATTTCTAATCTCAGAAGAGAGGGTAAAGTTTACATTGGTGGTTTACCTTCCACGTGTTCCTTTTCTGTTTTCCTCTCTTACATGTCTCTTAAGTTCTACATCTGGGAGTGCAATTATCTATTCATGTCTACTCAGAAGGCCTGAGGAGTTCAATGGGATGTACTCCCGAGTAGCTATGGACAAGTTACCTTTAACTTACACTGTTTGGGGGGGGGAAGATTAATGGGCAACTAGTGAAATAGTAACGTTTGTGTTTTTCTTTGACAAAAGGATGTCGCCATATTGATCAACATTTGTTTTAGTTTAAATGATGGGGTCAAGAAGGAGCAATATGGTCAGAGGAAGAAAGGGAGAGCGCATGGGACCCGCTGATACCTTGTGACCAAGGGCTCCCAGGAACCTGGAGCCAGCCCTGTGACAGGGCACTGAGAAAGAGAACTACCAACACGACACACGCTCATGCAGAGACACGCACACGCAATGTCATGAAGCAGAAACCTGATTGGATAGGCCATAGCTCAGTGGTAGCGTACCTGCTTTGCATGGAAAAGCTCCCAAATGCAAGGCAGGCCTTGGAAAGACTTCACTGTGAAACCTGGAGAGCTACTGCCAGGCAGTGTGGACAATATTGAGCTAGATGGACCAACGGTGTGACTTGGTCTGAGGCAGACCTCTTGCATTACAGGCAGATGGTTGGAAACCCAAGAAGCAGGTGGGTTGGGCGGCTTGCATCAGCTGTGTGCTTACAAATAAATAAATAAATGGGAATTCTTCAGGAAGAAAACCTGAATCTCCCACTCTGATACCCTGGAGAGCTACCACCAGTCAATGCAGATGTTGGTATACGGCAGTTTCCTATGTTCCTACGATGCAGAGCAAGCGAGCACCAGTTCAGACATTTTCTGCTGCGTCCCTTCCATCAGCTTGCAGGTATTAAATGACAACTGAGCGTCATCAGAAGCAATATTGCATAGACTATCAGCGTTACTGGCTTCGGTGGAGCATGGCCAAAGGAACCAAGAATTCCCCTGGGAACCATGCAGTACTCCTCCCCACATCAAACTGACTCATCTCTAGCACTCTCCAGTTTCTAACAAACATTTCCCTCCCCTCTTTGTGGGGCCCATGGAAATCTTCACTACACAAACCAGTTTATTGCTGCTTCAGCACTTGGCTGTCAAACTACAGGCAGGAAGTGCGGAACCGCAGCGAAGGTGTGAAGCAAAACACGACATGTTTGGCTCTGTCAAAGGAGGAGGAGAACCTGCATTAATGCAACAGGAAGACTGTTGCAGCCCCATGGAAACTTGACAGCAAGGTGTGTGGTGTGACAGAACAATCTTACAGAGGCCTATCCCCAGCAAACCACAAGATCCACCGTTATTAAGAGGATCCCCGCCCTGCTTTGTCTCGGCACTTGAGTGGGATCTTGGAACTGACACTCTGTTAAGCTTGGTGGGGCCATATCGTTCTGCCTGACTCTTGCTGACATTCCTTTGTGCCAAGTCATTCTAGTGATGGCAAATACAGTTTTTTAAAACTGCAGCATCAACTGTCCTATGCCGATGACTCAGTAAATACTGAGGTGCCCCTAATTATATGAAGGCAGGCAGAACACAAGTCTTATGAGGAGTAACTTGATACGTTTAGCTGAGAGAGAAAGAGAGAGAGAGAGATTCCAGTGAGACAGAACTATTTTAGGCACAGCTTGAAGAAACCCTGTGGACCAATAGAGCCCACACCCCACTGGGTATGAAATTCACTTTCTCTCAATGCATCTGGTTAGAATTATATGTTACACCACCCTTCTCCAACCTGGTGCCCTGAAGATGTTATGGACTATAACTCTCATCATCCCTGACCATTAGCCATGCTTGGTGGGACTGTAGTTCAAAACATCTGGAGGGCATCAAGTTTTGGGAAGCTGTGTTGCACCAATCAACATGGTTTCAAACCAGGGGTGTAATCATCCAGGGTCTCGGGGGGTCTTAGACCCCTTATTTTGGGGGGAGCCAGGTCCCAGCAGGGTCCCTATGCCTCCAGTGTCCCATGAGCCAACCAGCATGAAAGGGGAGTGTGCTAGCCACTGAGAAGAGTCGTCTAACTTGCTTCCTTGTCCTTTCCTGCTGATTGGAGCCAATCAGAGTGAAAGGAGGTAAGTCAGTAAGTCAGCCACTGAGAAGATCAGCAGCAGGTAGATAAAGGTGGAGACACTGAATCCAGTAATTCAGTCAATATCAATCACAATGAGAAAGGATAGTCAAATGGTGACAGTGACAGAGAAGCAAAAAATATTATTCAACCTGGGTCAGATTATTCTATAATCCTAGAAGCAGAGTTTGGAAGATTACTTTTAAAAAGTAATAAATTACAGTTACAATTACATGGCCCAAAAAAGTAGTAATTACGTTACAATTGCATTTGCTCTGAAAGTAACTGATTACTTTTTCTCAAAAGTAATCACTACAATTGCATTTCAGTTATTTTTTTTTAAAAAAATGCCTACAAGGTGCTGGCCTTGGCTGCTGCACATCTAAGTAGCCTAAAACAACATTAAAAATAAACATACACATACAGAGGTAGTAGAATAATTCTTTTTATCCATAAGATAGCAATGGTGGTAAGGCAGGTGGGGAGGGAGGCAGAGGCCACTACTCAGATATTTGCACACCAAACCAAGTGCAACCCCCCTAGTTCTATTACAATCAAAATGTAAAGGAATTACCCACTCATTCCTCAAAAAAGTAATGAATTACAAGTAATTCGTTACTTGTAATGAATTACTTCCAAGCTCTGCCTGGAAGGCTATATTACCTTAGAAGAGGGCATGGCTGTGAGGGGGTGTGGCTGGGGGCATGGCTGTGGCTATTATGAAGGGACCCTGCACTTCTGAATATCCCCTTTCTCCTTTTGGAATTAGGTTTCCTTTGTATGGAGATGCTTCAAGAGACTTAGCCTGCTGCTTTTGACTATAAATCTGTAGGTAGCTGTAAAAGAACTGTTGCAAAGAAATCAGTTCTGACAGGGTCGGAGGAGATGGGTCAAATGATAAGAGAGAACAGGATCACACTAGCAGAAACCTCAGAAGGAGGAGGAGTGGCAGATGTTGGCCCTGCATGAAGAGCACTGCATCTTGGAGGTTAACCTCCCCAAGAAGGAATTTTAATTTGCCGCTGACTCTCTTTTATCAAGGGCTCACTATGTGAGGCTCTTCTTTCATTTAGCACAAGGGAGAGTCATATTACCTCATTTCTGCTTCTCTAGGGGGATTCATGCTGCTTTCCCCTCTGTAGATGATAATTAAAGACAATAACAAACGAACTTTCATTGCATCGGTCTTCTCTAGATATAAACTGAACTTTCAAATTATATCTCTTGCTCCACCTGCCCCCCTTTTTGCATGAGAAATATCAAGACAGCTTTAGGAATTAATGATAACAATAATAATTTTCTTAGATTTACTTGGCTTCTTTGATTCTGAAAGATCTGACGGAACTTCAGAAGGTCTTGCTCTGAACTCTTCATCATATGAAATGATTGTGTGTCAAGCCATCTGAGCCAGTGTCAATGATGAAAGAAACTCTTTTCTCCAGAAACATTGGGTGAAAATTGGAAGCTACAGATCACCCTCTTTTTTCATCACCTACATCATCCCGACACAAACCCACCCGTACACTACGCTCGACATCCAAGGCCCTCCTCCGGGTGCTCGGAGGATGGCAACAAGGGAGAGGGCCTTCTCAGTGGTGGCCCCCAAATTATGGAATGATCTTCCTGATGAGGTGCACCTGGTGCCAACACTGTTATCTTTTTGGCACCAGGTCAAGACTTTCCTCTTCTCCCAGGCATTTTAGCATGCGTTTTTAAATTGTTTTTTTAAAAAATGTGTTTTTAAATTTGTATACAGTATTTGTTTTTAATGTTTTTAATTGTTGTAAACCTCCCACAGAGCTTCGGCTATGGGGCGGTATACAAATGTAATAAATAAATACATCAGTCAACTCAGATCCTTTCAGATCTGGGCCCACATAGGAAGCCGCCTTATACTGAATATACTGTATACTGATAAACCCTTGGTTTATCTAGCTCAGTATTGTCTGCACTGACTGGCAGCAGATCTTCCGGGTTTCAGGCGGGATATTCCCAGCTCTACCTGGAGATGCCGGGGATGATGATGATGATGATTTGATTTATATCCCACCCTTCCTCTCAGCAGGAGCCCAGGGCAGCAAGTCCCGGGGATTGTACCCGGGACTTCTGCATGCAAAGCAGATGCTCTGTTATTTGCCGGTAGAGCCATCAGAAGCAGCGTGAGCTGGCTGGCCCAGGGCCTTTCCGTAGAACAGAGATGGTGTGCTTGTGCAGTTGATTCTAGCACCTGTAGTTCGGAGAGATGTATAGTTCCTACGTGACACCTGTCAAGCATTTCCTTTTGAAAAGTGATGTTTATAGGTATTAATTTAATTTTAAAAGTGAGACCAGGGTAGTGAGTTCCAGGCAGCAGCTGCATCAGAAGAATTGAACACATAGTTCACAAGCTTACTAAGAAATTGTACCTGTACAAGGAAGCCTTTCCATGCATGTACACATTGTCTGCTGCAGGATTCACCTTTGGTGCATCTACAGCTGTGTGTGAAAATTCATTCTCAACTTTGACAAGTGTTGACACCATCAGGGCTGGTTCTAAAGGGTGGCCAGGTGGGGCACTGGCCCGACGGCCCCTGGAGCTACAGGGGGCCCCTCAGCTGCCCCTCTGCTCCCCTTCCACGATCTGTGCCCCCCCATGCCCCCCACCTACTTGTCTGCTGTCTTTTACCATTGCCCTTAACGAAGATGGCAGCTGCAGTTTCCCTAAGGTACTGAAGCCCCTGCTGCCGTCTTAGTTGATGGCAGAGATGCACGCGTGTAGCACGCACGTGTGCCATCAACAAAGATGGCAGCGGAGGCATCATCCCCTTAGGGAAACCGCGGCCACCATCTTCGTTAAGGGCAATGGCAAAAGACAGCAGACAGGTAGGTGGGGGGACATGGGGGGCCCGTGCATGCATGCGTGCACACGAGCATGAACACACACAAACACACACCGGGGCCCAGGGCAAGCTGATGCCCAAGGGCCCCAGCATTCCTGGAGCTGGTCCTGGACACCATACAAGTTTTCAGTTGTCCATCAAAGAAAAGCAAACTTCATAGAATCAGAATAGTAGAGTTGGAAGGGGCCTATAAAGCTATCAAGTCCAACCCCCTGCTCAGTGCAGGAATCCAAATTAAAGCACACCCGACAGGTGCCTGTCCAGCTGCCTCTTGAATGCCTCCAGCGTAGGAGAGCCCACCACCTCCCTAAGTAATTATTTCCATTGGCATACAGTTAGGAAGTTTTTCTTGATGTTCAGTCAAAATCTGCTTCCTGTAACCTGAGCTCATTATTCCATGTCCTGCACTCTGGGACAATTGAGAAGAGATCCTGGCCCTCCTCTCTGTGGCAACCTTTCAAGTACTTGAACAGTGCTGTCATATCTCCCCTCAGTCTTCTCAAGGCTAAATATGCCCAGTTCTTTCAGTCTCTCCTCGTAGTCGACTTGGAGGCACATAACAACAACAGTCCCTTGATCATCTTTGTTGCCCTCCTCTGAACGCAGTACTCAAGATGAGGCCTAACTAGTGCAGAATAGAGGGGAACTAATACTTCACATGATTTAACTTTCTTGCAGCCTCATCACATTGTGGAAACTATACTTCCGTTAATGAAGGTAGAAAAACAAAATATTGTTCCGTGCCACCCCAATCTCAGAGCGATGTGAGACTTCCAGGGGCTCTGCGCTTACCCAGGGTTTGGTTTCCATGGAAAGAAGGTCAGCGGGGACTATAGTATTTAATAGGATATATGGTTTTTATTGACACATATTTGCAACCTGAGCTTAAGACGGAGGGTTCACAGCATCAACAGTCCAACAGATCTTGTTTTTTTTAACAGGCTTGTAGAGAGGTCCCCCTTAGCCATGGTGCAGACAACAAGCCTCTTTGTGTCTCCATAGTTCCCCACTTCTCCAGACTAGACTAAAAACACACAAGTCTCTCTATGGTTCCAGGATGGGGGGAGCCTCCAGCCAGGTGATGGGGGGAGGAAGGCATCTCTCCTGAAAGAATTCTAAATGGCCCACATTGCCTCTCTGGCAGATTCTTATCCTTGTTAATGGGGACACTTGACAGACCCATTAGCCACTCTATTAGATAAAAGGAGACTAGCCTGACCAGTGGAGCAGGTTTCTTCCTTTGCAGGTAGCATCTTTTACAGGCACACTGTTCTGATTTGGAAAGGGTTTTGCAGATATCATCCAAACCCACCCCACAATCCTATAACACTACGTAGCTGCCAGTTCCATATCCAAACTCTTGTCTCCTTTGACCCTGAATGATACAGCCTGAACGTCTTGGGACAGATGCTTCAGTGTGCATTTGCCATACTACAAATCTTCACACATTTTGCATCCGTCTTTCTTCCTTGTACTCCTCACTCTAGACGTTATTGTATCATCAAGGCTGGAATCCCTCACACCTTCTATAACACCCTGTGAGCAACCTCTCTCCCTTTGTCAGGAAGAACTATAGCTCAGTGGTAGAGCATTTGCGTACGCAGAACAATCCTTGGCATCTCCAGGTAGGGCTAGGAATATCCTCTGTCTGGAATCCAAAAGAGGCACTGCCAGTCAGTGAAGATAATACTAAGCTAGATGGATCAATGGTTTGACTAGGTATAAGGCAGCTTCCTTATGTTCCTATTTCAGTCTTGGCTTTACCTTTTCCCAGAAGGCATCACTGATTCCCCCAGAGCTCCAACAGCTGTTGAGCGTACCTTGGTTTCAGCTGATTTATTCCTCCAATTCATCTGCCAGTTTCTGCAAAACTTTTTTTCCAAAGCAGCACATTTTGTGCTTCAAAATCTTGCAGTGTCCACAGTAAGTACCTTAAAATGGCAGACACACAGAAACTCTGTGTTCCATCTACATATATAAAAAATCTCCATCACCATATGTCATTTGGCATCTGAAATGTTCATGCAATTACATATATATACATGAAACAAAAATATTGTTGCGCCTCCCCCAATCTCCGAGCGGTGAGATTTCGGGGGTCCCTGCACTCATCTAGGGTTTGGTTTCCTTTGGGAAAGAAGGTCAGCGGAGACTGCGGTGTCTTTATGAAATATGGTTTATTTATTTACACACATTCCAACCCATTCAAGGATGGAGGTGTTCAATGCATCAGCAGTCCAATACCCAGCTTTTCCATCTGGGTTGCAGGAGGCACCCCAAAGGCCATGGTGCAGAGAGTTAGTCTCTCTCTCTGCCCTGCCTTCCAGTTCCCAGCAATTCTCTCGACACACTAAAAACACAAAACTCTCCTGGGCTCCAGGAGGGGGGGGAAGGAGGCTCTCCTGAAGAGTTTCAATGACAAAAGGATCTCCATGGGTGCAATCTAGAAATATGAAGTTGACTTCAGTTTCATTCAGATCAGTGGCATTTTCCCAGGCTACAATTCCTCCTCCAAAGCTACCTTTTTGTTTCCTGATTGCTTTCCTTTGCGTTCCCAAGCAAGGCAAATAGCAACTTTGACTTTTTAGATCAGGAAAATGTAATGGAGAGGAAATGTTTTTTTAAAAAACAAAACAAAACCGCTGCGTGGTCCCAATACATGGCTGATTTGAAAGAGGATTTGGGGAAATGTCAGGAGATCCAATTATGAATTGCCCACTTAATTTTCTAGTTTGAACCTTACTCTCATGAAAGTGTGCATAAAATTGCAACCTGACTACTGAAGTCTTAACTACTGGGATTTGTGGGATTTAAGTAGACTTTTTTATATACATAGATTGTGCCCATTGTGAACAAATGAAAAACAGGATGAGGGCATGAAGTTTGCCCCGATCCAAGGGATGTTTATCTGCTCCACTCTTTGTGTGTTTTCATGGAAACTTTTACTTCTGCTGCTTCACTTCAAGCCAATTTCCTTGCTTAAAGAGTTCTGACCAAGGACGTACTTAGGTGTGGGTCTTAATTGTTGCAGCCAGTTTCCGGAACAAGCTGGCCCAAGGGATGGTTTTCCGTATGTCACCATAGCAACAAAACACAAAGCTGACTAATGGTCTATTCCAACCAGCCAGCTCCTTCGCCTGGGAGTTAAGCGGAGTAACCTTTCCTAGAATCAGCCTGCTTGTGCATCTCCAGTGTGCTTTCCATCAACTGGTTTGGAGAATCTATCGCTGGCCATTTGCCAAACACTGAATAAGGGAGGCTTCTGTAAATCAGATGATGACTCCCCCCCCTTCCCCAGTCATTTGATGCTTACATCGCTACACTGTGCTGAATCACAAGGATGGGGGTTACATAGGGTTAACCAGGCAAAACGAATTACTCATGAAACACTCCACATTCAGGGATGGTTTGGAAGCCCCACTGATTCTGTTCACCAGATGTGTGCTATGTGCTCATATATTATGGAGATATCATGCTGAAGAGCAAAAGCAACCACATTCACAATCCACGTGGCTACACATTCTGTAGCTCAGTGGTGGAGCATCTGCTTTGCATGCAGAAGGTCCCAGGTGTCATCCCCTGCATCTCCAAGAGGGGCTGGGAACATCTTCTGTCTGGAATCTAGACAGGCAGTGATCTAACTAGGGATAACGCAGTTTCCTATGTTCGTATTTCAGACTTGGCTCCACCTTTTTATGAGAATGCATTTACTGATTCCCCTGGAGCTCCAACAGTTGCTGTATGTACCTTGGCTTCAGATAAACCCCCCCCTCCAATTCATCTGCCAGTTGATGTTGTTTGCAAAGCAGCAATCTCTGAGCCTCACATGGCAACCACACAGAAATTCTGTGTTCCATCCACTCAAAAAAATGTCCATCTCTGTATAACTTGCATCTGAAGTGTTCATGCAATGCTATGCACTTTTTTTAATTGCACGGAACAAAACTGTAGAGATCAGTTGCAGCCCTACGGATTCCATGAAATATTTCTGATGTGCCCTTCAGAAGTGACATTTTCCTCCCTTAGTGACATCACGGGTGCAATCTAGAAACTGCTATGTTGACATCACTTTCGTTCAGATCAGTGGAACAATGCATCCTGGTTATATGCATGTCGACTCAGAAGTAAACCTCTGTCAATTCAGTGGGCCAAAGGGCCAAACTAGAGAAGACATGGGAAATCTACAGATAGGTCCTGCAATGTTTTCCTCTTAAAAAAAAAAAAAGGAGCTGGGAGGAGAATGCATTATCAGTGACTGCAAAAAACTGGTTGACTGTTGGGGAGGAAGAAAGAAATGGAGTGTCCTAGAAAAGGTAAAGACTGGCAGGCTGGTACCCTGATTCCACACACTGCAACATTTTGATGTAGGTTCCTCTTGTAACTCCTATGACTAGGAAGTCTCATGCAGCTATAAGTATGAACAGTTGAATTTGCGCCTCGATAAAGGGGGCAGGTTTTGGGCCATTTTAATGTGTCAAATGACAATCTTCAGGCTGCCTTCTTTAGGCTGACTTTCTCTTTCACTGGCCAGCAATTTAAATCTTGCAAACCTGGTTCTCTGCCCAATTCCATGAAAGTGATATAGGTAGCCTGGAGGGAAGGAGCCGACTAACTGAGGGGAAATACATCTCCGGATGGCTTTCGGTACGCAAATCTCTCTTCCTTTTCCTCCCATACGGATCCCCCCCTTTATCTCTCAAGTGCACTGTCCCTGCAAAGCATGTCTCAGCAATAAAGGATCTTGTTCCCTGCAATGCTGGAATCTCCCTCCAGAGGCTGTGGGAGTTGGCAAAGGATGGCTCTGAATGATTATAGATTTTGTGCGATCTGGCAAAATTGACGTTTGTTTGCTGCCTGTGCCAGATTTAGATGAAGATCTCCTGGGGGCAATCACAGCATTTTCCCCAGTGCTGCACGTAGCCATAATAGAACCTTGGCACAGAATAGATACATAAAACAATGAGAGAGGGAGAGGGAGCTGTTAACTGTTTCCAGACCACTTGAAACAAAAATTCAGGGCAGTGATCCTGAGTCAGGGGATGTCAGCTGTTTTTGCCTGTGCCTTTTCCCTGATGTAAGTTGCCCTGCCATTGTAGCTACAGATTGATATCACAGAAAAGCAGGATAATGATTATGATGAAGAAGAAATGTATTACTCACCCTTCACCAGTAGGTCCCAGAGTGGATTACAGCAGTTTAAAATCCAGTATTAAAAGCAGTCCGGACAAATTACACTCAGAGGAATAGGGTGGATCCTGAAAATTCACATGTCAGATGCCAAAGGCCAGGGGAAAGAGGAGCATCTACAGCATTCACCAAGAACAGTACAGTGAAGGTGCCAGGCGCACCTCTTTGGGGAGGAAGTTCCATAATTTAGGGGCTGCCGCAGAGAATGCCTGGGCCACCATGGCCCGAACTTCTGAGGGCCACAGAACTGCCAAGAAGGCCCTCTCTGCTGATCTGAGAGGATCTGTAGGGAAGGAGGTTGTCTCTCAGATATTTGGGACCTACACAAAGTCATTTAGGGCTTTAAACATTAGCGTGAACACCTTACAATTACCTCTCTCTCTCTCTCTCTCTTCCTTTTCCTTTTCCTTTTCCTTTTCCCCAGCAGGGCTAATAGCAACTTTTGTCATTGTCATTGTTGAGACCACCTTAATGGTACACCTAAACATGTAAATTGTGAACATATTTATTTATTACATTTTTATCTCACCTTTCCTCCAAGGAGCTCAAGGTGCCATACGTGGTTCTCCTCGCCTCCCCAGTTTATCCTCACAACAACCCTGGGTGGTCTTCAGCTAAGTCCTACTCAGAGTAAACCCACTGAAATTAATGAAACCTAGTCATGTCCATTAACTTCAATGGGTCTACTCTGAGTAGGAGCAGCACTGAATGCCACCCCCTGTGAAGTAAGTCAGGCTGAGAGATAGTGACTGGCCCAAGATCACCCAAGGAACTACATGGCTGAGTGGGGATTTGATCTAACCACTACTCCACACTACCTTATACTAGGACAGACTGACCATCTAGCCAAGTACTGTTTATACCAGGAGTGTGGAACTATTTTTTTTTCCAGCAGAGAGCCACTTTCGCTTGGAGGTAATTTGTCAGGGGCTACATGCCAGCAGTGGGCAGGGCTGGTGCTAGTGGTGGGTAGGAGTCGTCTTCTCTTAAGATCATCACTTTCAGCACCTTGGACAGATCCCTGAATGTTCAGGCTAAAACCTGGAGCGGATTCACTGCCCCACACCATCAGAGCCATCAGTCTCTTATGTCTGGTGGAGGCACAGTCCAGTTCTTTCCAAGCTGCTGCTTCTACACAGGCCAGGCTGAAAAGCACTGGCAGAGCCCTGATCACTGTGACATTCAAGGATTAAAAGGTGGGTGGCCCCGTCCACCTGTCCAAGTTGGCCCATGAGGAATTGGGGAGGCAAGGTTCTAGCCCACCAGCCACATCCAGTTCTCAGCCCCTGCTATACCTCTCCTGGGCGGCTGGTGGCTCCATGTCAGTGGGGCAGTGGAATCTGCTTCAGCACCTTGGGCAGCTCCTTGAAGGTTCAGACTGTCCCACTGACATGTAGCCACCAGTCACCTCTGGTACCACTGCTCCCTTCCCTAAAATGAGACAAACAGGTGTTGGAAAACACACGTAGTATACACATGTGCTTGCCAGAGTGTCAGAACAGAATGCAGTTCCCTTCTGAGAGTGCTTTGCAATGTGTGAAGGCCTCTCTGACGTAGCTGATGCTCATTGGGACTGGTAGGGCAGAAGGTGCGGAGGCCCAACAGGAGGTGGAGTCAGGGCTAATGTCAGGCAGTGCCAAAAAGAAAACCCTACTTTTGTCCCCGTCCTTGTTCCTGATGAGGTCTTCAAGGACAACACTCAGGCCTAAGAAGAAAGAAGCTGACAGCCAGTTGCACTTTCTGGGATTGGTTGTCAGCAAGAAGGCAGGCAGGTGCAGGCTGGCTGGCTGAGGGCAGGCTGAGGTTGGAGGGCAGTGTCCCACTTGTCCTAATGGAGCAGCCTCCATTGCCCAGCCTCACAATGGAACGAAGACCGATGTGTTGTCCTCGGCTCAGGGGGACGCACCGTGTGTAACCTGAACTCTCTGATGTAATTGATTAAACCATCCTCCACCGATGCCTTTGGGACCATAGATGCATTTCTTGGCAGCTCAAACATGTTTTTCCAAGGCAGATTTCCTGTAGAGATTTAGACACTGAATGTGAACGGCTTGAAGTGGTGGCTATAAAAGCTGACCCAGTCAGGAAATGATAGGTGACTCTGCAAATGGGGCTTTGAACTGGGGGAGCTGGGCTGTTTACAGAGCAGGAAAATGTCAACCAGAAAGAGTTGATGGAAGGCAAGCAGGGAAACATCCATGGAGAAAAAAACAGCTGTGAACATACAGCATATGAAGTGCCGTAATGTGGGGAAGCCAACAGAAAGAAACTGGGTACATTCAGAAGAAACTTTATCGGGTGCTCTTCTGGGCAATCCATTTGTCAAGCATTCGTCTTGATTTGCTTGTGCAACTCTTTTGTGGTGGTTAGATGATGTCCAGCCATTATTAAGAATAGGGGAGAAATTCAAATCAGTTCACATTTAAAGCCGGATCTATCCAATTCACACATTGCAATACAATATGAGAACCAAAACACAGCCATGCTTCAAAATTTGCACTGTTCCGAATTTTGCAAAGCATTTCTCCAACTAAGCGATGTTTACAAAAACGCATGTATTAGGGGGAAATGTGCTTTAAAATAAACATATTAGTGAAAATAACATACAAAAATGCATTATAGTAAAAGAAATTGCTTGCCGTATGTGTGCACTAGTCAAAACTTCATGGATACGTGTTTATTAGGAGAAATTCACACTGAAGTACTGAAAAATCTTATAATTTTTTTACATTAAACAAATTGCAAATCACTGCAGAAATGTGGAGGACTGAATTTGAGATTGGAACTGAAAGAGAACTGAGAGCACAAAAACTGACACATCCTTCCATCCATAGTTGTTATTGAGCACTTGTTCTGACTTTATTTATTTATTTATTTATTTATTTATTTATTGGATTTCTATACCACCCCATAGCCGAAGCTCTCTGGGCGGTTCACAACAGAATAAAACAACCAATATACAATTTAAAACCACATATAAAATTAAAAACACTCAAAAAATACAACGGTGAACTGTTAATATACTAAAATACTATAAGTATGATGTGTAAATACAAGATGTTATGATGTAAAAAAAATAACTGATTAAAAAGATTAATGTAATTAAAATGTGCTTAAAATGCCTGGGAGAAGAGGTACGTTTTAACCTGGCGCCGAAAAGATATTAACGTTGGCACCAGGCGTATTTCAAGGGGGAGATCGTTCCATAACTCGGGGGCCACCACTGAGAAGGCCCTTTTTCTTGTCGCTACCCTCCGAGCTTCTCTCTGAGTAGGCGCCCGAAGGAGGGCCTTCGATGTTGACCGAAGTGTATGGGTAGGTTCATATTGGGAGAGGCGTTCCAACAGGTATTGTGGTCCCATGCTGTGTAAGGCTTTATAGGTTAAAACCAACACCTTGAATTGGGCCCGGAAACATATAGGCAGCCAGTGCAAGCGGGCCACAATCGGTGTTATATGTTCGGACCTCCTGGTCCCAGTTAACAATCTGGCCGCTGCATTTTGCACGAGCTGCAGTTTCCAAACCGTCTTCAAAGGCAGCCCGACGTAGAGCGCATTACAGTAATCTAATTTAGAGGTTACCAGAGCATGAACGACTGAAGCAAGGTTGTCTCTGTCCAGATAAGGGCGTACCTGGGCCACTAACCGAAGTTGGTAGAAAGCAGTCCGTGCCACCAAGGCTACCTGAGCCTCAAGTGACAAGGATGGTTCGAAAACAACGCCCAAGCTACAAACCTGCTCTTTTAGGGGGAGTGCAACCCCATCCAGAACAGGTCGAACATCCATCATTTGGTCAGAAGAACCACCCACTAACAGCATTTCAGTCTTGTCTGGATTGAGCCTCAGTTTATTAGCTCTCATCCAGTCCATTGTCGCGACCAGGCACCAGTTCAGCACATCGACAGCCTCACCTGAGAAAGATGAAAAGGAGAAGTAAAGCTGCGTGTCGTCAGCATACTGGTGATAGCGCACTCCAAAACTCCTGATGACCATACCCAGTGGCTTCATGTAGATGTTAAAAAGCATGGGGGATAGAACTGACCCCTGCGGAACTCCATACTGTAGGACCCAGGGTGTCAAGCAATATTCCCCATGCACTACCTTCTGGAGACGACCCGCCAAGTAGGAGCAGAACCACTGCCAAGCAGTACCTCCAACTCCCAAATCAGCGAGTCTCCCCAGAAGGATACCATGGTCGATGGTATCAAAGGCCGCTGATAAATCAAGGAGAATCAACAGAGTTACACTCCCCCTGTCTTTCTCCCGGCAGAGGTCATCATACAGGGCGACCAAGGCTGTCTCAGTGCCAAAACCAGGCATGAAACCCAATTGAAATGGATCCAGATAATCAGTCTCATCCAAGAGTGTCTGGAGCTGGTCTGCAACCACTTGTTCCAGGACCCTGCCCAAAAATGGGATGTTTGCTACCGGCCTATAATTGTTAAAGTTTTCTGGGTCCAGGGAAGATTTCTTCAGGAGCACTTGTTTGCAGGGTGGCTATACATCAATGAGCAATTGCTCTGATTTCATCCTGATTTGTTTGCAGGTGATTATATGTCTTCTTGGTAATCAACCATTTATCCCACACTTTTTAGTGCCGTTCCCCATCACTTTGCTAACTACAAAAAGTCTGGGGTTTTTTAAAGTGGGTTTGTTTTAAAAGAAGGCTTTGATCCTTTTGAATTGCACAAACCTATATTTCCAGTATATAGTTGAGTCCCTCCTGCAAAATACTAACCAGTAGTAGCCAGAGAGCCCAACTACACATTATACAAAAAATGTGTATAGTAATAGCCCAGTGACTCTGGCCATAGAGCCATAGAATAGAATTGGGGCCACATTATATGGGGAAAGGGATTTAACCATTCCTCTAGTCCCAACAAAAGAAAATCCCACCCTTTGAAGCTGATTTTAGCTCCATTGAGGCCAATGGAAAATTAGTTAATAGGAACTTGGGAGGAGATATTTCTGTTGGCTACATAGCAGGGAAGAAATGGCTCTATTAGCCCCTCTAAAGGAGACTAGTCTGACCAGTGGCACAGATGTCTTCCTTTGCAGGTTGTATCTCTTATATGAACACAATTATAAACTAGAAAGGGTCCCACAGATATCATCCAAACCCACCCCAACAATCTTATAACAGTATGATATGCAGTGCTGTGATATCATAGCATTCACTGTTTCATCCCTGATTGGGTGGAATCATCCATCTGACTAGTTTAGGGGAAACAAAGTGTCAATAGGGGAATCAGTGACACTAAACAGAGAAAGGAATGTGTATATTCATGTGTATATTCATGAATATTCACACTTACCAGGAAAAAATTCTATCCCACAAAACTGCTACGTTTCTTCCTTCCCCCTACTTGAAAATAGATAATATTCAGCACAAATCTAATACAAATCACAACCCAGCCCTAAACTTGGTGGGTGGCTTTCAGCAAACCTCTTATCATTCAGGGTTGTTTTTTTTAAACCCTGCCTATTAAAATTAAAATAATACTTAACTCATGGGGTTCTTGGGATCAAGACTGAGATAAGAATTACAAAGCATTTACACTCCAAAACATTGCCAACATAAATTACTTGTAATCCAAGGGGGGGGGGGAACAACAACTTTCAAGATGTTCACCTGGGCCTACTTGGCTCTCCCAATGCATATCCGCAAGCAGAAATGTAATTAAAAACCCCTCCTAAATGAAGGGGAAGCAGGTTTATATCATCATATTTTTTTCCACCTGATGATCAAAAAAAAATACTGTTTTCACATCTAAGCCAGCAAGGCACGGCTGGTTGATGTGTACGTTGGTATCTCCCCAGGGAGCAAAAGGGGGAACAGCAACAAAAGGAAAACTGTTTGAGGTTTTGCTCAAAGGAAATTCCAGTAATCATGAATAAAGCAAACAATGTTGCTGAAGGAGCCAAGGCTGGTAATGGCTACTGTGGTGAATAATCACCTCTCATGTCACTTTGATGTTTTTACCAGCTTCTTCCTAGTCATACTGTATATATGACACAATAGCTAAATCTAAGATAGAAAAGAGATGACGATCTTGTTGGACTTCAGCTCCCATCAGCCCCAGCTGGCATGGCCAACGGTCAGGGATGATGGGAGTTGTAGTCTGGCAACTTCTGGAGGGCCACAGGTGCCCTAGCCTTTAGAAAAAACAAGCCATTTTGCTGAAAGTTTCCACTGTTTGGGGGAGGGCAGCCACCAGTTCCCCACACAACGCCCCAGAAAGACACTTTGGGGAAAATACAAAATGGCAGGTGGGTTGCCATCACAAGAGCTCTGCAGTTGGCGCTGCCACTGCTAATGGTGAGCCCCACCCTAGAGCCTGTTGGAAAACAGCCTCCCTATGAATATTTGGCAAAATGCCCTCCCCACTTCACTGCCCCGCAAATCAGGTGGAGAACTTTGCACAACTCTACAATACACAAACTAACCCCCAACACATATTTGTCCCTACCACAATGCAGAATGAGGGTGTCTTTCTCAGGAAGCAAAGGTTGAGAATGTCATGATAGCCTGACTTAATTTCATTAAGTGGGATTTTTTTCAGACAGGACCTTCCAACCATCTCTGGATGTTAGGTGGGGAGGAAATTGAGCAAGTACACTTTTCCAGATATTTTGGGGTGGAGGTATGTGTCTCAAACAGGAAGCTGAGCGCAATATGCAGAGTTCACAAAGGAGAAAGTGGCAAAAGGGGCATTGGGTATTTTATGTCTCTGTAGAACTAGGAATGAACATCTGATAGTACCAGCACTGGAGATGAACAGCATCTCTGTGAGGCCCAGATGTGAGCCTCGGGGAATTTGAGTCCTTTGTTGATAGTCCAAACTAAAGACTGGGTTCCTCCGGCAATTACTTTAACATCTGGGGAGTGGGCATATGGAAATCTTCTTCATGCACGAAAAAACTATAGGTCAGGTGTGGGGAATCTTTGGCCTTCCAAATGTTGCTGAACCACAACTCCCATCATCCCCAGCAAGCAGGGCCAATAGCCAGGGATGATAGTAGTTCAGCAACATCTGGAGGGCCAAAGGTTCCCCACACCTGACTGATCGGTGGATCTTGTCCAGACTTCAGATTGTATGCAAACAATATATATACGTGTACATATATAATGGTGATAATGTCACAATGTAGTCTGTCACTTAAAATAAGTATTTATGAACAACAACAAGAAACAGTAAGTGGGAACTAAGGCTGCATTCAGGTATGGGGATTATTGTGTTTGTTTTACGGATTATAATGGTAGCTCTTCTGTCCCTATTTGTAACATTCTCAGTACCTGTTGCAATATATGGAACTGTGGCTTCTTGACTGATCATAGTGCCAGATTTCTAGATGCTAGATTTCATTCACACCAGTGTGCACGGTGTGATGCAACAATGAACATCATTGGATATGCTGCTACTCTCCCACACTTTCTGCGCATGCACACTTCTGTTCCGCCATGATTTCCCCAGGAAAATGGCAGGAAAGAATTGCATGCCGGTATACCACCCCAAATTTCATCGCTTCACTCCTGCAATTTTCTGAATTAATGGCGTTGCAAACAGGTTTTTTTTTTCTGGAAGCAATTAACGTGGAAATGAACACTGAACTTCCATAAGATTTCACGACATTTCCCGAAGTGGTTTTTGCGTCATGTGAAAGATCAGATAAAATGCAAACATTATCAGGTAAGGAAATGTCAGGAAAACAAAATAAACTCTGACTGAACGCAGCCTAATTTTGCACACTTGTTGTAATACTATATTATATCTGCAAAGTATATAATAGAACATATGGTTAAACATTGTGTTGTTTTCTGTTTCACCAATACATACTAGTCACCATTTTTCAATAAAGTGGCCATTGAGTCATCCTCCTCCTCCTCTTATCCTAACAAACTTTGTCAGTTTTGTTACTTGAATGACCTCCCATACCTCCCAGTCTTCCAATATGGGATGATTCGTCCCCCCCACTCCATTGTAACTAATTTCCATGCAAGTGCTGTTAATAGGTGTGGTCCCAATTCTCTGTATTCTGTTAAAACAAATTCCTTAACATAACCAAATCAGATAACTCATGAGTTCATTGGCAGAACAACTAAAACCAGCTGGCATATAGAATCAGTTGGCACACTTGTCACAGTGGGCAGGCGATGATTAAGCCTGTGGGCAGAAACAGCCATTGAGCAACCTGTCCAAATGCCCCTCCCTGGGACTGCAGAGAATAAAGCATCCTTTGTGGTGGCGGCTGCATCATCGTTAAAAAAGGAAAGAAAAAAATATTGATGTCTCACTTGGTCATCCGTAGTGCCAAGAGAGCATTGTGCATGCTCTCCTCATCTTGTCTCTTAATTCACATTATGCTCTGAGGGTGATTTGTGTGCATAATCACTGAGGGTGTTTTGTGCCAAGTCACTTTTATTGCTGGGTGTGTGTGTGCAGGTGTATGAAGTTGAATGTTTTGCACTTAGAGTACTTTGGTAGACACTGTTTTGGATGTCTGTCTGCAACAACCACTGCCTTTTTTGCACACCCAAGTTCCTGTTCACATTTGTGTGCATAATTATCTCTTTTGCATGAGCCCAGGCTTTCTTTTTGCATGCCTGCAAATAAGATGGGAGCTTTTCCAAAGGACTGTCAAAATCATCTCTCTGTGTGTGTTTTTTTCATCTTCTCTTTCTTCTTCTGTTCCTACAATTCTCTCCCAAGCAACAATTTGTTCCGGAGTGGTGGAAACAAATGACAGCCGTGTGCCTCCAAGACTGAGGCAGCATGTGATACGCAACAGCACATTGTTGTGGATCCAGTGCAGGCTTTCCCCTTGGTGCTAAATCAGAGAGAGCAGCCAACTTGAAGCGACCCTTGGGTGGTGAGCAGCACAAGACCACAGAGTGATCAGGCCAGAACTGCAAAGCTGAGTTTACACTAGGGTTGCCAACTTCTTTATTAGGCTTTTGCTCCTGTGCCTTAGACAGTTACTCTGTTAATTGCTGGTCATTCTCTGAAATGACGGAACGCTTGCCATGCATTTCTTGTACTCTGAGTTGGGGAAGGGCCCTCGTTCAATGGCAGAGGATCTGTTCTGCATGCAGAAGGTCCCAGGTTCTACCCTCAGCATCTGCAAGCAGGACTGGCAAAGACCCTATCCGAATGAAGCCCTAGAGAGCTGCTGCCAGACATGTAGACAATACCGTCTCAAATGGACTAGTGGTGTGACTTGATATAAGCAGTGGAGGCTGCTCCATTAGGGCAAGTGCCACACTGCCCCACCAACTTCAATCTGCCCCTCAGCCAGCCCCCACTGGCCTGCCTTCTTACTTACCAGCAGTCCAGGGATGGTGGCAGTACCTGTCAGCTTCATCCTCCTTTGTTGGCTCTGCCTGTCATTGGCTCTGGCTCCACCTACTGTTTGGGCTCCATGCCTTCCACCCCTCCAGTCTTGATGGGCACCAGCCACCACGTATAAAGCAGCATCTTATGTTTGATTTTGATTTCATTTGATATTTGTATGACAATTCTGCAGCAATCAAGTTGAGCTCACAGCATCTCACTACAATAACACAGCACTAACAAATATAAACAGCACTTCCTAATATTTATTTATTATTTGATTGATATCCTGCCTTTCCTCCCAGCAGGAGCCCAGGGCGGCAAACAAAAGCACTAAAAACACTTTAAACGTCATAAAAACAGACTTTAAAATACATTAAAACAAAACATCTTTAAAAACATTTTTTTAAAAAGCTTTCAAGTCCTGGGGGCTCGATAGAGAAGGTCCAAGGGCCACATTGACGCACACACACCTGGGGCCTGAGTTAGGGATGGGGGAGAAATTTAATACAGAAAGAAATATCTAATATCCAACATCCAATGTTCCAATTTGTATGTTTTAATGTGGTTATTCTGTTTTCATTTTGAATGCTGTTAATATTGTACACCGCTTAGAGATTTATTAATTTCCCCAAAAAACATGTTAAGGAGTATATAAATCCTCTAAAATCAATTCACAAAACTGCCTCTTGACATGCAAAGCTTAGCAAGTGAGAAGTCCTTCTGTCCATGCCTTGTAAAGTGGGGGACAGGAGCCATTATCAGCCCAAGGGAGGCATTCAGTTGTAGGCAACTTTCCGGGGGCCGCATGCCAACGGTGGATGGAGCCAGAGGCAAATGTGGGTGTTATGTTATGTTAGTGTTTATTTCTAGGCTGCCTTTTGGCCAAAAAGGCCCCCAAGGTGGCTCACACACAAATAGAAAAACATAAATACAAATCAAAACAACACAATCTACAAGAATTCAAACCAACAGAATTATAACATTTCTAAACAGCAACAACAACTAAAAACAAAAAGCAGTAATCATCTTGATAAAGGACAGTCCCCAGAAAAATGTCACTAAGAGCAGGGGGCAAAACAGCACTACATCTCAGTCTGCAGCTCCTCCTGATAAGTGCCAGGCAGAGGGGTGGGGCAAGGCAGGTGGAAAAGCTTGCCCCTTGATGGTCCCAGCAGTCTCATCCCTGCAGCACAGTAGGCTACTTTCCCAACCAGTATGCCTCCAGATGTTGTTGCACCACAACTCCCATCAGCCTCAGCTAGCATTGCCAATGGTCAGGAAGATGGGAGTTGTAGTCCAACAACATAGCAAATGTTGGTGGCCCAACTACATCCCTATCTGGACAGGGATAACCTGGCTTCAGTTGTCCATGCTCTGGTAACCTCTAAATTAGATTACTGCATTGCACTCTACGTGGGGCTGCCTTTGAAGACGGTTCGGAAACTGCAGCTTGTGCAAAATGCAGCGCCCACATTGGTAACAGGGACCAGACGGTCCGAACATATAAAACCGATTCTGGCCCGCTTGCACTGGCTGCCTTTATGTTTCCGAGCTCGATTCAAGGTGCTGGTATTGACCTATAAAGCCTTACACGGCTTGGGACCACAATACCTGATGGAACGCCTCTCCCGATACGAACCCACCCATACACTACATTCAAGATCAAAGGCCCTCCTCTGGGTGCCTACTCCGAGGGAAACTCGGAGGGTGGCAACAAGGGAGAGGGCCTTCTCATTGGTGGCCCCCAAACTATGGAATGATCTTTTTGACGAGATGCACCTGGCACCAACACTGTTATCTTTTCAGCGCCAGGTCAACACTTTCCTCTTCTCCCAGGCATTTTAGCATGTGTTCTATATTGTGTTAAATTTTTTATTGTGTTTTAAATTGTTTTTTAAAAGATGTATTTTAAATTGTATTTATTTTTAGTTATTGTAAACCACCCAGAGAGCTTCGGCTATGGGGCAGTATACAAGTTTAATAAATAAATAAATAAATAAACATCTGGAGGCACACTGGTTGGGAAAGGCTGGTGGCTCAGACAGCCCTCTCTATTCTCCATCATCTGGGCAAGCAAGAGTGCAAGGCCACGTTCTAGCCAGGCAAAAACACTCAAAGCAGGTGTGAAGCAAGGCCAGGGAGGGGTGTGACCTCGGGGAAGGGGATGTGGCTAAGAAGAGGCCGTGACCTGAGCAGAGTCCTGGGGTCTAGAGAGAGAAGCTTCAAGGGGCCACATTGACACACACACATGGGGCCTGAGGTAGGGACAGGGGAGAAATTCAATTCAGTTCTCATTTAAAGCTGAATTTTATCAAATTCTCTAAACAATATGATAACTGAAACACGGGCATCCCTCAAAATTTGCACTTATCCAAATGTTGCAGTGCAGTTTTCCCACCAACCAGTGTTTACAAAAATGCTTTGGGGAAAATGCATATAAAATGAATATATTAGTGAAAACAATGTAAAAACATGCGTTATATGAGGAGAAATTGCTTGCAAAAATATCTACAATAGTCAAAACTGCCCACAGAAAAATATTTATTATTTATTATTTGGTTTATATCCCGCCCTTCCTCCCAGCAGGAGCCCAGGACGGCAAACAAAAGCACTAAAGACACTTTGAAACACCATAAAGACAGACTTTAAAATACTTTAAAATTAAAACATATTGTAGTTTGTGTTATTATGTAGTCTTTTATTTCATAACATCTAATATCATGTCCTGTATTTGTGGTCAGTTGACTGTAAATAAAGATATGATTGAAAATTAAAACAAAACATCTTTAAAAACATTTTTTTAAAGCTTTCAAAACATCTTTTTTTAAAAAAAAAGTTAAAAACATATTGGTTTTTTTAAAAAAAGGTTTAAAAACATATTAAAAAGCAATTCTAACACAGACGCAGACTGGGATAAGATCTCAACTTAAAAGGCTTGTTGAAAATGTATTTATTAGGAGAAATTCACACTAAAATGCTGCAGAATGTTCTCGGGGATTATTTTTTTAAAAAAAATTACAAATTGTTGGAGAAGCCTAGAGAACTGAATTTAAAGTTGGGAAAAATGAGAAAGTAAGAGAACCAAAACTGATAGCTTTTTCTATCCCTAGCTTGAGGTTTTCCACCCCGGTTGCAGGAGCAACTCAAGATGTTTTTGTCAGTTGCCAATTTAAATAAAAGAAGAAAATATAATAACAAGATCAACAGCAGTAGTGAAGGATGGCTCAGCTGTAACAATTCTCATGGGGAGGTGACTTGTAACACTTTCAGGATATAGTTCTAGCTGCCAATTCTCTCTTGGCACTTCCTTAACTTAAAAAAGAGTTCGGCATTATGGTTAACCTTTGCATTCAGCGACTTGACTACAAGTCCGTGCATGTGACACCTGCATTTAAAATAATGATAAAAAGACTCTCTTTTTTTCTCCCTCCTTTTAATCCTGGTCACCCTGCCACTCTGAGGAAACAATAGGGAGGGAACAAAGTGACCAGGAACTAAATTATAAATCAGAATAAGAAGTGGGGGACCTTTGACAGAAACCGAAAGACCATTCTCTGTGGCTACAACCACACCATAGATTTAAAGCAAATTGAAAGCACATAATAATCATGGAAACTGTAGTTTACCCCTCACAGAGCCACAGATCCCAGCACCCTTAATAAACTGTATTTCTAGGATTATTGAGAGAAGCCATGTACTTTATGCTTTAAATGTATGGTGTGTACACAGCCAATGAGTCTTCTCCTGAATACAATCCTCAATATTTCTTTTGGATAAAAGTCTCCACATTGCTTGTTCACAAAGGCCTACATTGCTTTGTGTGCAAGGCCAGACCTACCATTAGGCAGAGTGAGGCTATGGCCTTAACCAGCTAATATTGTGGGATGGCATCTGTAAGCTGCTCCCCTCAAGTGGAAGACAGGGTGGTGTGTGATTCATGGCCTGTCACGGACCCCCTACAACAGCCTGATCCTTTGGAGCAGTGCCAGCTGGTGACTCCGTGCCAGCGAGGCAGTGGAATTTGCTCCAGGTTTTAGTCTGAACTTCCAAGGAGCTGTCCAAAGTGCCAAACCGAGTGTGGGAATGGGTTTCAGCACTTTGGACAGCTCCTTGGGAGTTTGAACTGACACCCAGAGTGGATTCCACTGCCCCACTGACATGGAGCTACTTTGCTTTGGAGAATGCTACCCCACCATCAGATTCATCTGCCAGCCCACTCAGCTTCTGTACATGGAATGGAAGGAGTGCACCATCCCGTTCTTTACTCCAGACAGCAAAATGTCTTGGGCATAAGTTCCATCTCGGTGACTTACAGCTAGCACAGCCATGTAGCAACCTAGGAAGGGCTGTAACTCTGTGATAGAGCATCTGCTTTGCATTGTAGAAGGTCCCAGGTTCGATCCCCAGCATCTTCAATCAGGGCTGAGGAAAGACTCCCTGGAGAGCTGTCAGTCGGTGTAGACCAGGTGTGAGGAACCTTTGGCACTCTGGATATTGCCGAACTAATTACCTAGAGAGGTGCCAATTGGAACCAATTAGCTAGAGAGGTAGTGGGCTCTCCAACACTGGAGGCATTCAAGAGGCAGCTGGACAGTTATCTGTCGGGAATGCTTTGATTTGGATTCCTGCATTGAGCAGGGGGTTGGACTTGATGGCCTTATAGGTCCCTTCCAACTCTACTGTTCTATGATTCTGTGAACTACAACTCCCATCAGCACCGAAAAACACTGCCAATACCCAAGCACACTGGGAGTCGCACTTCAGCAACATCTGGAAGCAACAAAGGTGTATGCAATACTGAGCCAGATCAGCCAATGGTCTATCGTGGAATAAGGTAGCTTCTTATGTTCCTAGACTCACTCTCTCCCTTTACATCACAGGTGGGTTCTCCTCCCTGCCTTTTTTTTCTCCTCCCCAGATGTTGTGTGATACATCTGGAGTCCTGCACGCTACAGCAGATTGAGGTGAAGGGAAGAACTGGGGTGGAGAAGCTGCATATGAAACTCAACAGGAGGCAGCCCACCCTTATGAAGCTTAAGTGGCAGTGGCACAAATATCCTGAGGGTGATCTGGCAACCCCACTTCACATCAGGTCGACTGAATCCAAACTGAAGAGTGCACTGGATTGCATCTTGAGTGAATCCTGCTTCATCAACCAACCTCCCACATCCCCAAGTGTGTTTTCCTGGTGGGACACCATCCCGTCACTTTTTCTACAAGCAGCCCCCTCCTGACCCCCTCTGATCCACCACCCCACCACCATCACAAAGAAGAAGAAGGCAGGAGAGGAGGGGGGCAGGCCAAACAATACAGCAGGCCAAACAATACAGCAGGCACAAAGTGGAGGCACTACACCATGGGGCGAGAGACAGGCTACAGGCTGGGGCAGGTGAAAAATCCTGGGGGAGTTGGAATTAAGCATATATTTGCCCACCCCAGTCTACAGCCTGTCTCTTGCTTCACATTGTGGTGCCTCCTCTTCCCGGCTGTACCCCTTCTGTGGTCTGGTGCTGCTGGGAAGGCTGTTGCTGCAGCCTCTGCTTTGTCATTCAGCCGCAGGGGGGGGAGGGCCAGGATCTCCTCTCTGTCGTCCCAGAGTGCACAACACAGAATAATGGGCTCAAGTTGCAGGAAGCCAGATTTCAACTGAACATCAGGAAAGACTTCCTAAGTGTTAGAGCCATACGACAATGGAACCAATGAACTAGGGAGGTGGTGGGTTCTCCAACACTGGAGGCCTTCAGGAGGCATCTGGACAGTCACCTATCCAATATGCTTTAACTTGGATTCCTGCAATGAGCAGGGGGTTGGACTTGACGGCCTTATAGGTCCCTTCTAACATTACTATTCCATGATTCTCTCTTCTTCTCCAGATTGGTGGCACCAGCAGACTGGTGGCACCAGAGAATCCGGGGGGGGGGGCTGCAAGGGTTGTGGTTGCCCAAAGGGGTGTGGCGTAAAGAGACCCTGCACCTCTCAATTTGCCACTACACCACACCCCATTCCCACCAGCAGTAGAGATCCTGTACCTTTAAGGTTGGCCAAAAAACAAATAAGCAACCAAGAAGTGAAACGCTTCCCAATTCTCCATCTGCATGCCAAGGAAAGGTTAAATTCCTCTTTTCTGGTCGTAATGCTGGCAGGCCTCCTACTCAGATCTCTCCCTCCCTCACTCACTCTTTTTAAAGCCACTTCCAAAAAATATAGTGGATTTCCTTATTTCCACACTTTCCAGTTTCCATCCATCTTAATTGGATTACTGCAATGGGCTCTTTGTGTGACTGCCCTTGAAGACTGTTTGGAAATTTCAGCTGGTTCAGAATGCTGTAACCAGGCTTTTGATTGGTGCTGCTTACAGTGAGTATGTGACTCCTACGTTATAACAGCTACGCTGGTTGCCAGATGGTTTGGGGCACAATCCAAAGTGGTGGTTATGCCCTACAGTGCCCCAAACTGCTGAAGACACACCTTTTTACACACATCCCTTTGACACATGAGATGTATTTTTTTGGTGATTTTGTAGGTTGTTCTAGTTGTTTTAATGTTGTATTTCAAAATTGTTGTAAAATTAATGATGTATTTTAAAATTGTTGCCCTAGGACCTCTGGGTGAAGGGTGGGTAATTTATTTATTTATTTATTGCATTTGTATACCACCCCATAGCCAAAGCTCTCTGGGCGGTTTACAATTAAAAACATTAAAAACAAATATACAAATTTAAAAACACATTTTTAAAGCAATTTAAGTAATAATGATTATTTAATTAATTATAATTAATAATTGATTATTTGAATCTCAAGGATCCAAATTCTAAACTCGCAATACCATATACACTGAAGATTTGGAGTTGGAATAATCCCACACTGTCTGATTGGAGGATTTCACTTGACGAGAAAGAACAAAAACTGCATCCCTTCCTAGCAGGCCAGTTTGCACTCTCAGCTTCTGGTTTAATAGGGGAGCAGTAGCCAATCAGGCGAGCGCATCAAGCTGAATATCTTCAATCAATTTCCCTGGGAGTCTTTCAGTCCCTGCAACGCGGCAGCATCTCCACCACTCCCTTTCTCTGCAATGACCTAAAACGTCAGCTCTGCAAAGCTGCGATCAAGCAGGCATACAGTGCAGGGCAGACCTGAACCATTTGGTCTTCGTCCAGGGGATGCTTAGAATATACTCTCTGGTGACTGGGGGAGCGTGCCAGCAGTTTGTTCCAACCTAGCTGCACTTTTTCCTGCATCTCCGAAATCACAAACCTTCCATCTTCTGCCTTGGGACTGAGCCTACAACAGACTAGAGAGTCTCTCTAAAAAGGATCAGAGGCTGTTTTCCTCCCTCTTTCTCTCTTATTGCTGAGCCAACCTTATCTACCAAGATGTGTGACTGCTTTCATCTAGTACTTCCAAACTGGCCAGGATCTCCAGCCAGTGGTGGGCTTACTGTTTTTTCCTCCCTTATGCTTTCCTTCTGTGCTGCTGCTGTTTTAAAATCCCTTTGCTAGCTGCAAACCCTCCCTCTGTGATATCCTCCCTGCAGCTTCTAGGGTGTGGCTTTGCTCAGATACTGCATGAATCAGAGTTCAGAGGAGACTGTGATATTCACCCAGGCAAAACTTTTTCCCTTCACCATCTTACAGAGCGCCAAAGTCATCTTTGAAATCTCCTGCAATGTGTATAATTAAGTCAATTGCTCTTTTTCGTTGCCAGAAATAGCTCAGCTTTTTCTCAGACTGCATGCCTTCAGTTTCCCTTTTTTATATATAGCAATCAGGATGCTGGAACGATGTGCATGATACAATTTTTTTTTAAAAAAATGACTTTTTAACTGCAACTGAAAATGTGTAGTATATGCTTTGAATGTGTGGACTTCAACATTTCTCATGTTTAATGTCAGAGTTATACGTGACAGCAGTGATGATTAGTGGTACAGTCAGGCACAGGAGTACCTGGGTGAGGTTTAACAGTGGTGCAGGAATGCCACCATCAGCACTTAGCTTTTAAAGTTACATAAATAATTTCAGACTGTGCTCCCAGAATCCTTTCGAGGGAGGAGGTGGAAATGTTTGAATTTTTAAAAGGGGAAAGTTTCAGGCTTCAAACTTGACTGGAAGCCCTGCTCCTAGATTCTAAGTGTTTGGAGAGGAAGTGCAGGTGCTCGGTGATGACCAAAAGACACTCTGTGCATGCCCAAAGGTTCTCTTCTTTATTACATATTCCTTCATGGGTTTTTTTCCCTTTAGTATTTGCTAAGCATGATGGAGCCAGATTAGCAGATGGAATCAAAAGAGAAGCATATAACAGCAAGATGAACAAAACTAGCTAGTGTTGTGTTCCTGTTTATGTTTTGACAAGCAACAGTAGCTCTTGGCTTGTTTCCTTTTTTCTGTAAAGCAGAGTAAGATACCATGTTCACATGATAAGCATCATCCAATGTGTAAAGCAAAGGATCCCTTAAAAAAAAAAGAAAAAGAGGCAACAGGGATTGGTTGTGACTGATTCATCCCAAAGACATTTTTTTAAAAAGCAAGCGCAATTGTCTAGCAAGCTGGCTGCCAGCCATGTGTTTGATATATTGGAAATGTGTAGTGAATAGACAGAGAAGGACAGTATCAAATTAGAGCATGAGATAAATTAAAGTGAGGTCTTTATTTCTTGCAAGATTAAAGTGAACATCATTTTCTGGAAGCTCACCTTGTAGTATCCTTTTAGTCATTCTAGACACACACAAGTCATACATTTCCAATACTTGTAAAAAGCTTTCAGGAGAGGGGAATCTTAAAAGGGTGTGTATTGAATGGATGGCTTGTTACAATGCCTGGTTTTTACATGGCTCTCGTGATCCTGTTTCCCAATGCAGTGGAATTTATGGAGCTGGCTTTATCACCCCGTCATTCTCATGTAAAGCAGTTACTGTACGGTGCAATGTCCTGTTGATTATGACTCCATGGAGCTGGGGGTTATTTTTCCACAAGAGAAGCACATAGCTTAGTGCTCTCCTAATCCCAGGATAATATTTTGATTAGATTATCAGCATCTGAACAATAATATTTTCCAGCTTCATATTTTACAATAGGAGTGGCCAACTGCCAACCTGAGGGCTGGATCTGACTGCTGGAGCAACTTTGTCCAGCCCCCAAGAGACCCTACCACATTTTGATCAAGCTGTGATAAAAGATCTTCCTCATAGTTTCACTCTGATGTGATAGGAGCAACTCCATCTGTATTTCATATAAAATCTATTGTACTGCTGTCTTCTCTTGTTTATTCTGGGAATAGGGACTTTGCTTTCCTGCCTCTCTCTTAGAGAACGCATATATCCCTCAGGTTCCCACCCCAATGAATTTCATCTGAGCAAATTTCTCCTGTACCTTTGAAGCCTCTTAACTGCTAGGGGGTCCCAAGATTATGACAGAGTCTGACTATCCATGAGAAGTTTTTGTTTTTCTGGCCCCTGCCCTAGGGACTCGTGTTTCTGAATTTCCTCAAATTATGTGGTTACTAGGGATGGGCATGAAAATCAATTCAGTTCATATTTCAAGCCAAATTGATCAGATATGCACTTTCCGAAACAGTATGAGAAGCACAGCGCAGCCATCCTTTGAAATTCACACTTATTCGAATTTTGAGATGCAGCTTGCCAACCAATGCTCACAAAAGTACCTGTCTTTGGGGAAAGTGTGCATAAAAATGAATATATGAGTGAAAATAGTATACAGCAATGCATTAGATGAGGAGAAATTGCTTGCAAAAATGTGTACCTTTGTCAAAACTAAATGTGTTTATTAGAAGAAATATGCACTAAAATGCTGGAGGATTTTTATGAGGATTTTCTTTTTTTAAAATTGCAGCAGAAATGTGGAGAACTAAATTTAAGATTGGAAAAATGAGAAACTGAGAGAGCTGAAATGGGCAGATCTTTCCATCCTTATTGGTATTCCCCAGTATATTGACTTGAAAAGAATTGTTTCTCTCCTGTTTCTGCCATTGCCTTCATCCCGCCCTTGTCAAACCCTCACATGGTTGACATGCAAAAGGTCCCAAATTCAGTTCGCGGCATCTCCAGGTCAGAGCTTGGAAAAGTTACTTTTTTGAACTACAACTCCCATCAGCCCAATCCAGTGGCCATGCTGGCTGGGGCTGATGGGAGTTGTAGTTCAAAAAAGTAACTTTTCCAAGCTCTGCTCCAGGTAGGGCTGAAATCCAAGAGAGCCACTGCCAATCAGTGCAGACAATACTAAACTAGACAGACCAGTGGTCTGACTCAGTATAAGGCATCTTCCTATGTCCCTAGATGCACCAGTTTCAAGTTGTGCCCATCTGAACTGCTGTACCTATTGAAAAACTGGAGTGTATTGCTACACACATAGTGCATTGTAACTTGCGAGAGCTCCCCAGTGACAGGGTCCCAGTTACACCAGTCCTTTCCATTTTTCATCTTTCACTGCAGACTGCAGAATCAGAGTGTTCCTCCAGCTTAAATCTGAGTACTTATGGCTTAACTGAATACAGATCAGGCTGCCGGAGCATCAGGTGCAAGATCTTGCAATAAGTCCAGTTTGCCATGTTTTTGTATATTTCCTCTGAAGCAAAGATGAACAACTTGTTCAACATCAAGGAGCCCAACAGCAGCCTAGAAAACACAAGAGGTCTGTAGCCAATCCGGTAATAACTATGAGTAATTAACCTCTCTTGTATGTAATAGACATCAAGGGGTGAAGCCTTTGCTGACAGAAGCCTGGTAGACTTGGAGAGGCATCCATGGAGAGAAGCTGAGATTCTCACTCATTGGTTAGCATCAGTTATCAGTTAAAGGTTAGAGCACTATGGCAAGTTAGAAGTGCAAGTGAGGGGAGGAGAAATCATGGTCGTTATATTTTATTGGGTTTTCCTGCTTTTATTGTAGGCCTTTCTGATCTCCTTGCGGAGGAAGAGCGGGATAAAAATAATTTTAAATAAAGAAAATAAACCTGCACATTGCCTTACATCATCCGAAACACAATGCTCTTTAGTGGAGACACCTCATGCACGTTCAGCTGGAAGTGATGTTGAGAAATCCAGTGATGTGTATGCATGTGTGGACTGCTAGGGATGGAAAGATCAGTCCATTTCAGTGCTGTCACTTTCTCATTTTCCCAGTCTTAAGTTCAGTTCTCTGCATTTCTGCAGCAATTCACAATTTAAAAAAAATCCTCATGAAAATTCTCCGGCGTTTTAGTCCAAATTTCTTCTAATAAACACATTTTTGCAGGCAGTTTTGACTAATGTACACTTTTTAAAAGCAATTTCTCATCATCTAATACATTTTGTATGTTATTTTCACTCACATCTATAGGACGTTGTGCCCAATGTCCTGTAGGACCCTGCAGAGTTGTGTAGCGGAATGGAGAGTTTTGAGCGAGCCTATGTGTGTGTGTTTGAATCTTTGCTAAGATTCTACCATCCCTGCAAATTAGTCAGACAGAGACTTTAAGCTTTAAAATAAGAAAGAACTACTTTATTCTGGAAGTACATGTTTGATAGGAAAGAGTTCTAGATCTAGCTAAGTAACTAGCTATGTTGGAGCAGCCGGCACTGGTCCCAGTGCTAGCCCTCATGCTGGTTGAGAGGAGAGACAAAGGGAAGATGTCTGCTCCCCTCTCGAGAAAGAAGACAAAGATGAAGACTGGAAGGAGGGAAGGAACTGAAATCAACATCCCTTGCATATTAGTCTAGCAGGAAGGAAGAGATAGCAGGAGATCAAAGAACAGGTATAGCCTAGCAACCAAGAGGTCTCCTCTCTAGCTATGCCTTTAGCCCCATGCAGCCTCAACCCACAAGTTGGAGTTGAACCCCATACATTCCAACATCTGCACACTTTCCCCTTACATATGCATTTTTGAAAACACTGTGTGGTTGGCAAGCTGCATTGCAAAATTCAAGTGTGCAAATTTCGAAGGATGGCTGTGTTTCAGCTTTCATATTGCTTCTCAGAGTGCAAATTTGATAGATCCGGCTTGAAATGCAAACTGAATCAAATGTCTCACTCATACCTAGTGTGGAGTGGCTCATTACTTTTTCCAGTTTATAGTTCAGGGGGAGCCGATGTGGTGCCCTCCAAATGTTGTTGGACTCCAACTCCCGCCCGCCCTGGCTATTGGCCATGCTGGCTGGGGCTGATGAGAGTTGGAGTCCACAATATCTGGAGGGCACCACATGACATTGTTTTGTGCAGAAGAGTCAAAACGTGTGAGTGAATCCCAAATCTCTTCATGATGTTTTCTCCATAAGCAATGAGCTCATATGATACCAAAACAATTGTGTTCCAGGAGGAACTGAGATTCTGTTTTGGCTCTTGATGGAGTGATGTTAGCCTGCTCAGCAAGAGAGGTTATTAAATAAACCACCTGGGGGGTATTCCCCCCACCACCTCTCAAGCCCTTCTCTCTAGCTAGCTTGGGATACTGTGTCTGCATTTAAACTGAATGTGGATAAGCTTGCTTGTACAGTGGTGGATGTATTGTGTAATGTATATGTTGGACAGAGAGAAACCTCTCAGCATTACAGAGGATTATAATCAACAAACACGCTCTTTATGCATCACTTGAGCAGTAAACAGCATGCTTGTTATATATTTAGTTGGGCAAAATAAGAAGTGCATGTGGTTTTTGGTGGAATGGTGTACTGCTGTTACCAAGAGCTTTGATTCAGTAGGGAAATGGGCATGACTTAGCAATGATTCCAAAATGCCCCCAAAAGTATGGTGTGTTCCCTTAGTAGGTCATTCCACTAGGGAAAAAAAATTTTGCCAAAGGATTAATTCACTAATCAGTTTATTGCCTAAATCTCAGTATGGGTCCTTTTTACAGATATTGAAGAAAGAGCCAGATAACTTAATAAATATAAGTTGCAATCTTGTCCACATTTGGCCTGGGAGCAAGGATCCAATCCTATGAACATTTACTCAGGAGAAAGCCTCTTAAGCCCAATGGCACTTATTTATAAGTAAAATATGCACTGCAAAGCTACCATTTATTTTTAGAAGAAAAGACATCAAAATAGTGAATTATGTATAAACATTATAATTTGCTAACAGAATGTGTAATAATAATGGCTGCTTTCACACATGGGGCAGATTGTGTTAGTTTAACAGATGAGAAAGGTATTTCTTTATTTATTATTTGATTTATATCCCACCCTTCCTCCCGGCAGGAGCCCAGGGTGGCAAACAAAAGCACTAAAAACACTTTCAAACAGCATAAAAACAGATTTTAAAATACATTAAAACAAAACATCTTTAAAAGCATTTAAAAAAAAAAGCTTTAAAAACATCTTTTAAAAAGAGAAAAGGTTTAAAAACATATTTAAAAGCAATTCCAACACAGATGCATACGGTGATAAGGTCTCAACTTAAAAAGCTTGTTGAAAGAGGAAAGTCTTCAGTAGGCTCTGAAAAGATAACAGAGATGGCGCATGTCTAATATTTAAGAGGAAGGAATTTCAAAGGGTAGGTGCCACTACACTAAAGGTTGTAATTCCTATGCTTTGCAGAACGGACCTCCTGATAAACTGGTATCTGCAGTAGGCCCTCACCTGCAGAGCACAGTGATTGATTGGGTATATAGGGATAAGATGGTCTTTCAGGTATCCTGGTCCCAAGCTGAATTGACCTTGATCAATTTGGTGTATTGTCCTGCCCAGTGTGCAAGACATGAGACGGAGGCGAGACTGGAATTAATTCTTGTTTTATTAGAGTAACTGTTACATCAAAAGCAGTGAGCTTCATAGACTTAGCTCACTACTGTCCCTAATTAAGCTACCTAGGCATACTCTGCGTATGAAGAAGTGACTCAGCACCCCAGTCAGGGGGGGCACTGCCTTAAGTAGGGAAGGTCTTCGCTCGTAATCTCTGACTCCTCCGAAGTTCTACCTTCTGGCTGACCCACTTCTTGTGGCATCTCACACGGGGTGAAGGGGGCCAAGCTCATCTGACAGTACAGGCTCAATAGGTACTGGCTCGGCTTCAGGAAATGCAGGAAAGCATTTGAAGTGCCAGGCAGGGAGTCCTGGGGGGTGGAGTTGGCGCGCGTGCCAGGTCATCCCCAACAGCTCTGTTGGGGCATCTGTAGGTGGAGCGAGGTCTGCTTCGGCGGGAGAACTGTCCATGGGAACTGGCAGACTGTCAACTACACCCCCTCCCTCCTTGTCCCCAAAAGCCTCATCTACCTCTGTTTCCTCTCCCTGCTTTATCTGGGGAAGCGGGGGCTCAACCGACTCCCCTCCCTGATCCTCCTGGGAGAGCTGGCACTCAACATGTACAGGGCTTTGTACACCAAAACTAGAACCTTGAACTTAGCCTGACAGCTAATAGGTAGCCAGTGCAATTCTTTCAGCAGCGGGGGTACATGTTGGCGATACCCTGCCTCAGTGACCAGTCTCACCCAGAGCTTGGAAAAGTTACTTTTTTGAACTACAACTCCCATCAGCCCAATCCAGTGGCCATGCTGGCTGGTGCTGATGGGAGCTGTAGTTCAAAAAAGTAACTTTTCCAAGCTCTGGTCTCACCACCACATTTTGCACCGGTTGCAGCTTCTGAACCAACCTCAAGGGTAGCCCCACATAGAGCACATTACGGTGATCCAATCTGGAGGTTGCCAATGCATGGACAACAGTGGTCAGGCTATTTCGGTCCAGAAACAGCTGCAGCTATCTTACCAGCCAAAGCTGGTAAAAGACACTCCTAGCCACGGAGGTCACCTGGGTCTCTAGCGACAAAGATGAATTGAGGAGCACCCCCAGACTACAGACCTGCTCTTTCAGAGGGAGTACAACCCCATCCAAAGCAGAAAACTGACCAATTATTCAAACTCGGGAGCCACCAACCCACAGCATCTCTGTCTTGCTAGGATTCAGACTCAGTTTATTGGCCCTCATCCAGCCCATCACTGAGTCCAGGCAGTGGTCCAGGGCTTGCACAGCCTCTCCCGATTCAGATGTTACAGAGAAATACAGCTGGGTATCATCAGCGTACTGCTGACACCTTGCTTAAAATCTCCTGATGACGGCTTCCAAGGGCTTCATATAGATGTTAAACTGCATGGGGACAAGATGATACTCTGCAGCACCCCACAGCACAACTGCCAGGGGGCCGAAAGACAATCACCCAATCACCCAATTCTCTGAAAATGACCCTGGCCTCCAAAACCCATCTCATCAAGTAGGCCCAGAAGGATACCATGGTCAATGGTATCAAAAGCTGCCAGGAGATCAAGTAAGAATAACAGGGTCGCACTCCCCCTGTCCTCCTGATAAAGGTCATCCATCAGGGCGATCAAGGCCAATTCAGTCCCATAACCAGGCCTGAACCCAAACTGGAATGGGTCAAGATAACCCATTTCATCCAAGAATACTTGCAATTGCTGCTCCACAACCCTCTCAGTCACCTTCCCTAAGAAGTAGTTGTCACAAACCAATGGGTCCAGGGTGGGCTTTTTCAGGAGCAGTCAGATCACTGCCTCTTTCAGGGTGGCTGGAACCACTCCCTCCCGCAATGATGCGTTGACCACACTCTGGATCCACTTGGTCTAACCCCCTTGGCAAGCTTTAATAAGCTAAGAAGGGAAAGGGTCGAGAGGACACATTGCTGGCCGCATCATCGCAAGCACCTTGTCCACATCATCAGGCTGCATCAACTGGAACCGATCTCAAGAAGTTGCAGCAAATGTTGCATTGGACACCTCACTGGGGACTACAGTAGATGTGGATGGGGCATCAAGATTGCTACAGAGGAAAGCAACTTTACCCTTAGAGTGCCTTCCAAAGAATCCACAGTGGGCTTCCAAAGGTTCTAAAACTCCATTTCCTGGAGCTGATGTCAACAGACCCCTAACAATACAGAAAAGCTCCATGGGACGGCTACTTGAGGATGTGATGGAGGCAGAGAAGTGGGACCTCTTCGCCGCCTTCGCCGCCCTCACCGCCATACAGTAGGCACAGTTATGATGTTTTACATATGCCCAATCAGCCTCACAGCATGTCTTTCACCACTTGAGCTCTAGCCGTCATCCAGCCTGTTTCATTGTCCTTAGCTCACTGGTGTACCAAGGTGCAGACCGGGCTCCACAATGCTGAAGAGGTTGCTCAGGGACAATCATGTCAAGAGCCCAACGAGCCTCGCTGTTCCACAGAGTGACAAGGGCTTCAACAGGGTCACCTGCTCTATCTACTGGGAACTCCACCAGGGCATTCAGGAATCCTGTGGATTCCATTAGTCTCTGGGGGTGGACCATCTTAATCTGTCCACCACCCCTGCAAGGGAAGATCAGAGCCATAAGTCTAAACTTCACCAGGAAGTGGTCTGACCATGACAATGGGGTGACATCCACCACCACCCGTTCCTCCATCTGGAGCAAATACCAAGTCGAGGGTGTGCCTTGCCCTATGTATCAGGCCAGTGACAACTTGGGACAGCCCCATGGTCATTATGGAGGCCATGAAGTCCCAAGCCAGAACACTAGAGGCAGCCTCAGCATGGACATTGAAATCACCCAGGACTATCATTCTGGGCTCCTCCAATACCACAGCCAAGAGGGCCTCCACCAGCTTGGTCAGAGAAGCTGCCGGGCACCAACCCTAGTTTACTGTCTCCTTGGCCCAACACCAGGTGCAGGCCCTCACAGCCAGCACTAAGACAGTGTGGTTTCCTGGTGACAGAGATGGAAGTTCTGTAGACCACAGCAACTCTTTCCTCCCCCCCATCCCTGCCGCCTGTGCTGGTGTTGCACCGAGTATCCAGGTGGGCAAAGCTGAGTCAGGTCAGTTCCTCCCAGCTCACCCACCCAAGTCTCAGTAATGCACACCAAATCAGCACCTTCATCCACGATCAAATCATGATTGTGGTCTTACTATGTACCGATCTAGCGTTAAACAACACAGAGGGCACAGCAGATGAGCAGTGAGGAACCCTTCCATGAGAGGAGTGGGAGCGAGGAACAAGGCATAGATAGCCTTGCCCTCATCTTCTATGGCAGTTCACCACCTCCCCATGACTATACCTCCGTCTACCCATGATCACTGGAATTGGGGTGGCATCACCTATGTTCTTCCTTACTTAGACTCCTCCTAAATACCTGATATGGACCCAACAAGAGCCCACCAACAAAATCTACCTGAACCAGTTATCCCAGTAAGCCTCTGAGAGAATTGGGAACAGTCAGACCCACTCAATATCTTTCACACAGGGCACATCTACTCCCCCTCTGTCTCACACCCAGGAAGGGCCAGCCTTCTGCCAGTTACAGGTAGCTCTTCTGTCCAGATTTCTAAAATCCCTTTCACACTGCAGTACCTGTTGCGTTAAGGAACGCAATTTTTTCAGCCTATATAGCAGCATTTTGCACAACTGTCTTTCACACGGCTTGTTTTCATCCCTCACCCATTATACACATGCACACTGTTCCCCACTGTTGTAGGAGGTCTAAGATCTCGTCCCATTGCCATGCAAACCCTCTCCCCTTAGGATCTGACTTTTTAAATTATTTTAGTTGTATCAACACTGGGGTGTGTGTGGGAAATGCTGCTGCTACCTGCGCCGATGCCGGAATACCGGTACAATTTTCATCAGGCAAAAAGAAATCTGCATGACTAAAGGGCGGGAATGCAGGGTCTAGCCTATGGCCATTCAGATGTTGTTGGATTCCAGTTCTCATCATCTCTAACCATTGGTCATGTTGACTAGGACAGATAGGAGTTGGAGTCCAACAACCTTGGAAGGGCACCAGGTGAGCCACCCCTGCCCTAAACAGTCTGGAACAGATACCTAAAGATCCACCTTCCCCCATAAGGACCACCTGACCATCACATAAGATCTGCAGCTGAGGTCAGAAGTTAGTCGAGTAGCAACTAGACAGAAAGAGGGCCTTCTCTGTTTCGGCAGCCCAGCTCTGGCATTCTTTCCCAGGGAGGGTCTGCCTGGCCTTTCTGGCAGTAAGCCAAGACTGTCCTGTTTTCCTCCATTTTTAATAGGCAGCTTAGATTTCATATTCCTTTTGAGCTGCTGATTTTATGTTGTGCTACTGTGCTTTGAAGTCTCTGTTTGTGTAGCATTTTGCTCTTCTGACATCGTTCTTTTTATAATTTTTATTATAAGCTGCCTTGGCGGTCCTGCGAATGAGAGGACAGGGTAGACATTTTCTAAACATTAATTCATTAATTAATCAATTGGTTAAAAACTTTTTTAAAGTTATCCATGCTCTGGTAACCTCTAGATTGGACTACTGTAATGCACTCTACGTAGGGTTACCTTTGAAGACGGTTCGGAAACTTCAGCTGGTGCAGAATGCTGCGGCCAGAGTTCTTACTTGGACTAAAAAATCTGACCATATAACACCTGTCCTGGCCCAACTGCACTGGCTACCAATATGTTTCCGGGCCAGATTCAAAGTGTTGGTTCTTACCTATAAAGCCCTAAACGGCATCGGACCGCAATACCTGATGGAACGCCTCTCCCGCTATGTACCTACCCGCTCACTACGCTCGACGTCAAAGGCCCTTCTCCGGGTCCCAACTCATAGGGAGGCCCGGAGAGCGATAACTAGATCTAGGGCCTTCTCAGTGGTGGCCCCCGAATTATGGAACGCCCTCCCTGATGAGATACGCCTGGCGCCTTCTTTGTTATCTTTTCGGCGCCAGGTAAAGACCTACCTCTTTGCCCAGGCATTTTAATTTTAATTGTATTTTTTTTATTTTTGTCTTAACCCTGCTTTTAAAATGTTTTTTATAGTTGTATTGTACCCACACTCATCTGTATTTAATGTGGTTTTATTCTGTTGTACACCGCCCTGAGAGCTTGTGGCTAAAGGGCGGTCTAAAAGTACAATAAATAAATAAATAAATTTTATATATCTCACCTTTGGCCCTAAATAGAGCCCCCAAGAGTGGATCACAATTAAAATTCCATTACAGTGAAAGCTGGGAAAGCATTTAAAATAACCCAAGGTAAAATAAATAAAACAAATTTATTTTGTTTTACATCCAGATGAGATATAAATAAATAAATAAATATTTATGTATGTATCAGATTATGTTCTGCTATGTGGGCTCAGAGTGACTGGCCTTGAAATCTTATGGGTTACTGTATCCATCAAAGTTGTCCCATTTGCGTCCCCTCCCCAATCTCTTCTGGATTTCCCCCCAACACTCTGGAGTAGGTTTTGGGGGGCATGCAGGAAGAGGAGAGGGAGGAGATGTTCCACTGCACTAGTGGAAGTCCTTGCACAAATGGGAGAACTTCATTGGATACAGGCCAATAAGTCCTAGAGGGTATCCCAGGGGCCATAGGAAATGTCAAATCTCCAAGGGCAGAGAGAGAGAGAGACATCTGCCCTCATCGAGGAAGATCTGACATCACCAGTCTCCTCTGACCAAGTGTGTAAAGGTTTCTCCCCAATGTCAGAACACTAACCCACCAGAAAGAGCTCGAAGGAGGCGTTCCTGGAGAAGCCGTGGATCCATATAACACACTTCCATAACGGGACAGAGTGTGAGTCCTGCAACTAGGGATGGGAGGAGAACTTACTTTGGTTTCCATTTCAATGCAAACCTACCCAATTCACACTTCCCAAAACAATTTGTGTGCCAAAACGCGGCATCCTTCAAAATCTCCCCTTCTCCAAATTTTGCAAGGCAGTTTTCCAAATAAAATATGTGTACAAAAACTATACATTAAAATGCATATGTTTTTGAAAATGACAAATATAAATGTGTTACATTTTTATTTGAGGCATTTATAGAACACGTAATGGTTTGCAGTTCCAAGCGGTGATATATAAGGGGAAATTGCTTGCAAAAAATGTGCATTTTAGAAGAAATGCACACTAAAATGCTGACAAATTTTCATGTGGAATTTGTTGTTGTCGCAAACTGAAGCAGAAATGTAGTGAACTGAATTTAAGAGTGGAAAAAAGGTGAGAAACTCAAATAGACAGATTCGCCCTTCTCTACCTGCAGCTAGCATAGTTGATTTCCCTTCCATTGTTTCCACTGGACATTGCACAAGTGGGGGGAAAAAAGATCCAATAAAGGATAGAGGAGCAGAAGAGCACTGTTCCACCCTCCATTTCTGCCCTGCCAGCACAAGCCCAGCAGAACACTGGATGAAGCAATTCCTCTGCATTTGGCCTTTCCTCACTATTAGGATTGCAATATGAATTACAAATACTAACCTGGCTCTATATGCAGAACATATCATACGGAAAGCAGGATTGGACCAAGATGAAGGAGGTGTGATAACTGGAGGGAGAAATATCAATAATTTAAGATATGCAGACGATACCATACTACTAGTAGAAACCAGTAATAATTTGAAACGAACACTGATGAAAGTTAAAGAGGAAAGCACAAAAGCAGGACTACAGCTGAATGTCAAGAAGACTAAAGTAATGGCAACAGAAGATTTATGTAACTTTAAAGTTGACAATGAGGATATTGAACTTGTGAAGGATTATCAATACCTTGGCACAGTCATTAACCAAAATGGAGACAATAGTCAAGAAATCAGAAGAAGGCTAGGACTGGGGAGGGCAGCTATGAGAGAACTAGAAAAGGTCCTCAAATGCAAAGATGTATCACTGAACACTAAAGTCAGGATCATTCAGACCATGATATTCCTGATCTCTATGTATGGATGTGAAAGTTGGACAGTGAAAAAAGCAGATAAGAGAAAAATCAACTCATTCAAAATGTGGTGTTGGAGGAGAGCTTTGTGCATACCATGGACTGCGAAAAAGACAAATAATTGGGTGTTAGAACAAATTAAACCAGAACTATCACTAGAATCTAAAATGATGAAACTGAGGTTATCATACTTCGGACACTTAATGAGAAGACATGATTCACTAGAAAAGACAATACTGAGAAAAACAGAAGGGAGTAGAAAAAGAGGAAGGCCAAACAAGAGATGAGTTGATTCCATAAAGGAAGCCACAGACCTGAAGTTACAAGATCTGAACAGTGTGGTTCACAACAGATGCTCTTGGAGGTTGCTGATGTATAGGGTCGCCATAAGTCGTAATCGACTTGAAGGCACATAACAGCAACAAACACAATCTAAAATTTAGATTGTGAATAAATGGAGTCATCTACCCTGCTATATTTTGGTGTCTCAGATGGAGACTGAATGCCCATGGCTGAAAAACCTACATGAGATTTTTTAGATCCCCCCCCCAGTTAAATTAGTGGCCAGTTTCAGAAGAATCACACATCACTTGGGATGCTTGAAGCATTTGATTTCTTAGAATTCTGATGTGAACTGACCTAATACAGACCCCCCTGGAGCAATGTGAAAATTGGTGCCTAGTTATCCTTCAGATTTTGCACTTTTCTGGATTTTCTGATATAGTCCTGAGCTCACCCCCCCAATGGATTAAGATGTGTAATTTAGGATAAAATACATTGAGATATGTGTTCATTGAGATCAAGTACAAATTTAAATATATATTTTGTGATCAAATACATATTTACATATGGTTTCCATGCGGACTTTTCTCTTTAAAAATGTGGGGATTCAGAAACAGGACAGAATGATATTTTGCATGAACACATGTGAAATGGCACAGACCAGAAACAGACTGATCCATCCACCAGTACGCATCACACCTGCCGTTCCTTGGATGGTTTGCACAAGGCAAGAGGCTTCAGTCAACAAGCTGGCTTAGAAATGCAGAATAAGGAATGCACAAGAACACAAGAAGCTACTTTATACTAAGTCAGACCATTGGTCCACCAAGCTTCGTATTGCCAATGCTGAACGACAGCAGCTCTCCAGGGTTTCAAGCAGGGAATCTCTCCCAGCCCTACCTGAAGATGCCAGGGACTGAAACTGGGACCTTTTGCATGCAAAGGACTGAGCTATGGCCCTTCCACTTTCAGAGATGAAGTTGGAAATGAAGAACTTGTGGACAGGGATGCCAAAAGTCCCAGGTGGAGGGGGTCAGCTTTCCTTCCTCTGATTGCTTAGCAACAGTGATTAAGTGATTAAGCGTCCTTATCAACAGCAGCTTCTCTGTATCTGCCCTACAACATTGCTTCCACATTTTGCTTTCTAACTTATTTTATAGATGTCTGGTTTTTTTAAAAAAATGAAAGCTAAGAGTCTGGGCCAGCTGATGGCTCACAGCCCAGTACATCTATATACCCTCTGTAACCCCCTGTCAGCGGCCCTGCCTGTGGAGCCAGCACAAAGAACAGAGAGCCTTTCTCTGTGTCCCAGACATACAGTCATTGTCCAACCAATTTAGAATGCCACGGGGGGGGGGGGTACCTTAATCCCCATCTACATTGCATTGCTGGGAATTGGCAACGCTTTGAAGTGCATCCAGCAGCAACAGGGAAAGAGAAGTGACCAAATAAAGTGATCAGTTTGCAAGCATGTTGTAGGGAAAGAGGATGGTTTTTTAGATCAGGGACAGGGAACCTCTAGTCCTGTTGTTGGACTCTAAGCTAGCTAACATGTCATTGGCCAGGGATGATGGGAGTTACAGTCTAGTAACTTCTGGAAGGTCACAGGTTCGACATCCCTGTTTTAGTTGTCCGGTTATTTGTTCACAGTATTTACAGTCTGCCCTGTAACAAAGTTTTTGGGGCAGTTTACAACCATTTCGAATTTGCTGAAGGTCAAAATAGGAAACCAAGTGTGATAACAACTAAATGTTACTGCATGCCAAAATGAAACGAGACTTTTAAGAATCAGGGTTTGTGTCTTTTTAATATGCATGCACTGGAACATAGGAAGCTGCCTTTTACTAAGTCAGATCCTTGATCTAGCAAGCTCAGTAATGTCTACACTGACTGGCAGCAGATCTCTGGCATTTCAGACTGGGGACATTCCCAACCCTACCTGGGCATGCCAGAGATTGAACCTGGGACATTCTGCGTGCTAAGCAGATCCTCTTCCACTGATCTAGGGTGCCTCTCTGAATGCAAAACATGGATGAAACCATACAGTACTATCAGAGCTGATGAAAGTCAGCAAGACCTGCCACGTTGGAAGATGGATCAAGTCCCTTACCTGAGACATAATTATTTGTGTGAATACAGACAAGTTGTTATTGGAGAGGCTGCTTTGTGAAGGAGACTTAACTGTGGAAAACATCAGAAACGGTGAAGGTACATGCCAAGAAAATGAATGGACCTGAGGCGTGGTCAGTGCAGAAAACAGAAAGGAATCCAGCCAAAGAAAGTTGACTCAGGCAATGAGATCTTCTGCTAAAAATGCAACTGCAAAACGGGAGAAAATAAGGAAGTCCTTGTAACTGGCATGGAATGCAAGATGGCTTTAAATAGTATGCCGCATTTGGGAAGGTTTGTCGATGGTCAAATCTGTCCATTTCCCAGCCTTTAAGTCCCGTTCTCCACATTTCCACAGCAGTTTGGATTTTTTTTAAAAAAATAGGAAGCTGTCTTATACTTATTGGTCGATTGGTCCATTTAGCTCAATATTGTCTGCACTGTCAGGCAACAGCTCTCCAGGGTTTCAGGCAGGAGGCATTCCCAGCCCTACCTAAAGGTACCAGGTTTGCAGAAACACACACACAAAAACCAAAATGTGAAAACAGTACTACTTAAAAATGAAAACATATTTAAAACATTTAAAAACAAAACATGTAAAAACATGTAAAAACATTTCAAACAAGCACATTCCCTCACAGCTAACAATTTCAAGTTGCCAGGAATAATATCTTATGCCCATCAAATGCCTGAGAGTTAAAAATGAGGGAGACAGACATAGCTCACCAGGGAGTGCATTCTACAAACAGGGAACCACCACCAAGAAGGTCATGTCATTGATGAATGCCAGCAGCAGCATTACTTACAGGGCCTCCCTTGCCAACGATAGGGCCCAAGATGGTTGATACCAGTGGAGGAACTCTTTTAGGTTCCTGGGTCCCAAGCCGTTTAGGGCTTTCTGTCCTAGCACTAACACCTTGAATTGGGTCCAGTAACTTACTGGCAGGCGATACAGCGCTTTCAGGACTGGTGATACATGCTCCCATTGGGCTCCATCACTGTTGCCTCTGGAATGTCTTCAAGGGCAACCTCACATAGAACACATTACAGTGCTCCAGGCTGGAGATCACCAGAGCATGGGCAAGTGAGACCAGCCTCTCCTAATCTATGAATGGCCATAGCTGGCAAACAACCTAAGCTGGGCATAAGCACTCCTAGCCACAGAAGCCATTTGAGACTCCAGTGGCAAGTTGGAATCCAGGAGTACTCCCAGACTATGAACCTGTTCCTTCAGGTGCAGTGCAACCCCTCCAGAACGGGTTGTCCATCCAATGCCCAGATATGGGAACCGCTGACCTGTAGCACCTCCATCTAATCAGGATTCATCCTCACTTTATTGGCTTCTATCCAGCCCAACTCTAGTTCCAGGCACTGGTACAAGACCTGCACATCATCTCTTGATTCAGATGGAATGGAGAAATTGAACTGCATGTCATCAGCACTTTGATGACGCCATGCTCCAGATCCCTAAATGAAAGCTCCGAATGTTTCATATAGGTGTTAAATAGCATAGGAGACACAGCTCAGAAACCCCAGGGCTGAGCAACAGTCTTCTAATTCTACTTTCAGTAACAACCATGCAGGTAGGAATGGGACCACCATAACACAGTGCCTCAAACTCCCACTCACCCTCCGCGAATTGTTACAGAAGGATACCATGGTCAGTAGTGCTGAGAGATCAAGGAGAACCAACAGGGTTGCACTTCCCCCGCTCTCTTCTGATTAAGGTCATAAATAGAGAGGGGAGAGAAATTCAATCCAGAATTTAGAATTTAAAGCTGGAATCAAATTTGCAGTGTCCGAGACAATATGAGAACCGAAACACAGCCATCCTTCGAAAAAATGAGAAACTGAAATTGACAGATCTTTCCATCCCTAGTCATAAATCAGGGCACCCAAGGCTGTTTCAGTACTAAAACCACGCCTGAACCCAGACTGAAATGATCTAGATGATCTGCTTCCTCCTGGCATACGAGAAGCTGGCTGGCCTCCACTCTCTTGATCGCCTCGCTTAGGAAGGGAATGTAAGAGACTGCAAGGTAGTTCTCTAAAACCTCTGGATTCAGGGAGGGCCTCTTCAAGAGGGGCCGCACCACCATCTCTTTCAAGGTAATGGGCATCACTCCGTCTCACATTTCCTGGACCCGGTCCAGAGTCTGTGAGTTCAAATCCCAGCTCGTGTCACCTGGGTGTCAAGGGCCAGCTAAAGATCATCCCCACAGTGAGTGGCTCAGGGGTTACGTGCCCTGCCACCTGTGCAGCCGTGGGCAAGCTGCACAGTCCCAAGGAGCCCAGTTGCCCCCCAGCTGGCAGTTGCGGACGAGGAAGGGGCTGACTTCTGCAGCTGTGGCAAGCTGAGTAGGCCCTAGCCAGCTGGGGAGGACTAGCCTCAGAGAGAGGCAAGGGTAAACCCCCTCTGAATACCTCTTACCATGAAATCCCTATTCAGAGGGTCTCCATAAGTCGGGATCGACTTGAAGGCAGTCCATTTCATTTTTTCAGATTTCACTAGCCAGGTAGGGTAGGGATCAAGAGGGCATGTAGTTAGCCTCACATTGTCAAGCTGCAACAACTGACACTGATCCCACAGGCTGTAACTCGAGGGTACTCCAGGGATCTTCAGTGGGCCTGAACTAATTATGGCATCAAATTCAGCCTGGATCCAAGCAATTTTACCCTCAAAGTGCTTCACAAATCTTTCACAGCACGCTACTGAAGGATGCATTCTTAATGATAAGATGCTGATATGCCACTCTAAACAACTCTGCTGGACAATTCACTGAGGATGCATTAGAGGCTGAGAGCTATGCACTGTTTGCCATTACGCCTGTCATACAGATCCTGTCACCTCTCTTCAGTTAAATTCACACCAGGACTGCCACCATGAATGCTCTAGCTGTTATCTGCCCCACTTCATTGCCTGGACCTCCTCAAAAAAACAAGGCCTGCTGGACTCCCCATGGCCAGAGAGGGTGCTTAGGAGCTATTGTGTCAATGGCCTTCTCAGTCTCACCATTCCAGTTAAAACAGAGGGATCAGATCCAAACAATGGAGCTGCACATAACAACAGCAACGTTTATATTGGATACTGGGTTAATTTTTCGCCAGAGCCAGATTATAAACAAATAAAAGTGAGATCGAAACGATTGCCAACCAATATCAAGGTAAATGTTTATTCAGAAAGGAGGAATGTGTCGCTAGCATTAAGTATAAAAACAAGGCATACAACCTTCCAGTCATGGTAGTGTGAAAGAAGGTGACACCAATTTCAAACCTGAGTGCTTGTGGAAAGCTTGATCTGGTCAAATGAGTTCTTCCCGTAGAAGGACAAGCAGGTTCAAGACCCTCCCTTTGGAATCTCGCAATTAGTCTGAGGGACAGGATTGCTTGCAAGGTGAAGATACAACACAGAGCAGACAGGAGTGAGGAACCTGCAGTTCTCCAGATATTGTTCAACTCCAGCTCTCATCAGACGAGGCCAGCATCACCAACGGTCAGGGATGATGGGAGTTGCAGTCCGGGAACATCTGGAGGGCCACAGCTTCCCCATCCCTAATAGAGAAGTAAGCAGAAGCTTCTAGCTTTTCATTCCTACAGAAAGCTGCCATTTGCCATCACCAGTGACAAACTGAAGGCAGAGCTAGATGTAGATGTACGGCCTTCAAGTCGATTCCGATTTATGGCGACCCTATGAATAGGGTTTTCATGAGGTCGAGAGGCAGGAACTGGCCCAAGGTCACCCAGTGAGCTTCATGGCTATGTGGGGATTCGAACCCTTGTCTCCCAGGTTGTAATCCAACACCTTCACCACTACACCACACTGGCTCTCTGAAGGCAGAGCTACCAAGGACAGAAATCTTTCAAGCCATACAAAGACCTGGAGAACCAACAGAGTGGGAGAACTCTCCAGGCATTTTGGAGAAAAATAATGTTAGTCATTGAGATTCAAGGAACTTTCCCAAAGGTATCAAGCAAAGAATATTCACGAAAAGCCCTTGGGGGCCAGGCCAAAGGCTCATCTAGTCCTGCATTTGGTTCTCACAATGGCCAATGAAATGGCCATGGGAAAACCACGAGTAGAACCCGAGAGCAACATCACTCTCACCACTTATGTTTCCTAGCAATTGGCATTCAGACGCATACTGCCTCCAACAGTGGAGGTAGAACATAGCCATTGTGGCTAGTAGCCAGTGATAGCCTTCTCCTCCATGGATAGGTCTAAGCCTCTTTTAAAGACATCCAAGTTGGTGGCCATCACTACGTCTTGTGAGAGCAAATTCCATAGTTCAGCTATGCATTGTGTGAAGAAGTATTTTCTCTTGTCTGTCCTGGATCTTCCAGCATTCAGCTTCGTAGGATACCCACAGGTTCTAGAGTTATAAGAGAGGGAGGAAAACTCTCTCTATCCATTGTCTCCATGCCCTGCATAATTTTATACACCTCTATCACATCCCCTCTTACTTGCCTCTTCTCTGAATTAAAAAGTCCCAAATGTTGCTCCAACCACTTTACCATTTTGGTTGCCCCTTCCTGATTTTTCCCCAGATCTACGATATCCAGAACTGGATGCAGTAATCCAAGTGTGGTCTCATTATAGATCTGTAATGGCATTATGATATTGGCAGTTTTATTTTCAATCCCTTTCTTCAGGATCCCTACCATAGCATTCACCTTTTTCACAGCTGCTGCACAGTTGACATTTCAACCAGAGAAGAAATCTTGGCCCAGTTTGCCAGTGCCAAATAATTCATTAAATTGGATGTTCCCTTGGGATTCTCTTCACTAAAGCTAACAGAGAAAATCTCTACGTTGTGTAACGTTACACTCCATTTGAAAGAGATAGATTTCTGCAGTTCCTTTTCAGCATACCTTCAGCTCCCAAAGCCTGTCAGAAAACTATATACTTGCACTCAAGAGCAAACTGATGGTATGGAGCCATCTCTATCTAGAAGTCCACCAAAGAAAAGCATGGTCACCAATTTTGGGATGTGTTGGAGGCAACCAGAGCTGCATATCAAAAACTGAATGGACATAAATTTGTTTGGGGAGTTGACTTTTGTGGGCAATATGCTTTTCATTGAAGGAATCAAACCTCTAAGAAAATAGATGTACAGCTCCTTCTGGTAAATGAACTACCCAGGAACATTTATATGAAACCCACTCACAAAAACAGGCCCACTGAGTACGTAAAACAGAATAGGGGAAAAGGAATTGGGAACTGCTATCAAACAACAACTGACTCAAGAGCCAGTATTAAAGTGTTAAGCTCCAGTTAAACGATGCTGGGAGAGGCTTGCATTCCATCTCCACTATCAGAGACAGAACGCTGAGAATCCATGTGACAAGAACACTGTTGCACTCAGGTCCTGTTTGCACCTGGTTGGCCACCGCAATAACAGGATGCTGGACTAGATGGGCCTTTGGTCTGATCCAGCAGGGCTTTTCATATGTTTTTATTATCTACCTGAACTCTCTGGCCATAAACAGATCCATAAGAACTGTTCACATGCAAACAAGATCCTTAACAACTCTTTCCCATCTGTGCATATATTTTTTTCTGCAGTGGTCATTGTATTTTCTTAGACACACGTCACCAGTTGCCAGCAATCATTATGTTATTGCCGAATCTTGACCCAAGACTAGGGTTACCAGGTCCATGGGCTGAGACTGATCCTGTATCTTTAGGAGAAGAGAAGGTCAGCCAAGTGCACATGTTCTTGCAACTCTGTAATGGGAAAAACCACAATGTGGAATTCTCTCTTCCCTCTGCACAACTGTTAAAGATAAAGAAGACCTCTTGGAGGCTGGGCCTGGCAACCAAGAGGTCTTCTGTATCTTTAAAAGTTGTGCATTGAGAAGGGAGAATTCCACCTTGTGGTTTTTCCCATTACAGGGTTGCAAGAACACCTGCACTTGACTGCCTTTCTCTTCTCCTAAAGATACAGGATCAGTCTCAGGCCATGAACCTGGCAACCCTACCCGTGATGCATCAACGGAAATTTTCGTGGGCTTAACAATGGCTGAATGACGGTATCGTAAGGATTCAAAGAATGATGATCAAACAGCAAAACTATTGTTTTGTCACGTATATACCAGGTACATTGCCGTTCACAAAAGGTCCTGTTTCCAGAGCTATAAACCCTCCTCTGAAAGCAGAAAAAAAGGCCTCCACGCTTGAAGGGGCAGACGTATATGGACTTACTTGCCAAATGTCTCCCTGTTAGGGGGTGGAAGGAACTGTCCATTTCAGTTCTCTCCATTTCTCCTTTTTCCAGTCTTCAGTTCTCCACATTTCTGCAGCAATTTGTACATTAAAAAAAAAACCTCACGAAAATTCTTCATCATTTTACTGTGAGTTTTCCTTAATAAGTACATTTCTATGCAGTTTTGACTAAGGTACACATTTTTTCGCAATCAATTCCTCCTAATGCATTTCTGTATGTTATTATCACTAATATATTCATTTTCATGCACACATTCTCCTAATAGATGCATTTTTGTAAACACTGGTTGGAGAACTGCATTGGAAAATTCAGATATGCCCGAATTTCAAAGGATGTCTCTTTTTTTGCTTCTCATCTTGTTTCAGAAAGAGCAGATTTGATAATTTGGCTTTAAATGTGAACTGCCTTGAATTTTCTCCCCTATCCCTACTCCCTGTAGCAGTCTAACGAGGGAACAAATCAAAGGGGACACAGATAGAAAATTCACTGAGAACTAGGGTTGCCAGGTTCAATCCCTGAGACTGATCCTGTATCTTTATGAGAAAAGAAAGTCAGCCAAGTGCAGGTGTCCTTCCAAGACTGCAATGGGAAAAAACACAAGGTGGAATTCCCCCATTCTCCTCCACAACTTTTAAAGATATAGAAGACGTCTTGGAGGCCGAGCCTGGCAACCAAGAGGTCTTTTGTATCTTTAAAAATTGTGCAGGGGGGTGGGAGAATTCCACCTTGTGGTTTTTCCCATTACAGGGTTGCAAGAACATGTGCACTTGGCTGACTTTCTCTTCTCCTAAAGATACAGGATCAGTCTCAGGGATTGAACCTGGCAACCTTACTGAGAACTCAAAAGGATCTGAGCATTTAGGGATTGCTAGGAGACATGAGGCAGCTATGATCTCTGTGTAAGAGACTTCTGGAACTCATAATCAATGTGATAATTCTCAAAGATAGTAAATAAAATTGCAGTGCCAAGGACCCTCAAAAAGATACACAAAGGCCACTTAGGAAGTAGAAAGGGACAGCACATATATGAAAGTAAAAAAGAAGTATATAGTATAAAAGGGCATACTGGCCACACATCAACATCACATTACTAACACTGTACACAATTACAGCAGTTATGCCTGTTCGTGATTCTCCCAAAGGCCCCATTTACATAATACATTTAAAGCATCATCATACTACTTTAAACATCCATGGCTTCCCCCAAAGAATCCTGGGAACTATAGTTAGTTAAGGGTGCTGAGGGTTGTTAGGAGACCCTCTCTTCCGCTCGCAGAGCTGCAATTCTCAGAGTTCCCCAGAAAGAGGGACTGACTGTTAAGTCACTCTGGGAACTGTAGCTGTGGGAGTTGAATAGGGGAGCTTCTAACCATTCTCAGCACCCTTCACAAACTACAGTTCCCAGGATTCTTTTGGGGAAGTCATGACGGTTTAAAGTGGCATGATACTGCTTTAGATGTATAGTGCTGATGGGGCCAAAGATAGCAAGCGCAGAGTCACTAAATCCACACCTGTACGTAAAGGTTGGCACAGATATATTTACTTTTAACTCCAGTGTATATTGGGGAGAGGGGTGGAATTGGCATTATGCATACTACAGGTTGCCAACATGAGTCCCTTGAGGTCTTCCGTTGGTATCAGTGAAGCCTCTGAACACAGACACGCCCATCACTCTCCCTTGGTCAGTGGGGCAGTGGAATCCACTCTGGATTTTAATCTGAACTTTCAGGTCAGTGAACTTGAAAATTCAGGCAAAACCAGGAGCGGATTCCATTGCCCCACTGACATGGAGCCACCAGCCGCCACTGCCCTTGGTCACATGGTTCAGTGAAGGTGGTTACATTTTTCTCCCTTGAAAAAGTGCACAGAGCTGAAGGAGGAAGTTGGAAGAGTGACAGCCTTTCCCACTTCCTCTTTCAGCTCTAAGTAAATCTTCAAGTTTAAGGTTAAATCTAGTGCATCTGACTTTTACATAGATCCCTTAGAAAAGCAAAATGTGTACATGTGAGCTTTCTCTCTTTCTGTCTCTTGGAGGGGTTGATGCGGGCCAGAGGTGGGGAACAGAAGTGACCAGAGAAGGGGGCACCCATGACACCTGCTCAAAAATCCCGATGTGCCAACAGGTCTAAAAAGGCTGGTGACCCCTACAACGCAGATGATTTTCCTATGTCTAGATATTTTTGCACTGCGTGGTACAGGCAGCTCATCAGTGATGGAAAGGCAGGTGCTGTGCTAGGGCTGGCTCCAGGGTTGAGGGGCCCTAAGCAAAATGCTATTCGGTGGGCCACTCTCTAGCACTTATCTTGGCTAGAGGTTTTGGTATATACACACACATGTATATTGCAGCAGAGTACATAAACAGGTGACCTGTTAAGAATGGTAGTTGAAAGAATAAAGAAACTTAAGGTTTATCACTATAAAGAGGTAAAGTCATACATGCTAAAGCAGCCATGCGGCTTGTACTCAGGAAGCCATAACTAACTAACTGAGAACAAAGACAGGAAGAGAAGGGAGCAAGGGGAGAAGCAAAGCCTACAAAAACAACAAACACTTTAGAGGAGGAATCAGCAAAAGGAAGAATTGATTGCCTTTCTGTCTGGTTCAGGTCACTTGTAACATGAGCTGGTACTTATTCCCCCCCCCCCAGTTAATCCCACTGACTTTTAGGTCAGAGGGTTATCATGTTTTGTGGCTGTAGCTATTTTCCACACACACACAATGCCCTGGAAGCTGAGTCACCTTCTATAATATTATTGAGGACAAAAATGGCAGCCACCTGCAGCTGGTATTGTAGTTGGCCAGGAGCCTTTGATCGTTCCTGGGGTACTGACTACTGCTGCCTAGTGATGCCAGGCCTGTGCAGCATCCAGGTGGTAAAGGATCATACCCGTCCACTGGTTTGTCTGTGGTCCCCTAACATTTTGCAAGCATAGACCTAAAGGTGTAAAGCATAGATATGACAAACTAGGGCTTTTTTTGGCTAGGGGGACGTGCATCATACAAGCCTGCTTGTCAGAATACCAGAGGATTGGTTGACTGTGCATTTAGTGGCAAGTCCAGGCGTGTTGGACTTGCAGTGTGAAAAACAGCATAGTGCCTCAACCTCTGATAAAAATATCATCTGTCTCCAAGCTTAATGCAAAACAACCAATGGCCAGTCACCTTCACATCCCCTATGATATAAATCAGAAGCGATGGCAGATGGGCTGTACAATCTGAGAAGATTTCCAAGCTTGTTTCTTTTCTTTTTTAAAAGTCATTTAAACAGGCTTTGGCCATGGTGTATGAGCAGCGCTGCAGATGTGCTGTGCATGAGGATTAAGCGAGAGGACAGGTACAGAGGACACAATCTGGCAGTGAAACAGCTGGTTTCCTTTACACTGCTCTGTCTTTTTCTGTTTTTGTTTTTTAATACATTTTGGCCTAGAGCTGAACCCAGATGCGGAAAAATTGAGATAACAGAGTCTCTAGTCCATTCAGATGAGTGGGGAACCCAGCAAATCTACAAAGGTAACTTGCAGCAAAGGTTCTGGGCACACAGCTTGCATTGGAATTAACACAGCTCTGTTTCTGAGATCTTCCATTCCCACCCCTCCCTATTAAAAAAAGAAGACATTTCAGAATTTTCTCTGAATAGTCTCCATTCTATTTTATATTATTATGGTGAGCATCATTGCTGTCTTGCTCTCTTGCTCTTACACACACAACTGCAGAATGCTGCTAGGTTTGGGGTATTGTGGAGGACGCAAAATGTGGCCAGGCAGCCAACACAATTGCGAAGCAACAGCAGGAGGAGGCTATTGTGCTCATGTCCTGCTTGGAGGTTTCCAAAAGCATCTGCTTGGCCACTTTGGGAAACTGGATGCTAGACTTGATGGATTTTTGGTTTATGAACCCACATGCCCACACAACGTACTTGCCTAGGCAAGGTCAGGATGAGGTTTGAAGATGCCCTGGAAAGGTACCCATCCAGCAGTAGTGGACAGAGTGGCAGGAGGTGGTGTGGCTCCCCTGACCTCCCAGCAGCTGAGTCGCTCCTGCTTACCAAGAGGGAGGGAGGTGGAGGTGGTAGGGAGGCCAGCATGGCACAAATGCACTGGAGCCACTCCTGGTGGTGCATTTGCACTTCACAAACTTCTACACTGCCTCATCCCTCCCCTTCTCCTTCCCAGTAAGCCATGGTGATGCCACTATTGGGAGATCGAGTAAGCATTGCTGCTCCACCACACTGTCTGTTACTGCCTCCCAGCTTGATAGGCCCCTGCAAAAGTCAGCCATCAAGGGATGGAGGGGTAGATTCTGGGGGTGGGCAGCAGTGAAGACAGGTGGTGGTTCTCAACCCAGCACTGAGAAGCCAGGTGAGGTGGTTGAAGAAGCCACCATCCTCCTTTCTGCTTGACATAGAATAAGTTGAGATTGGGGTCCAATGTAGCCAGTGACAGCTGCAAATGCCTGTCCCAGTGAGAAATGAACAAGATGTAAAAAAGGTAAAGGTGTCCCTGCACTTATAGTGCGAGTCGTTTCCGACTCTTAGGGTGACGTCTTGCGACGTTTACTAGGCAGACTGTATATATGGGGTGGGATTGCCAGTTCCTTCCCCGGCCTTTCTTTACCCCCCAGCGTATGCCGGGTACTCATTTTACCGACCACGGATGGATGGAAGGCTGAGTGGACCTCGACCCTTTTTACCGGAGATTCGACTTCCTCCTTCCATTGGAATCGAACTCCGGCCATGAGCAGAGCTTCGGCTGCGTTACCACCGCTTACCACTCTGCGCCACAGAGGGTCATGAACAAGATGTAGTTGGTACATATTTATTGGATGTATATAGCACTTAATTAAAAATTTCTAAGCAATTTACATAAAATGGTATAAAATATTCATTAAAATAGCAATAAAAACAGACTTTTAAAAACAGTTGTTATGTGCCTTCAAGTCGATTATGACTTATGGTGACCCTATGAGTCAGTGACCTCCAAGAGCATCTGTCATGAACCACCCTGTTCAGATCTTGTAAGTTCAGGTCTGTGGCTTCCTTTATGGAATCAATCCATCTCTTGTTTGGCCTTCCTCTTTTTCTACTCCCTTCTGTTTTTCCCAGCATTATTGTCTTTTCTAGTAAATCATGTCTTCTCATTATGTGTAGACACACTAAAATTACCAAAATCAACAGTTTTGAAAACAAATGTACATATTTATTTAGTAAGGTCTTCTTTTATGAAATACATATATTTTGGGGCAAAATTTTTGTACCCTGAAAGTGGATCGCAAAATACAGAGAAGAGCGCAATCCAATCAGGAGACACCTTCTGATCTGAAAGCAAGCTTAGATCCAGCCTAGGTTTCAGATAGCTCTTGCGTTGATTCTTGGGAGTACATGAAGCACTCTGAGCACTTGAAATACTCTATATAAGTGCAAAGTCTTATTATAATTAATAATAAATATTTTAAGTGCCTGAAATAGCTGGGCAATGTACTGAGATAAAATAAAGACAGTGGCTGCCTGCAGGCTTACAATCTTAGGAGATGGAAGGAAAGAGTGAACTGGGGAAAGGGGTTGTTAAAAAAGAGAGAGAAAGAGAATGAGGAAACAGACCACAAGTTCTGGAAGGATTGTTTATGGAAAGTGAGAGGCTTCTTAAGGGCTTTTTTTAAAAGAAAGCAGAAGTCATCAAGGGTGGTCTAAAAAGGGAAAGGACTTCCAGTAATAGGGAGCATCAATGGGGACATGTCATGTATGGGGGACAAAAAGGAGAAAATGTGGGATGCAGAGCAGAGCCAGCAGAATAATATGCAACACGTAACACACAAATATTACAGCAACCACATGCAGCATATCCAGACAGGAGCACTTTTGCCACTACTACATGTGGGCTGTGAACGTCTGAAATGGTCCAAAGCTCTTGTCATCTGTTGGTGAAACATTTTTTCAGGAACTTCAGGTGCTTCCAGACTGTCACTATTTCGGGGGGGGGAATGCAATCCTCTACTGGCAAATTCAGGTTGTGCAATTAAAGCTGATTTGCAACAAACCCACTCCCTGCCTCCCAAAAAACCCTGACTTCTTTCAATAAAGGTGATGGGGAAATGAACTGGAAAGTGTAGGATATTTTCTTGCTGCAATGTCATCTAACCTCCCCATAAACAAATCAGAATGAATGCTCTGTAACAGGGGTAGGGGACCTTTTGGACTTTGGGGGCCAGATCTTTATCTGGCCTCACCCTGCAGGCCACAGTGGGCAGAACACAGGGGCAATTATGACATCACACAATTGACAGGTGGGTTGCCCTGCCCACCTGTCGAAAACCCTTTTATGGAGTTCCCAAATGCCTGGCAACATAATAAAAGTTGCTTCTAGATGATCAGTTTATAGAGTCTAGAAACAAATCATCTAAAAGCAATCTTTGTTGTGTTTTTCCAGGGATTCATGCCTGTCAATTTCTGTTCTGCCATTCACTGCTGTTTCCAGACAAGGCTGGGCAGATACCTATCCAATCTAAAATAAGGGCAGTTAAAATGCATTCATTTGGATGAAGTCCATTTGAACTGTTAAGACCCATCCCAAATTGGTGTAGCCTCTATTCCCTGTCATGCTCCCAGTCATCAGGGGTGAGACAAGGCCAGAGGCTTCTGGAACAGCTTCACCTCTCCTGTATGCAATCCCAGCAGCTCACTTGGCGAAACTTATGTAAAGATGGGTGAATGTGTCAATTTCAGATTCTCATTTTTCCAGTCTTAAATTCAGTGCTCCATATTTTCAAATAAATATTATTTTTTAAAACTCTTCATGAAAATCTTAGTGCAAATTTATCCTAATAAACACACTTTTGTGTGCAGTTTTGCCTAGTATATTATTATTATTATTATTATTATTATTATTATTATTATTTATACCCCACCTTTTGGCCCAAGGCTCTCAAGGTGGCTTACAGAAGACACAAATATCAAAATATAATATGAGAATACATCAATAAAACAATAAAGCAATACAATAAAGCAATCTGATTTACAAAACACAATTTACAAAGAGTTAAATAACAATAACCATCACAATCTACATTTCCAACTTATATGTGGTGTTGCAAGCCATTTCCCCTAATATAATGCAAGTTTGAATGTGATTTTTCACTCATAGGTGCATCTTTATGGACACTTTACCCTAGTATATACATTTTTGTATGCATGAGTTGGTTGAAGAACTGCACTGCAAAATTCAGAGGTATGCATATTTTGAAGGGTGGCTGTGTTTCAGCTCATGTAATGTTTTGGGAAGTGCAGCTTAGGTAAGTTCACCTTTAAATGCAAACAGAACCAAATATCTTTCTTGTCCCTAAACTTACCCAACATGAATGGGCTAGCAAGAATAGTGCGCAATGGCATGTGGACTCAGACATGGGTGTAAGCATGCGCTGTAGCATCCAGAGATGCTGGGAGGCATGACACCATGTTTCCCATGCTCCCTGGTTTATGTTTTAATTTTTATTTAACGGCATTTATGCCTCTAAGTGGTTTGCATAAAACATTCTTATATGCTTTCAATAGCGTCCAGGCCTTAACCTAGCTCAAGAGTTCCTGCAAGCCTTCCCCCAAATTTGTTTGTGTTTCTGAGGAACGAAGGATGGGGAGAAGAGATCGATTGGGGGTGCGCATGGCCACAGTGGCAGACCCAGGAAAACAGACACCTGAACCTCCTTCCCATTTTCATCTCTCAACTCAACTCTTTCCCTATTTCCAATTAAAGTGGGGTTTTATAGCTCAAATAATCCTTCCCAGTTAGGGATGGGGAGCCTGTGGCCACCCTCAAGATGTTGTAGGTCTACAGCTTTCATCATCTTGACCATTGATCATGCTGGCTGGGACTGATGAGAGCTGGTGTCCAACAAGACTGGGAAGGCCACAGGTTCCCCAGTATTGCCACAGACAATGGCTCTGGTTGCACTTCTGGTCAAGTTATTAGACATATTTAATCAAGAAATGCAGAGTGTGGCCTGTTCTTCCCAGATGCTATTTATATTCTTTCCAGTCTGCATTATCCGAAGGGTAATTTAGGACTGGGGACAAACCGAAAGCTATTATGTAAGTACTGATGATGAAACAGCCAGTGTTGTTGTTCTTTCTGCTGGAACACAAGGAGAAGGCGGAGGCTAATGTCTTGCTTCTGATCCTATGACACTGTTTCTATAACGAGCTGTCAGATCAAAGTAGTCTCTCAACTAATGGAAAAATTCAGGAATTGCAATAATGTAATTTTGGAAAGGAGCTAGCTTCAGGGAGTGGAAAGGGAGTCAAGAACATGTTCACCACAAGTACACACATTGCAACTGGTGATGGGTGAATCCTCTGCAGCTCAGTTTGACTATGTTCTACCTCCACTGTTGGAGACAGTAGATGTCAAAATACCAGTTGTTGGGAACTGCAAAATGGGAAGAGTGCTGTTGCAGTGAGATCATGCTTGAGGGCTTCACATAGGCATCTGGATGGCCACTGTGAGAACAGAATGCTGGACTAGATGGGACTTGGTCTAATCCAGCAGGGCTGTCCTTATGTTCTTAACTTGTAACATCATCTGTTTCATCTGGTTACGCTAAAGGTGCCATGTGCATCCATGTGCCTTGTCATGTTGGGAAATGTTACCAGCACCAGATTGCTGCTGGGGAATTCAGCCACCACCACAATCAATCTGAAAATAAACACTCACCAAAACCAAGATATTCACACAATAAAAGACTGCTTGTTTGGGTGGCCTGGTCATGTGGTCCACACCAGTTGATATGCATTTCAGGAAGAGAAAAAGCTCAAGATCAAATACGTTTTGAGTGTGCAGCTACAGAACTATCGGCTTTACAGGGGCCTTTACAGGATAGAAGCCAAAGAAGGGGTGCTAAGTAATCAACCTTTATCCAATTTAGTTCAAATATAGTTCATGTAAACCACGCTTGCCCAGAAAATTACTTTATGTTCTGAGCCAGAGAAGAACTTTCAGAGGGCATGATGCTAAATTTGTAATTCAGCTGAGCATTACAAGCTGGATGAATTCCTGTTCCATGCCAGGTAGAATCATGATTTGTCCATCTAGCCTAGTATTGTCTATTCTGACTGGCGGTGGCTGTTGAGGGTCTCAGGCAGATGCCTTTGTCTTTGTCTTTCTCATCAACTGCTATTTGATCTTTTTAGCTGGAGCTGCCAGGAGTTGAACCTGGGACCTTCTGTATGCAAAGCAGGTGCTTTTACCACTCAGCTTGGTCTCTTCCCTAATTATGAAGTTTGGAGACATCACTACCATGTGTGAAGTCCTGGGTGAAGCCCTGGCTACTGTGGTGATGCCTGGAGTAATGTGAGCGTGTGCGAGTACATATTCTGCATTTATACATCTAATTTTCTCTTTAAAGAATTTAAGAATTCCAAACCTTTTCTCGGTATCCATGAACTTTGACCTCATAAAATTCAGCAATGGGATTGCAGCTTAAATATATATACATGTAGAAACTGAGGTTATCATACTTTGGACACATCATGAGAAGATATGATTCACTAGAAAAGACAATAATGCTGGGAAAAACAGAAGGGAGTAGAAAAAGAGGAAGGCCAAACAAGAGATGGATTGATTCCATAAAGGAAGCCACAGACCTGAATTTATAACATCTGAACAGGGTGGTTTATAACAGATGCTATTGGAGGTTGCTGATTCATAGGGTCGCAAAAGTCGTATATATATATACGACAAATAAAGGAAGTTGAAATATTCACTTTAGCTATTCATTCTTGTATCGCCAGGAATTCTTGCAATATAAGATGAACCATCCTCCATTCAGCACAAACTTTTTGGGGGGGAAAAGATATTTGATAAGCTGTTAATTTGACTAGCTTAATCAAAAGCTAGACTTTATTAAGACACTATATTGATTTAGCTAATGCTTTCTAGTGCTTTGTATGGAAGTATTCCTAGCTGCAATAATTATGAATATTATAACAGGGGATTATGAATATTTTATAGAAATCATATTTTTAACAAAGCTCAGCAAGCATAATTTGGGGGCAAACTACATCTTAAATTAAACATATTATGTTATGTATGTTACGCTAGCCTTAAGTTTTTATTTTACTTTTTACTCAAAATAGCAGGCATGTAATCTGTACTTTGTCCCTTAAATTCTAAAATTGTTGGAGTATTACCTATCAACATGGATGGGGGAGAAATTTGGTTCAGTTCGCTTTTAAAGGCAGATCTATCAAGTTCAAATACCACCTTCTAACACAATACGAGAACTGAAACACAGCCATCCGGTGAAATTCACACATACCCAAATTTTGCTGTGCAGTTCTTCAACCAACCAGTGTTTACAAAAATGCATATATTAGGCTAAAGTGTGCTTAAAAATGACTATATTACTAAAATAAAAAATGCACTATATTAGGAGAAATTGATTGCAAAATATGTATGTTAATCAAAACTGTGTACAAAAATGTGTTTATTGTGAGAAATAATGAAGAATTTTCATGAGGGGTTTTTTTTTAATTGCTACAGTAATGTGGAGTGTTAGAACAAATTAAACCAGAACTGTCACTAGAAGCTAAAATGATGAAACTGAGGTTATCCTACTTTGGACACATAATGAGAAGACATGATTCGCTAGAAAAGACAATAATGCTGGGGAAAACAGCAGGCAGTAGAAAAAGAGGAAGGCCAAACAAGAGATGGGTTGATTCCATAAAGGAAGCCACAGACCTGAACTTACAAGATCTGAACAGGGTGGTTCATGACAGATGCTCTTGGAAGTCACTGATTCATAGGGTCACCATAAGTCGTAATCGACTTGAAGGCACATAACAACAACAACAACAGTGTGGAGAACTGAGTTTCAGATTCAAAAAATGAGAAACAGAAAGAGGGGGTCACCATTCTCATTACAGTATAACAGCAATAGTATATACCAGTTCCGAGTTATGTATTTTAAAACTATTACTGGGGGAGCAATGCTCATGAAATACAAGTTTTTAACAATTGTATTGTAAGGACTAGCCTATGGCCATCCAATCCTAAACATGCCCGATCTTGTCTGATCTCAGAAGCTAAGGAGGGTCAGGCCTGGTTAATACTTGGATGGGAGACTGCTTGGGAATACCGGGTGCCGTAGGCTTAGAGGAAAGCAATGGTAAACCACCTCTGAATACCTCTTACCATGAAAACCCTATGAATATATCCAGAAAGATTCACAGGGTTGCCATAAGTCATAATCGACTTGAAGGGCTATAACAACAACAAATTGTAAGGATTAAGCGCAATGTTATGTATGTCGACTCAGAAGTAAGTTCCACTGAGTTAGGGATGGGGGGGGGGACAATCTAATTCTGTTTGTAATTTCATGTGAAATTCCTGAACCAACGTGTGTGTGTGGGGGGGAAATGCATACCGATTTTCATGCAGATTTTTTTCAAAAGAAATTGAAAAGTATGTGGAAACGGGATGAACTCAACTTCAGATTGGAAAAACAAGAAACTAAGAGAAACCAAAATTGACAGATTTGTTCATCCCTATACTGAGTTAAATGGAACCTATTCCTAGGTGTGATTGTAGGCAAAGTTCTTACAAAATGCAGTTCCCCTAAGATAGCTTTCATTATTTTTTTAATTTTTAAGCAATTTTCTAGCCCTTATGGCAGGGATACCCAACATGGTAGCCTCCAGATGTTGCTGGACTATAGCTTCCATCAGCCCCAGCCAGAACGGCCAATGGTAAGGAATGATGGGAGTTGTAGTTCAGCAACAACTAGAGGGGACCATGTTGGCTACTCCTGCCTCATGGAGATATATGGGTATGTATATCTTGAGCAAAGTTTAGTGAACTTCTGTAGCATGACAGACCAAAGAGAGTCCTTCACACAGCCCATAGTTAAACTATGGATTTCACTCCCACAAGAGGCAGTGATAGCCAGAGCTTGGAAAAGTTACTTTTTTGAACTACAACTCCCATCAGCCCCAGCCAGCATGGCCACTGGATTGGGCTGATGGGAGTTGTAGTTCAAAAAAGTAACTTTTCCAAGCTCTGATAGCTGCTAACTTGGATGGCTTTAAAAGATGATTAGACAGATTCACGATTCCTTTGTGAGGGAAATAGGAGATCTCCTAACAACTCTCAGCCCCCTTAGCAAACTACAGTTCCCAAGATTTTGGGGGGGAAGCCATGGCTGTTAAAGTGGCATGATACTGCTTTAAATGTGTAGCACGGAGGGAGCAAATGAGGTTGAACTGATTTTTTTCCCTACCCATCCCTAATGCCAGCAGTGCTTGCTTTACACTGGCCTCAGCTGGCTAGCTATCTTCCCCAGTTGCCTTCTCCGTCAGGGCAGCAAAGCCTCTAGGCCAGCCTTTCCCAACCAGTGTGCCTCCAGATGTTGTTGGACCACAATTCCCATCTTTCCTGACCATTGGCAATGCTGGCTGAGGCTGATGGGAGCTGTGGTCCAACAACATCTGGAGGCACACTGGTTGGGAAAGGCTGCTCTAGGCCAACCCTGTCTGTACATGCAGTGGGGCAAGATAATAGAGAGCCCTGAGGTGATATAATGATCTGTACCACTTCAGACTACAAGTGGAAGATATTATATTATAATGATTATATTGTCTTATTCGGCTCAATGTGTAGGTTAGTCCACTGTCCTAGAAAGTACTCCTTCACACATCGCATAAACTATGGAGCTCGCTCCCACAAGAGGCAGTAATGGCCACCAACTTGGATGGCTTTGAAAGAGGGTTACACAGATCCACGAAGGAAAAGGCTATCAGTGGCTACTAGCCATGATGGCTGTGCTCTGCCTCCATAGGCAGAAGCATTGTGCTTCAAATAGCAGTTGCCGGAAACTGCAGGAGGGGATATAATAATAAATAATAAAATTTTATTTTTAGGCCGCCTATCTGGCTGAATGAACAGCCACTCTAGGCGGCGTACATAATTAAAATTTAAAATACACATATAAATACAATTATAACATATTCAATTTACCCACATCTGTACACTGTAGAATTAAAATTAACTGGGGATTCTGTATGCCCACTGAAACAGCCATGTTTTTAGTCCTTGGCGGAAGCCTACCAAGGAGGGGACATGGTGTAGATCATATGGCAGAGAGTTCCAGAGGGTGAGTGCTCTTTGCACTCAGGTCTTGCTTGCAGGTTTCCCACGGGCAACTGGTTGACCACTGTGTGAACAGGATGCTGGACTAGATGAGCCACTGGCCTGATCCAGCAGGCGCTTCTTACATTCTTATGTAGCCAGAGTAAGCTAAAAGGTAGCACTTCCTTCTCTTTTTTTCTTACGCCTCCCCACAGGCTACCAGAGGGTTGTCTTCAACTAAGTCCTACTCAGAGTAGACCCATGTTCATTAACTTCAGTGGGTCTACTCTGAGTAAGACTAGCAGGGAATGCCACTCAGACTTTTGCAACAGAGTAAAAACTATGGAATAAGTCCATTTAAAAAAAAAAAAAGAATTTGTGTTAATTTGTATAGGACACAGAATTTGAGTGAACTTGGTGGTGCAGACCTGTGTTTTGTCGGAGTGCAGTATAAATACAGCTCTAGCTTTTTCCTGCCACTTTGACCATGACCTAGGTACACAAAAGCTTTTCCCCACTGGAGAGGCACACCTAGTGAGTAATGAATAAGGCATTACATCTTAGAGAGCCTCTCAGCATGGGATGATCTGCCATTTTGACACGGGTGTGACATTCGCCTCTCGGAGTATGCATTATTACTTGCAGATTTAAGGACTGGATGAAACAAGGGTGGACACAGAATGTATCATGAGACGGACACGCACAGCATCTTGTTTACATAACAGCGAGAAGTATCCATCAAGAGAGAGACAAACTGGGCCAGATATTCAGCTGCCAAACGGCAGTATAGATTGAAGCAGTAGAGGGCGGCGTGGGCAGGGTTGTGTTACTGACATGGCTTCCCAAGGCCCCACATAACTACCGGGGGGGGCAAGGCAGCGGGGCACCCTGTGTGGTGCAGGCACAGCAGCGGAGCCAATGCATTGCTGCCAACACTGTGACCGCACCAAGCTCTCTGCTGCCTTGCTAGTGCCTCTCACTAACCCTCTTGGTGACTGGCAGAGACACATAGTGTTGGGAAGCCAGATCAGCAACAAAGCACCACTCATGCTGCCCTGCTAGCCACTATGAGGTGAAAGTCTGAGCACTGGACTGGGGACTTAATGCTCAGTGGGGTCACATTCATGCCTTACATTTAAAGCACTCTTGTTCAGTAGTGTAGTGACAAGTTCAGAAGGTCAGGGTCCCTTCATAATAGTCATAGCTACAGCCTCTTCTAAGATTATACAACCTTCTAAGATTATAGAATAACCTGTCCCATCTTGAATACTGCTTTCTGTTTATCACTGCCACCGTTTGACTGTCCTTTCTCACCATCAGAGATGGTGTTCGTTTGTGTTTGCTGGTTGGCCACTGTGAGAACAGGATGCTGGACTAGATGGGCCATTGGCCTGATCCAGTAGGCTCTTCTTATGTGTTCTGATACTTGATTTACTAGATTCAGTGTCTACACATTTAACTACCTGCTGCTATAGTCTTCTCAAAGGCTGACTTACCTCCTTTCACTCTGATTGGCTCCAATCAGCAGAAAAGAACAAGGAAGCAAGTTAGAAGACCCTTCTCATTGGCTAACACACTCCCCTTTCATGTTGATTGGCTCACTGGATGCTGGAGACATAGGGACCCTGCTGGGAGTTGGCTCCCAATAAAGTAAAGGGTCTAAGACCCCCTGAGGCCTAGGATGACTACACCCCTGCTGTTATACCACTTTAACAGTCATGGTTTCCCCCAAAGAATCCTGGGAACTGTAATTTATGAAAGGTGCTTTGAAATTTGTTAGGAGACACCCCCCAGAGCTACAATTCCCAGCACCCTTAACAAATTACAGTTCCCAGGATTCTTTGGGAGAAACCATGGCTGTTTCAAGTAGTATACAAGGGCTTTAATGTATGGTGTGGATTTGACCTGGGACTCTGTCAATGACAGAGCTATCCTCCTGACACTTTCTGGGCTGAACCATCTTAGAAGAGGGGGAATATTCAGCAACACAGATGTAGTGCCCAGATAAGAATATCAACAAACTGGAAAGTGTCCAGAACAAGGTGCACAGATGGTGAGAAGCCTGGATAAAAGCTGAAGTAGTTGGCCGTCTATAGTCTGGAGAGGGGCTTATTAAGAGGCAATAGGATAGCCATCTTCAAATATTTGAAGGGTTGATGTCACATAGATGATGGAGAAAATTTCTCTTCAGTTCCTCCAGAGGGTAGGACACAATCCAACAAGTCCAAATTACAACAAATGGCATTTTGACTGTATGTTTATAACCTGCCCTTCCTCCCAGTAGGAGCCCAGAACAACTAAACATTAGCAAGATCTTCCTGACAATATGAGGTGCCCAACAATAGAATGGGCTACCTTGGAAAGCGGAGAACTTGCCTTTGTTGGGGGTTTTTAAGCAGAGTGGATGGCCACCTGCCTGGGATGCTATTGCAATGGATTTCCTGCATTGGCATGGGGTTGGACTAGATTACCGTTGAGGTCTTCCCAACTCCATGAAGAGTGAGGCCAGCTGTGGACACCTTGCATCTCTGAGCAAGGTCAGACCAAAGCTCTACCAAGTCCAACATCCCTCTTTTAAATTTCCTGTTTTTGGAGCAACATGAAAGTGTCTGTCCTAGCACAATGCCATGTCTCAGCTCAGCTCTTCCAGGAAGCCTTTGCTGTAACCCCTTCTCTTCCCAGAGAAGGTGAGGCCTCATACACACTATACATTTAAAACACAGGGCATCCCCCAAAGATTCCTGGGAACTGTCATTCATTAAGGGCACTGGGACTGTAGTTCTATGAGGGGTCGACTACAGTCCCCAGGATTCTTTGGGGGAATCCATATGCTTTAAGTGTGATTCAAATGTATGGCGTGTATGCAGCTGAAACCAAGTGAAATTATGTATAACCGCATTTGCTCACATCCATTTCTCATGATCCCCCATGCCTCTCCCATTACACTATCTAATTTAGATCTCAATCTCCTCTAGCCAGAAATCTTTCCGTTTGCTTTGTATTATTCTGTAAAGTGCATCACTATAAGGTTTCCCAGCTTTGCATGCAATAGGCTGTCCAGTTCCTTTAATGCCATCCACACAAAGGAAAGAATTGTCCCAGCCAACCAGTGTTCACCCCACATGTGTACTTGATTAGATTAACAAACTGATTTGTTGAAAGAGCCATTTCTGTTGGCTCTGTGAATTGAAACATTGCTTGATTTTCAATCCGGTTTCACCGTTCTCAAAACAATATTCAGGAGAAGTATGAACAGCTCTTGGACAGATTAGTCCAGTGGGGACAGACAACTGGACAGACAAGCATGTAGATTTTCACACACATGCACACACATTGTGCCATCTTGGGGAAGTGCTGTAGCCATGCCGGGGTGGGTGGGGACAGGGGTGCCCCCCCCGAGCTGGATTTTTTGGGGAAATTTTCTTCTTTTTAATTTGTGACATGACAAACAATGACAACCTCCATTTAAAGAATGACAGCTGGTTTTAAGAACAGGAGCAATTTAAGAAGGGGACCCTCTGAAAAATTCAGTGACCAAGGCAGGGCGAGTGCACAACAAAAGTCTCTTCTGGAAGAGCCCCCAAAAGTCTGCTCTCTCAAAACTTTCCCTGAATGAGGCTGGATTTCTTATGATCACAGTCACCCTATAATCATTTAAGTGATCTGGAAAAAAACAGCCTGCATAGCAACATTGCCGCCCTGGGCTGATACTGGGAGAAAGGGTGGGATATAACTCTAATAAATAATAAATAAATAAACACGACCCTTGAAGAGTTAAATATTAGACGTTTGTTTTATGGGGCTAGAGTTAGATCCACCCCTTGGACTTTCCTTTGCTCTGCTTTTCAGTTTCAGTTTCACTGGGCTGTCTACCCAACCAGCAACAAAGTGTTGCTTGCAGTAAGAAGTAAGGGTTTGTTTATTCTGCAGGCACTATAGTGAACAGGGCAGGATTGGCTTCTTATTGCTAAAGGGTGAAATAAAGAGATAACTTAAAATGATCTAAAAATAGCTATCCTTTACTCTTTTAAAGCACTCACTATACTCACAATTGTACTGGCTGTTTTTTTCTTCTTTTTCTTGATTAATTGATGACAAAGGATGAAAACAGGCCTAGAAAAACTGCTACGCACACTACAGTTACCTATCTGGCTGACTGGATACCTAGGTTGTAACTCAGGCCTAATTTCTTATTTTCCCAATGCATGCAGCTTAGCATGAGGCCTTTTCAAGGTTTCTGAAGAGAAAAATCAAACCAGCAACCAGTAAAAAAAACCTCCAATTGCGACCCACAATTAGTTTCCAATGCTTAGTTTGTCCTTTATATAGCATCCAGTTAAAAAGTTTTCCCTTGACTGTCCAACAGGAAGGAAAATCTAAATGCCAGGAATAAGACTAGATGGAGGGGATCTCAAGGAGGAGTTGGCAAACACACCCGATAGTGTTTATTTTCTCTCTGCCTTTCAATAAAACTTGTAGTATGGACAAGTTTGTTTTTCAGGTGGAATCAAAAACTGAGATTCCTAATGCAGTATCAAAGCCAAGCTCAGGAGCTCACTGTCTTTACCAAAGCAGTTTAGTTCATAACTAGTTCAGAACACAGGGACAGACCACAGGTGAAAGGGGACCTTAGACAAAGTCAAGCTTTTCAGTGTGGTATTCCTGGGGATCTCTCAAAAAAGGGTGAGTCAATTCAACCGATTAAAGTTCATCCATGTAAGCTAACACACTATCTAGATGGAGGAGGAGTGATGGAGAAAGTCACTGTCTTTCCCTTCTCCTGGCCTGGCCCTCACATCCTCTCCACTAGTGAGGGGAGGGGGGATTGGCTAGCTCTATGCACCTCTCCCGCCAATGCCCTAGAAATGTGGTTGCCCCACCTAAGAAGAAAGGCTGGTGACAGGGCCAGCTATAGCTCAACGGCAGAGGATCTGCTCTGTATGCAGAAGATCCCAGGTTCCATCTGTGGCATCTCCAGGTAGGCCTGTGGAAGAATCCTATCTGAAATCCTGGGGAGCCGCTGCCAGTCAGTGTAGACAATACTGAGTTAGATGGACTGATTAAGTATACGGCAGCTTCCTATGTTCTTATTTGCACTGTGCTTCCTGAAATAACTGGGAGACTAGAGACCAGGGTCAAAAGTGTGCAAATGAAGGATGGCCCCATCCCCTCTGTCTTTGTTAGAGAAGGTGCCATAGCTCAGGGATAGAGCACCTGCTTTGCATGCAGAAGGACCCAGATTCAATCCCTGGCTTTTTCAGTTTAAAGCGGCCTTTCCCAACTGGGTGTCCTCCAGATTTTTTGGACTACAACTCCCATCAGTCACAGCCAGCATAGCCATTCTGGCTGGGCCTGATGGGAGTTGTAGCTCTGGGGAAGAACATCCAGCATCCTGTTCTCACAGTGGCCAACCAGGTGCCTGGGGGAAGCCCGCAAGCAGGACCCGAGTGCAAGAACACTCTCCCCTCCTGAGGCTTCCGGCAACTGGTTTTCAGAAGCATGCTGCCTCTGACTAGGGTGGCAGAGCACAGCCATCATGGCTAGTAGCCATTGATAGCCCTGTCCTCCATGAATTTGTCTAATCTTCTTTTAAAGCCGTCCAAGCTGGTGGCCATTACTGCATCTTGTGGGAGCAAATTCCATAGTTTAACTATGCGCTGAGTAAAGAAGTACTTCCTTTTGTCTACTTGGGTAGATGGATAAATAGGCTGATAGATATAATAAAGCCACTTCCCAGATGTTTGTGCCATCTTCCCAATGCTTCCCAAACTTACTTTGCTTCGATGGGTTCTTAGCAAACCATTCTCTTAGAATGTTCTGCCTTGATTCCAAACTTTGATTAAGCTGCCTCAGGGACACTACTCTGTGGTGTGCATGGCCTGCCTCACTGCCAATGCCACGTAAATGTAAAATAGTGGTAGCGGTAATTCACATCAATTACCCTGGCTCCACACTGGTGTTGTCTCCGTTGCTGTGGAACCCATCATCCCATGGCATGCAGCTTTGCAAATGTAAAGGTGAGACAAACGAGTTTGCAATGCAAGTTGCCAAGTGTACTGGAATGCATAATAGCCAATGGCAAAGCTGCAAGCACTGAATCAAAATTTACAAAATGCAGGGCGGTTGCATGATGAACCTGTAGACGCCTAACTAAAAACTCACGGCAGCGAACATTGAATGCCAGGGCAAATGTTGCAATGTTGTAAAAGTTTTTTTTTTTTAAAGGAATTTATGCAACCTATCTATCGTTGGATGGTATCATTTCATGGTTCAAATGGGGAACTGCATTCTTGGATGGCTGGTGATGTTTAGAAAAGCCCTTTCTGCAATTATAAAGCAAGCATGCTAGCCACAAGACTAACCTAGCATCCTTGTCCTTGACATGCTGTTTTTATTTTCAGATGTTAACTTTTGTTTTCAGGCGATGTTAACCTTTTGATCCCTCAGCAGTTTAGGCCAGGGTACCTTGAAGGCTGCTATGTCTCGTATCAACCTTCCTGGGCCTTAAGATCAGCTAGAGAGGCCCTGCTCAGTGTCTTGTTATCATTAGGCATGCAGTGAAAGGGTTGTTTCTGTAGTGGTACCAAAACAGTGCAATGTCCAATGGAGGAATTCACTAGGCTCCTTCCCTGTGGGTGATTAGGTAGACTATGGACACAGGGCTAAGGATGGCTGGGGAATTTGATCAAGGCCACGACCACCACACACACACACACATTCAAAATGGAGCCACGCATGGCTGGGAGTGACAGGACATCATGATGTCCTGTCCCAAGTAAGGCCTTCTTTTTTTCTGTATGATGCCTGGAGGGATAGCATGTCAACATTATTATTATTATTATCATTATTATCATCATCATCATTATTATTATTGTTATTATTGTCATCATTGTCACAACAACAACAATAATCCACCATTCACCAGTAGGTCCCAAGGCAGGTTACAGAAATTTAAAATATGGTCATCGCATCGCGACCATTTAAAATATGGTCATCGCATTGCATCGTATTTGTCACCCAATTGTCACCCTGGGCTCCTACTGGGAGAAAGGGCAGGATATAAATCAAATAAATAAATAAAATGGTGAATGCACTCACGGAAGAGGACCGACTCTCTAGCTGCTTGGAACGGCTATTAAAGGCAGCCCTTGGACCACTTTCTGTCTCTGTTTTACTAAGAATTCCCTTGCTGTTTGTTTTTTAAATGTACACTAATTTGGAAATGGAATGGAACAGGCTTAACAATGAACACATGCAAGAGTGACACAAGCTGGAATGGGACGAATCCGCCTCTCCCTGCTTAAGGCCTATTTGTTCCAACAGGCCTTTTGATGATCGCTCAGCTGGATCTTTTCATTCAGGGATGGGGGAACCTCTTTCAACCCTAGGGCCACATTAGGCCACATGTACGCACTCTCCTCCATCCATAGCAAGCAAGAGGCACAATCAGAGTTCAAGGAAACATGCGAGCCAGTCAGAATCACTCAAGGAAGGTGCAGAGCAAGGCTCGTAATGGGTGTAAGTCTAGTGAAAGGGAGCATGGCCTGGGAAGAGTTCTGAGGGCCAGATGGAGAGGACTAAAGGGCCACATTTGCCCCAAAGACCTGAGGTCCCTAACCCCTGTTTTAACTGATATGCTCATGCCACCTTTGCAATTGTTCCTATTTTAAGTTCATTCATATTTCAGCAGTGAGATATAATTTCATTTCTTTTGATGTTTAGGTATTATTGGGTAGGGGGTGGCAGACTATTTGCCACTCTGAATATATATAGAACAGAGTGCTAGAAATATTTCAAAATGCGTCCAAACAGGGAGGTGTTTGGTTTTTGGTTTTGGTTTTGAGATGGCAGAGCAGCAGTCAAGCAGGTAATCTCTCCCCCCCCCCTGCACACACACACACACACACACACACACACACATGCTGCTGGAAACGGTACAGCCCCTTGTAGCATCAGGGATGTTGGGGAAAACCAATGCCTTTCCATGCGGTGCTCCTGAGAAGTAAAGTCCAACAACAACAGAGCCAACTTTTGACTGCAATCTCTGGCTCGTAGATTTTTCTGTCTGGAAAAACTGCCCCAGTTTCATTAGCCTGATGTCTGCCGATCCTTTCAACAGCATACTAGGTCTCTTGGCATCTAGATTTAAAGAGAGCCAGATTTGGGGTGGCCAGTGTGTTTTTTGTGATAGAACTCGCCGGCATACAGTACCGGCACCTCTTTTTTCTTGCTTGCTTTCTTTTGTTGCCCACGGTAACCATGTTGTGCAGGCACTCACAGCACTTTTATCAAGGTATGAATACTGGCACCTCATTTTTTTACCGCCAAAAAAAAGCGCTGGAGGTGACCCTGGGAAAAGTGTCCTCAGGTGGACCAATTCACCCATCAGGCTTACTTATTTATTATAATTATCTCCCATCTTTTCTGCAAGAAGCTTAAGGTAGCGTACATCATTCTCCCTCTCCCCATTTTTATCCTCCAAACAACCCTGTGAGGTAGGTTAGGCTAAGAGGCAGCAATTAAACTAAGGTTGCCCTTCACAGCTGGTGATTAGGGATGGGCAGGAATTTTGCTAAATTTGAACGTGGCACCGGATTTCCTTATAGTTCACTTGTTCGCTGTCTCTGCCGACCAATCTCATATGCTAAGAGCTTTCATGGCTCTTTCTTGTCACTTGATTTAAAAAAAAAAAGACGTATCGGATATAACAATATTGAGAGCAATATTGTTAACTATGTCAACTTTGATAAAAAATGCTGAAATGTGTATTCCCTTTAACTTTTCTCAATGAGGTGTTGATGGTAGCCATTGTTTTGTTCTTAAACCTTTTTTTAACTCACAGACAGCACAGCTGTCATTTATGCAGACACAGTCGGTCAGCGTGGCTCCAATTGCAAGGGCTCTCTCTCTCTCCCCCTCCTGCCTGTCTCATTCCCTCCCACCCACCACCCCCACCACCCCCGTGCCCAGTTTCTCTCTCTCTCCTCTCCTCCACTTGAGTAAAACACAATCCAAGCAGGGAGGGAGTGAAGGAGAGAGCAGGCGAGGCATTGAACTCAGTGGGACTTACTTCCGAGTAAGCATGACTAGGATTTCATTAAGAGCCCTCTAAGGCAAAAGGGTCTGCCATTCTGGAATCTGCTGCGATCCTCTAATATCATTATCATTACATTTATATGCTGCCTTTCTAAGTCCCATGCAAGTTAATGGGGCTTCCTTGCTTCTAAATAAGTGCGTAGAGGGATTGCACTAGCTGCAGCATAAGCATGCCTGCATGTGTTAACTGAGAGGTACGTCTGAATGTAATGAGGCTTACTATGTAGTAAATATGCTTAGGGTTGCAGCTGTAACAATACAGCATGTTTACTCCAAGGTAAATACCTATATGCTCAATGGGGCTTATTCCCAGATAAATGTGCATAGGATCATAACCTTAAAATTACTTAGTTTGGGGGCTGGATTGTGCTACTGATCCTCGCTATGTTTGATCACACAAACAGCATTCTAGGAGAGGGGTGTGTGGAGGACTTGAACCCAGCTCTCCCAGGTCCCAGACCTACATTCTAACCAGTTTACCTTCTAACTCAGCCAGCAGTGGATCAGTTTTCAACTTTCAAAATTAAATCACCTAGATGAAATGAAAATAAATTCAACTACACAAGTCTCATTTAATTGCAGGGGGTTGGGGGGTCAGTTTATAGTCTTTGGACAGATAGTCTTGATAGGCAATTACCTGCTTCATTCACATTTGAACACATAAACAAACAGACCATCTGTATCAAGCACACTAAGAATAATGTTATTTTCTAGAGAGAGAGAAATCTAAACAGTAAAAGCAAAGATAGCGTGGAGAAATCGAACACAGGATGGAACCACCTGCCAGTTTCACAGAATGCAATTGAACCAGGACCAACAAGCGGATCCCATCCCTGCTGGTGGTGGGAAGGACTAGAGTGGGGCTTCTGTGTCTAGTCGCCAATCTAATTTCCCACAATACTCCTGTAGGGTTACCAGGTTCCTGGCCTGAGACTGATCCTGTATCTTTAAGAGAAGAAAAAGTCAGCCAAGTGCAGGTGTTCTTGCAACACTGTAGTGAGAAAAACCACAAGGTGGAATTCTCCCTCCCCCCTGCACAACTTATAAAGATACAGAAGACCTGTTGGAGGCCAGGCCTGGCAACCAAGAGGTCTTCTGTATCTTTAAAAGTTGTGGAGGGGGGAGGGAGAATCCCACCTTGTGGTTTTTCCCATTACAGTGTTGCAAGAACACCTGCACTTGGCTGACTTTCTCTTCTCTTAAAGATACAAGATCAGTCTCAGGCCAAGAACCTGGCAACTCTAGGAGAGTTGTCAGGAGACCCCTACTCGCCCCACCAAGCTACAACTCTCAGAGTCATTTAAGAATCAATCTTTCTTCCCAGGAAACTCTGGGAATTGTAGCTCTGTGAGGGAAAGAGAGGTCTCCTAAAAGCACCCTTAGCATACTACAGTTTCCAGGATTCTTTGGGGGAAGATGTTCCTGAAGCTCGCTTGCTTCTGGCATTTTATCAAAGAAGTTAATCTTCCTTTTTCCCCTCCCCTTCCCCAAAGGGGGAATCAGTGGAGGAGGGCCTGAAGGAAACTTGAACAAACCAGTTTCCTACCACATGCTAAGCAACATTTCTCACTTATTAGTGTCTTGGATGCAGAGCCAACACACCCTGGCCTCGAGTTGCAATAATATTCAAAGTGCATAAGCCAAACTGCTGACTCCCAGAGTTGATTGGAACATGAATATTCCACAATGATAGATTTCAAATCTTTAATTCTTAAATCATTAAGAGACTGCAGTAGGCACAGAACTAAGGTGGCAATCCCATGCACAATTTCCTGGGAGTAAGCCCCATTCTCCCTAATGGGACTTCCTTCTGAAGGGGGATGGGCAAATATGTCTAGTTTGGTTTCTCTCAGTTCCTCACTTTTCCAATCTGAAGTTCAATTCTTCGCATTTCCACATCAGTTTGCAGGGATTTTTATATATATATATAAATTCCTCATGAAAATTCAGCAGCATTTTAGTGCATATTTATCCTAATGTACACATTTTTGTATGCAAGTTTGCCTAATACGCACTTTTGCAAAGCAACCTTCCCTAATATGATGCTTTTCTGTATCTTCAGTAATATGTGCATTTACAGTATGTGCACACTTGACCCCAGTATATGCTGCAAAATTTACAGAAATGGAAATTTCAAAGAATGGCTACATTTTGGTTCATGTAATGTTTTGGAAAGTGTGAATTAGGTAAGCTTGCCTTTAAAGTGTGATTAGATAAGCTTGCCTTTAAATGCAAACTAAATCGAATTCCTCTCCCATCCATACTTCGGAATAAACATGCATTAGGTTGGAAGCTATTGAGGGTTTTAACAGGGGATGAGACGAATGGAGGATATCTCCATCAGGGGCTAATAATAATAATAATAATAATTCATTTATTCATTTATATTCCACATTTTTCCCAGCACTGGGACTCAAGTCAACTTACAAAAATTAAAACAAATGCAGTTAAAATATATAAATAAAACATACCGAAGTTATAATTAAAATGTAATTAAACTAACTACAAAATTAAAACCATTTAAAACACAGTGATACAAAAAAACCATAAACCACAAATCAATAAAAACAACACCCTATTTAATAGCCCTTGCAGTGAGTTCCCAAAGGCCCGTTGGAACAGAAAGTCTTCACCTGCTGACAGAAGAACAGCAGAGAGGGTGCCAGTCTAACCTCTCTAGGAAGGAAATTTCAGAACCCAGGGACCACCACCGAGAAGGCTCTTTCCTGTGTCCCCACCAGACATGCCTGTGAGGGTGGTGGGACCGAGAGAAGGGCCTCTCCCATTGATCTTAGGGCTCAGACAGGCTCATATGGGAAGATGCAGCCCTCCAGCCTAGACCCCAGCCATTTAGGGCTTTCTAGGTCATAACCTGTACTTTGAATTAGGCTTGGAAACAGACCAGTAACCAGTAGAGCTGTTGTAACAAGAGAGTGGTGCACTCCCTGTAAACCAGCCCCAGTTAACAATCTGGCTGCAGCTCTTTGGACCAGCTGAAGTTACTGAACATTCTTCAAAGGCCTAGCCAATCATGGTGGCCAACCAGTGTGAGAGAACGCATGTAGAACCAGGGTGGTTATTGCATGTTCACTTTCATGATCATCCATGCAGGTATGTACAGTTGTGTGAGCTGTTAAACACATGATAACTTAACATCCATATATGAAGTTTTCTTCTAAGCCATGCAATGTAATTTGCAGTTTGTCTTATTTAGCATATGCTGTTGGTTGTTAGCATATCGTAGTGTCCCCTGCATGCCGATTTCCTCCCTCATCCCCACTGTGATACCAATTGGGATACCGTCCAGGAATTTGCTTATATCTGCATGCATAATTAGCTGGAATGAACATGTCAACATGAAAAGACTGTGTGTTTTGAGCAAAGAGACTCGCCCAATGTGTGTGCAAGTAAATAATGTGCAAGCTGTACATTCACTGTACATGCACTTCATGAAACATCTAAACAAGGCTTAGTTGTTTCCAGGTTTACATGAAACAATACTCTTTGCTATTTCTATAGGGAGAATAAATTCTCTGGCTTTTATTCAAACAATGGTTAGATATATACCCAGTGTTGGCAATGAATGAATGAATGAATGAAACTTTATTTTTACCCCGCCCTTTTTCCAAACTGGAACTCAGGGCGGCTTACAAATAAAACTACATGTAGTTAAAAACATAGAAAAACATACAATTAAAATACAATTAAACAATGCACAACCTTAAAACCTTAAAAGGCACTTAAAAATCTAAAAACAAATTAAAATAATACAAATAATAATATAAAACAATAAAACAAGCCTTGTAAAGCCCAATCCTAAACACCGTCTATCCCAAAAGCCTGTCGGAATAAAAAAGTTTTTACTTGCCGACGGAAGGATGGCAAGGAGAGGGCCATTCGTGCCTTCCTAGGAAGGGAGTTCCAGAACCTAGGAGCAGCCACTGAGAAGGCCCTATCTCACGTCCCCACCAATCGCACCTGCGAGGGTGTTGGGACTGAGAGAAGGGCCTGTCCTGAAGATCTCAGGGCCCGGGCAGGTTCATACAGAGAGATACGGTCTGACAGATAGCCTGGACCTGGGCCGTATAGGGCTTTAAAGGTCAAAACCAGCACTTTGAATTGTGACCGGAAACAAACTGGCAGCCAGTGGAGCTGTTGTAACAAGGGAGTTGTATGGTCCCTGTAACCAGCCCCTGTTAACACTCTGGCTGCAGCTCTTTGTACCAGTTTAAGTTTCCGAACAGTTTTCAAAGGCAGCCCCACGTAGAGCGCGTTACAGTAGTCTAAACGGGATGTAACTAAGGCATGCATCACCATAGTCAAATCAGGCATTTCCAGGAACGGGCGCAGCTGGCGCACCAGTCTTAAATGAGCAAAGGCATTCCTGGCCACAGCCGAGACCTGGGTCTCCAAGTTCAGAGCTGAGTCCAGGAGCACACCCAAACTGTGAACCTGTGTCTTCAGGGGGAGTGTAACCCCATCCAGCACAGGTTGAATCCCTATTCCCTGATCTGCCCTTCGACTGACCAGGAGCACCTCTGTCTTGTCTGGATTTAGTTTCAATTTGTTCTCCCTCATCCAGTCCATCACTGATGCCAGGCACTGGTTCAGGACCAGGACAGCTTCCTTGGCTTTAGGTGGAAAGGAGAAATAGAGTTGAGTGTCATCCGCATACTGATGGCACCGAACCCCAAACCCCCAGACAACCTCTCCCAGTGGTTTCATATAGATGTTGAATAACATGGGGAACAAAACTGAACCCTGAGGGACCCCATAGGTCAATGGCCAAGGAGTCGAACAGGAGTCCCCCAGCACCACCTTCTGAGTTCGTCCCTCCAGAAAGGAATGGAGCCATCGTAACATGGTGCCCCCAAGTCCCATCCCAGCAAGGCGGTCCAGAAGGATACCATGGTCGATGGTATCGAAAGCTGCTGAGAGGTCCAGTAGAACTAACAGAAACACACTCCCCCTGTCCAGCTCTCTGCGAAGGTCATCCACCAAGGCGACCAAAGCTGTCTCTGTCCCGTAACCAGGCCTGAAACCAGACTGAAATGGATCCAGATAATCCGTTTCATCCAAGAATCTCTGGAGCTGGGCGGCCACCACACACTCTATTACCTTGCCCAAAAACGGAATGTTGGAGACTGGCCGATAATTTCCCATTATAGAGGGATCCAGGGAGGGCATTTTCAACAAAGGTCGTACAACTGCCTCTTTTAGGCGCGATGGAATTCTGCCTTGTTGTAAAGAGACATTAACTACTCCCCTCACCCACTCGGCCAGTTCCCCTCTGGCACTTTTGATAAGCCAGGAAGGGCAAGGATCCAGCAGACATGTGGTGGCTCTCGCCTCTCCAAGGATCTTGTCCACATCCTCGGGCTGTACAAATTGAAAGGAACCCATTATTATTGGACAAGCAGGGGCCAAAGTTACATCCCCTGAGACTGTATCAATCTTAGCGTCCAAGTTGGAGCGAATCTGAGTGACTTTATCTGCAAAGTGCAGTGCAAATTCTTGACAGCGGGCTGTTGAGTGGTCTATATTACCCTCCTGGGGGCCAGAGTTTAAAAGACCCCTGACCACTCGAAACAGCTCTGCTGGACGGCTCCCAGCAGACGCAATGGTGGCAGAAAAGAAACATTTCTTCTTAGCCCGCACTGCCATGGAGTAGGCCTTCAGATAGGCTCTAGCCCGTGTTTGGTCAGACTCACACCGAGTCTTCCGCCAACGTCGCTCAAGTCCCCGTCTTATTCGTTTCATTGCCGCCAGCTCCCTGGTAAACCAGGGAGCTGGTTTGGCTCCACTCCGTAAGAGGGGACGCTCAGGAGCAATCGTGTCAACCGCCCTGGTCATTTCCCCTGGCAATGTTAACTGCTGAATCCTTAAGCACCCAAGTGCTATTTTTGCCAGTTAGCAAATAGGAGGAAAGTAAGGTTTGGGTTTTTTTGCCACACCTGGGGAGAAAGGTAGGATATATATTTCTTTTTTTCCTCCTCACCTTTGCACCAATAGAGCATCTGCTTTACATGCAGAAAGTCCCAGGTTCAATTCCCAGCATCTCCCAAGTAGGGAATGTCCCCTGTCTGAAACCCTGCAGAATCATTGCCTGTTAGGATAGGCAACAATGAGTAAAATGGATCAATGAACTGACTTAGTATAAGTCAGCTTCCTATGTTCCTAAATACTATCGCATTAGCCTTAAAAGCATAGTGGACGGCCTAGGCTCTGTTCAAGGTCTGTTCACACGATCCAGCTCACAGTGCAATACTTCACATCTCTGCTCAGAAGCAAGTCTCACTGAGATCGGTGGGATATACTCTCTGGTAGGTGTGCAGAGGATTGAGGTTCAGGTCAGTTGTGCTAAGTTCCACTGACAGCAATCAGACTTGCAGTGAACTGGTCCCATTGGTAAGGATGGAAGTATCCGTCAATTTCGATTCCCTCCATTTCTCATTTTCCCAGTTTTAAATTCAGTTCTCCAGTTCTCTCCAGCAATTTGAAATTTTTTTGCAATTACCCTCATGAAAATTCTTCACATTTTAGTGCAAATTTCTCCTAATAAACACATTTTTATCCAGGTTTTGACTATTGTACATATTTTTGCAAGCAATTTCTCCTAATATAATGCATTTTTATATGTTACTTTCACTCATATATTCATTTTTATACACTTTCCCCCCCTAATATATGCATTCTTGCACTCATTGTTTGCATCGCAACACTCGGGTCAAGGTAAATTTCAAAGGATGCCTGCGTTTCAGTTTTCATATTGTTTCAAAAAGTGTGAATTTGATACATTCGGCTTTAAATGAGAACTGAATCCTTCCTGTCCCTACCAATTGGTTTCAATAAGACATCATCATGACTAGGCTGAGATTGATCATGGCCAGAACATGTGTGTGTGGGTTGTACTGTTTCTAGTCCCAGCCAAGTGATGGTAAGAGCGCTGCTGGAACAGGCCAGTGGCTCATCTACAGGGCCGGCGCCAAGCGTGACTGGGCCCTTGGGCACTAACCTGCCCCGGGGGCCCCACTCCCAGCCCCCCCCCCACAGACTGTGCAGGACCACTCCACCTACCTCTTCTTTCTTTCTCTGAATGCCCTGTGCGCTGGGCACACAGGTCGCTGCCATCAACCAAGATGGCGGCGGAGGCTTCTCTAAGGGGCTGATACCCCCACCACCATCCTCGTTCATGGCATGCATGCATGCTACACTGCATGTGTGCACATGCCTGTCATCAATCAAGATGGCGGTAAGGGCATCAGCCCCTTAGAGAAGCCTCTGCTGCCATCTTGATTGATGGCTGCTGCACACGCAGCACGCAGGGCATTCACAGAAAGGGAGGAGAGGTAGATGGAGCAGGTGGGCGCCACGGGCCTGCATGGTCTGTAGGGGGGGCTGGGCGCTCCATCTCTGCAATCTGCAGCAGGGTCAGGAGTCTACCCTTCCAAGGATCATAGAAGGGGAACGCTACCCCCACACCCTAAGGATCTGGGCCACAAGGGCCCTTAGTCAGGGCCCGACCTAGCCACCCTTTGGTGCTGGCCCTGCCCATCTACTTCAGCATTATGTTCTCACAGTGACCAACCGGATGCCCATGGGAAGCCCACAAGCAGGACCTGAGCGCAAGAGCACTCTCCCCTCCTGAGATTTCCTACAACTGATACATATTGCCAATACATATCCTGTTGCCAGTACATATGCTTATCCCATGCAGCCACACCCCAGTAATTTGGGCACTCCACCACTGTTGAGCCCGCAGGTGTGTGATCCTCATGTTGTGCCAGGCAATGTGATAATGACTCATGCACACCCCCACCTGCACATGTGGCTGTAACAGGCAAAAGCCACTACGCGAACCTGGCAAGATACCATGTGACTAAATCCAGGGAAGCCACAAGCCTGAATACTGAGACAACATGTGCTAAAATAACACTGCCGAATATTGGAGTTGCTGGATCAAAGTGAAAAAGGATGTTCAGAGTATGCGTGCAATGGCAAGATACATAGTATGGCCCTTGCATGTGTGTTTGTGCGTCTTCTCTGCTCTGTGTGTGTGTGAGTGTGTAGAGCATAATGACTCATCGCCCCGAGGCCAGATTGGAAATGAATCTCAGGAAGAGAGATGTTTTGTTATGTGTACTTGCATTCCCAACATTTGCAGCCGCAGAGAAACTCCTGCTCTCGCTTGCTCCCTCTCTCTCCACCCCTGGATCCACATTGGTGCTTGTAAATGTGGGCTTAAAGACAGAGTCAGTATTGAAATCCACCCACCCCAATCATCTTCCTCCATGTCTGAGAGTGAGTCACAGACTCAAAGGCATGTGTAGTTGCTCGGGCCCTGGATGAAGCAGTCCAGCTGTTGCCTTCCTGCAAAGGAGGGGGGAGTTGGATTTCACAGGCTGCGGGAGCTGCAACTTCGCAACTTCGCTTGGAGTGTGGCAGGGCAGGAGGACTCCTGGCGGGGGCGACGAGGCACCTCTCTTCCTAACCTGATGGGAGGAACTCTCCACTCAGCCTGACTTTGCGGCAGCGACACATTTGTTTACTGACGCTCTGCATGCTTCAGTTTGCAAGTGCTGCTTGGAGAAAAGGAAGGGGCTGGTCCCGGAGTGGCATGCTTGAATCTGTTTTAACTTCACCTCAACTTTTGAGAACTTTTGTTTGTTTCTTTTGGTAAGTCTTTGCTTTAAAAGAAACCTCTTCTTATTTTGTTGGGATATGTGGGATTTGCAGCACCAGATTTCAAACCAACTCGAGCACATTCGTTTGCGAGGTGCGTGCACGCACCGTGCGAAAAAAGATTGCATGTCAGATTGCACAGTGCTCCAGGGATACCAATTATGCACTGAGTAAAATGTGTACAACCATGTTGGGCACCCACCATCTCAGGCTTGCAGAAGCAAAAACCCAGAAAAGAACACACCTGAGGGTGTGGAATTGGATTTTTGAGTAGCTTAGAGGCAAGGCTCGTTTGATCAAAAGCATAGCGAACAAAAATGGATGGGCAGTTTGTTTTATGAGTTCGGGAATAAGGGGCAATTCTTAAAGGTAAATGAGTTCTACATCTGTAAGGTATTCTGCTTTGATCTTAGAATTTATTTATTATTTATTTATTTATTAGATTTATATCCCACCTTTCTTCCAGTAGGAGCCCAGGGAGGCAATTAAATTAAATGCTTGCAGCCCATACCTGTGCATGTAGACCCAGAACTGAGTCCCATCAACTTCAGTGGGACTTTCTTCCAGGGACGTGTGGACAGGATTGTATCTTGGTAAGAAAGTCCTGCGTGCATCAGGAGAGTGTAGTGGCTAAGTGTGGAAGCCGGATTCCCAAAGTCCTTGCTTAGACGACGTGGTTCTAGGTGAGCCACTGTCTCTCACCCTTGGCAATCTTTGAAAGATTGATATTGTCAAAAGTTGGTCCTCAACATACCGTCACACTGTAGAGTGACCAAGAAACAGTGTGTCTCAATGCATCCAACAAATAGGAGGGGCACATTGTGCAGTCAGTACTCCCCCCCCAAAATAATACTTGCAATTGAGCTGCGGTAGGCTTGATTATCAATGGTTTGGGGAGGAGGCTGACAAGGGGCATGCTGTGGGCTTAGCCACTTCACCCATCCATGCACCCAGAAGTGTCCACAAGTTGCACCACTTTCTTCCATGCAAATGTGTTGTTGCCATTGAGCCCTACAAGAGTGTTACCTTTTGAGACAGTGTGCAGGTGAAACAGCTGCACAGAGCACATAGGGAGCTACCTTATACCGAGTCAGACTATCCGTCCATCTACTTCAGTGCTGTCTACACTGACTGGCAATAGCTCTTCAGGGTTTCAGAATATACAAGCAGTTTCCCTGTCCTACCTGGAGATGCTGGGAATCAAACCTGGGACCTTCTGCATGCAAACCACTCCCACTGAGCGACTGGCCTTCCCCATAGGGAGACACTGCATATACAATTCTACAAAGGGTCCTTACAATAAACAAGCCCTCTCTACACACCCACTGATACATACACAAGCAATCAGTGGGCGGGGATCTCAGATCACTGCCTTTCCTTACCGAGCAGTTGCAAGCGCTGACTCCCTCAAGTTTCCCTAGTGCAAGATCAGTTTTGGTTGACTGCTGTTCTTTGCAAGTTCCCTCTACATCAGTAGCAAGGGACAAGGTGTCTGCCAGTCTTCTGTCTGTAGTGAAATCAAACAACAATTACAGATCCTTTCAAGCTGCCCATCCCACTTTTAAAAACAAATGGCTAGAACAGTGAAAATGTATGGAAAATACACTCCAAAGACATGTCAGGTTTCTGGGGCTGATCCAGTAAATGTTAAGAATGTGTGCAGCTTGATCCTGTGCATGAAGACTCAGAAGTAAATCCCATTCAGTGAACTGGGACTTACTCCCTAATAAAAGTACTTAGAATTGCAACCTTATACAGTGCAATCTTTTACCTGTCTATTCAGAAGTAAGTGTGAGTTCAGTGGGACTTGTTCCCAGGTAAGTCTCATTCGTTACTAGGGAAAAAAATTGGTTTACTGACCACTTTAATGTGGAATTTGCCGTTCCCAAAACAATATGTGAACTGAAACACAGTTGTCTGTCAGAATTCACACTTCTTCGAATTTTGTGATGCAGTTCTCCAACCCAAACCAAGTGTTAAAAATATCAGGGAAAGTGTTCATTAAAAATACATATATCAATGAAAATAACAAACATTGCATTGTATCAGGGAATATTGCTTGCAAAAATGTGCATATTGGGCAAAACGACATACAAGATCATGTGTATCGGAAGAAATGCTCACTAAAATGATGACAAATTTTCATAAGGACTTTTAAAAAAAAAATCAAAACTGCTGTAGAAATGTGGCAAACTGAACTTAAGACTGGAAAAATGACAAATGGAGAGAAACAGAAATTGAGAGCTTCCACCATCCATGTTCATGCACAATGGGAGAGGTGCGGAACCCTGTGACTGATTACTGAGAAGTAAATCCCACTATTTTCAGTGTGACTCACTCCCCCTGGTAAGCATACATAGGATTGCAGCCTTTAACATGCATAAACCCATCCCAGCACTTTTGATGGGATGTAAAAGTATTTAACTGTGGCACAAAGTAAATATCATAGAGAAAAAGGACAAGGTCAAATATAAATAGCATTTTTCAATGAAGGCATAGCAGTCCTGAGTGTGTATTGCTTCTAGCTGAGCCCTTGCTTTTCAGAATATACAAGCACAGGCCCTAGTTCGCGAATTAGCAAGTCGTTTTGAATTAGGGACCACATTTTGAAGGTAGCTGGTGAGGCAGCAGCGTTGGCTCCATTCACAGGCCCACTCCACAGGCAAAGGACTCTTTAACCCCCTCTCCCCCAGCATGAGCAATAAAGGCTATAGCAGAGCCCTTTAGTTAGGCCATTGCTGGGAAACCTGTGGCCCTCCAGATGTTGCTGGACTGCAACTCCCATAATCTTTGACTGTTAGTCATGCTGGCTGGGGCTGATGGGAGCTGAAGTGGCACCAACCCTTTGGAATTCCCTACCCTTAAATATCAGTCAGGTGCCATCTCTGTTATCTTTTCAGCACCTACTGAAGACTTTTCTCTTTCAACAAGCCTGTTAAGTAGAGACCTTATGCCAGTCTGCTTCTGTGTTGGAATTGCTTTTTTTATATATTTGTAAAGATTTTTTTAAAATGTTTTTAAAGATGTTTTCTTTTAATATGTGTTTAATGGTTGTTGTGTTTTAATATATTTTAAAGTCTGTTTTTATGATGTTTTAAAGTGTTTTGAGTGCTTTTGTTTGCTGCCCTGGGCTGCTACTGGGAGAAACGGTGGGATATAAATAAATAATAAGAGGGCCACAGGTTCTTCACCATTGGCTTAGCACTTCAGCTGATAGGAACACAGGAAGCTGCCTTACTCTGAGTCAGACCATTGCTCCATCTCGCTCAGTATTGTCTACACTGACTGGCAGCAGCTCTCCAGGATTTCAGACTGTAGTCTCTCCCAGCCCTATCTGGAGATGTTGAGAATTGAACCTGGGACCTTCTGTATGCAAAGCGGATGCTCCACCACTGAGCTACAGCCCTTCCATTTGTCTGTATGTCTTGGCTTGCCCAGGGGAATAAAAGGCTGAGAGGCACAATGCATAATTTGAAGGACTGCCTGCAACTATATGAACCTACCTGGGCTTTAGAAGATCAGTGTCAGAGTCTGTGCTTGCTGGTCTGACTATAAGATCGCTAGGACTGGCATTTGTACTTTTGGTGTCTTATGGGTCTATTGTTTTAATCATGTTTTGATTTTAGTGAGGGTTTTTTTGTAACCTGCTTTGGACACTTCTTTAATAAAGCAGGATAAAAATAAGAAACTGAAAAAGAAAAAAAACGAAATTGGTGAACATTTGTGATAGGGCCTTCTGCGTGGTGGCCTCTCATGTGTGGAACGTCTTCCCAAGGAAAAAATGGTTAGCTTCATCTGTTCTGGCTTTTAAGTGGGCTTTGAAGACCCATTTGCTTCCAGTTGCCTTTAGCTATGTTAACTTCTAGTTAAGAACTTGGGCTGTTTTTTATTTATTACATGAGCTCTTACACTGCTGGTTTAAAGTGTGTTCTAAATAATAATTTTATGAATTGCTTGACTGGACTTTAAGATCTTTCTAGCTACTGTTTTAAATGATAGCCTTTTAGTTGAGATTGTATGTGTGTGTGCTTTTATAGTTGAATAGTTTTATGTAAGCCACCTTAAGAAGGCTTTCCCCCCTGAAAGGTGGCTTAGAAATATTTAAAATATAATTAAACAATGAGAGAATTCTTGCAGAGTTTCTGTTGCTCTTCATACTGGGGAAAGAGAGTCATTTTGCTTGAGAAGTGGCCTGAGGGGTGCATTTGTATAAGAGGGTGAAGTTATGCTTTGTGCCAGTTTAAAAAGCTTGAACACCTTTGGAGGCCAAATTTGGCCCCTGGGCTTCAAGGTGCCAATCAGGACTGCAGATTCCATCAGCGCTCGTCATAGCTCGTTCTGGTTTCCACATAGGGTTGGCAGGCCCATAAAAAACCAGCCTGGCCTGCTCTGGTGTCTTTTATTTTAATCTATTCATTGCTGCAGCTCAGACTGTCAAAAGGACAGCTACAAAAGGACAGCTAAAATCATAGCATTGAATGGGACCTTGAGGATCATCTTGTCCAAGGGCGGGGAAGCTCAAACCCAGCTCTAAACGTGACCCTCCAGGCTTCTCTACCTGACCCTTGGCACTCTCCCCAGACCACAGCCATCACTGGTCCTGCTTTGCATCTCATATCTGTTTGCCTGGCTAGAATGTGTCCTCAAACTTAACTGAGAGCCAGTGTGGTATAGTGGTTAGAGTGTTGGACTAGGACATGGGAGACAAGGGTTCAAATCCTGGCTTGGCCATGAAGCTTACTAGGTGATCATGGACCAGTCGCTATCTCTCTAACCTACCTCACAGGGTTGTTGTGAGGATAAAATCAGGAGGGGAGAACCATGCTTATATGCCACGTTGAGCTCCTTGGAGGAAAGGTGGGGTAGAAATATAATAATAAAATAAGAATAAATAAATAAAATAAATTCATGCCCCTTGCTTCTCTGGATGGAGAATAGAGAGGGCCATGCTATTGAATCATAGAATCATAGAATAGTAGAGTTGGAAGGGGCCTATAAGGCCATCAAGTCCAACCCCCTGCGCAATGCAGGAATCCAAATCAAAGCATTCCCGACAGATGGCTGTCCAGCTGCCTATTGTGTGCGGAACATAGCCTACTGAAGTTCCCAACCCTGGATTAGCTTGACTTTTGGTCTTTCTGATCTTCTTATGTTCTTAGACTTGTGTCTTCAAATACAGGTTTTCCCCAGTCACGTTTTATGAGTGCATAGTGTGTGATTTGCATCAGGAAAAGGGTTCATCGGTGGAGACTTGGTGCGGCTTAGCATTGCATCCAAACACAGGCTCATCATTTCTTTCTCTCCAAATAAAGCATGAGGTTTGTAAACAAGGTTTATTCTTGGCTCACCTCTCAACAACTCTGCTCCATGCAGTGGTGGCTCCATATCAGTGGGGCAGTGTAATCTGCTCCGGGTTTTAGTCCGGACTTACAAAGGGGTTCAGACTAAAAGCCCGAGCAGATTCCACTGCCCCGCTGACATGGAGTCACCAGCTGCCACTGAGCTGACCAGACCTGAGGTCTGAAAGCTATACTTTTCCCTATCTAGGCCTTAGTAGCTGAGCAGGCTGCTGACAGAGTGTCAGGATCACCCAGGCATCTGGCCAGCAGCAGCAGGGCACTGGCTCAAGGCGATAGTCAGATATCAGTGCTGGTGCTCTAATCAAACAAAGCTGTGTCAGTGCCATAGAGGACACTCCCATTAAAACAAGTAAAGATGGATGGGTCTGAAACTTGCAGTCTGCAGTCCTAAAGGCAATAGTCTCCTAAGCCTTGCTGAAGCAAAGCCAGCATGGCTTCTGCAAGGGAAAGTCCTGTCTCAGTAACCTATTAGTATTCTCTGAGAGTGTCAACAAGCATATAGATAGAGATGATCCAGTGGACATAGTGTACTTAGACTTTCAAAAAGCGTTTGACAAGGTACCTCACCAAAGACTTCTGAGGAAGCTTAGCAGTCATGGAATAAGAGGAGAGGTCCTCTTGTGGATAAGGAATTGGTTAAGAAGCAGAAAGCAGAGAGTAGGAATAAACGGACAGTTCTCCCAATGGAGGGCTGTAGAAAGTGGACTCCCTCAAGGATCGGTATTGGGACCTGTGCTTTTCAACTTGTTCATTAATGACCTAGAATTAGGAGTGAGCAGTGAAGTGGCCAAGTTTGCTGACGACACTAAATTGTTCAGGGTTGTTAAAACAAAAAGGGATTGCGAAGAGCTCCAAAAAGACCTCTCCAAACTGAGTGAATGGGTGGAAAAATGGCAAATGCAATTCAATATAAACAAGTGTAAAATTATGCATATTGGAGCAAAAAATCTTAATTTCACATATACGCTCATGGGGTCTGAACTGGCGGTGACCGACCAGGAGAGAGACCTCGGGGTTGTAGTGGACAGCACGATGAAAATGTCGACCCAGTGTGCGGCAGCTGTGAAAAAGGCAAATTCCATGCTAGCGATAATTAGGAAAGGTATTGAAAATAAAACAGCCGATATCATAATGCCGTTGTATAAATCTATGGTGCGGCCGCATTTGGAATACTGTGTACAGTTCTGGTCGCCTCATCTCAAAAAGGATATTCCCTTACGAGGAAAGGTTGCAGCATTTGGGGCTTTTTAGTTTAGAGAAAAGGCGGGTCAGAGGAGACATGATAGAAGTGTATAAAATTATGCATGGCATTGAGAAAGTGGATAGAGAAAAGTTCTTCTCCCTCTCTCATAATACTAGAACTCGTGGACATTCAAAGAAGCTGAATGTTGGAAGATTCAGGACAGACAAAAGGAAGTACTTCTTTACTCAGCGCATAGTTAAACTATGGAATTTGCTCCCACAAGATGCAGTAATGGCCACCAGCTTGGATGGCTTTAAAAGAAGATTAGACAACTTCATGGAGGACAGGGCTATCAATGGCTACTACTAGTCAGAGGCAGCATGCTTCTGAAAACCAGTTGCCGGAAGCCTCAGGAGGGGAGAGTGTTCTTGCACTCGGGTCCTGCTTGTGGGCTTCCCCCAGGCACCTGGTTGGCCGCTGTGAGAACAGGATGCTGGACTAGATGGGCCACTGGCCTGATCCAGCAGGCTGTTCTTACGTTCTTATGTTATGTTCTTATGCTGGTATCCACATAGTCTGAGGTAGGGATGGAAAGATCTGTCAATTTCGGTTCTCATTTTTCCAGTCTTAAATTCCATCTCCACATTTCTGCAGCAATTCACAATTTTTTAAAAAAAATTCTCAGGAAAATTCTCCAGCATTTTAGCATGAATTTCTCCTAATAAACACATTTTTGTAGTAAATTTTGACTAATGCACCCACTTTTGTGAGTCATTTCTTATCATATAATGCTTTTCTGCATGTTCATTCACATATTCATTTTTATGCACACTTAATCCTGACACATGCATTTTTGCAACCATTGTTTGGTAGGAGAATTGCATCACAAAATTCAAGTAAGTGCAAATTTCAAAAGACAGCTGTGTTTTGGTTCTCATATTGGTTCGGAGAGTACGGATTTGATAGATTCAAATGTGTTCCAGTCATGACAAAGAAGCAAAGTTTCTAGATATTCTAAATGACTATTCCCTAGACCAGTTGGTCATGGAACCGACCAGAGGGACGGCAACCCTGGACTTAATCCTCAGTGGGGACCGGGACCTGGTGCGAGATGTAAGTGTTGTTGAACCGATTGGGAGCAGTGACCACAGTGCTATTAAATTAAACATACATGTAACTGGCCAATTGCCAAGAAAATCCAACACGGTCACATTTGACTTCAAAAGAGGAAACTTCACAAAAATGAGGGGATTGGTAAAAAGAAAGCTGAAAAACAAAGTCCAGAGGGTCACATCACTCGAAAATGCTTGGAAGTTGTTTAAAAACACTATATTAGAAGCTCAACTGGAGTGCATACCGCAGATCAGAAAAGGTACCGCCAGGGCCAAGAAGATGCCAGCATGGTTAACGAGCAAAGTCAAGGAAGCTCTTAGAGGCAAAAAGTCTTCCTTCAGAAAATGGAAGTCTTGTCCGAATGAAGAAAATTAAAAAGAACACAAACTCTGGCAAAAGAAATGCAAGAAGACAATAAGGGATGCTAAAAAAGAATTTGAGGAGCACATTGCTAAGAACATAAAAACCAACAACAAAAAATTCTATAAATACATTCAAAGCAGGAGACCATCTAGGGAGACAATTGGACCCTTGGATGATAAGGGAGTCAAAGGTGTACTAAAGAACGATAAGGAGATTGCAGAGAAGCTAAATGAATTCTTTGCATCTGTCTTCACAGTGGAAGATATAGGGCAGATCCCTGAACCTGAACTAACATTTGCAGGAAGGGATTCTGAGGAACTGAGACAAATAGTGGTAACGAGAGAGGAAGTTCTAAGCTTAATGGACAATATAAAAACTGACAAATCACCGGGCCCGCATGGCATCCACCTGAGAGTTCTCAAAGAACTCAAAGGTGAAATTGCTGATCTGCTAACTAAAATATGTAACTTGTCCCTTGGGTCCTCCTCCGTGCCTGAGGACTGGAAAGTGGCAAATGTAACGCCAATCTTCAAAAAGGGATCCAGAGGGGATCCCGGAAATTACAGGCCAGTTAGCTTAACTTCTGTCCCTGGAAAACTGGTAGAAAGTATTATTAAAGCTAGATTAACTAAGCACATAGAAGAACAAGCCTTGCTGAAGCAGAGCCAGCATGGCTTCTGCAAGGGAAAGTCCTGTCTCAGTAACCTATTAGAATTCTTTGAGAGTGTCAACAAGCATATAGATAGAGGTGATCCAGTGGACATAGTGTACTTAGACTTTCAAAAAGCGTTTGACAAGGTACCTCACCAAAGGCTTCTGAGGACGCTTAGCAGTCATGGAATAAGAGGAGAGGTCCTCTTGTGGATAAGGAATTGGTTAAGAAGCAGAAAGCAGAGAGTAGGAATCAACGGACAGTTCTCCCAATGGAGGGCTGTAGAAAGTGGAGTCCCTCAAGGATCGGTATTGGGACCTGTACTTTTCAACTTGTTCATTAATGCCCTAGAATTAGGAGTGAGCAGTGAAGTGGCCAAGTTTGCTGATGACACTAAATTGTTCAGGGTTGTTAAAACAAAAAGGGATTGCGAAGAGCTCCAAAAAGACCTCTCCAAACTGAGTGAATGGGCAGAAAAATGGCAAATGCAATTCAATATAAACAAGTGTAAAATTATGCATATTGGAGCAAAAAATCTTAATTTCACATACACGCTCATGGGGTCTGAACTGGCGGTGACCGACCAGGAGAGAGACCTCGGGGTTGTAGTGGACAGCACGATGAAAATGTCGACCCAGTGTGCGGCAGCTGTGAAAAAGGCAAATTCTATGCTAGGGATAATTTGGAAAGGTATTGAAAATAAAACAGCCAATATCATAATGCCGTTGTATAAATCTATGGTGCGGCCGCATTTGGAATACTGTGTACAGTTCTGGTCGCCTCATCTGAAAAAGGATATTATAGAGTTGGAAAAGGTTCAGAAGAGGGCAACCAGAATGATCAAGGGGATGGAGCGACTCCCTTACGAGGAAAGGTTGCAGCATTTGGGGCTTTTTAGTTTAGAGAAAAGGCGGGTCAGAGGAGACATGATAGAAGTGTATAAAATTATGCATGGCATTGAGAAAGTGGATAGAGAAAAGTTCTTCTCCCTCTCTCATAATACTAGAACTCGTGGACATTCAAAGAAGCTGAATGTTGGAAGATTCAGGACAGACAAAAGGAAGTACTTCTTTACTCAGCGCATAGTTAAACTATGGAATTTGCTCCCACAAGATGCAGTAATGGCCACCAGCTTGGACGGCATTAAAAGAAGATTAGACAACTTCATGGAGGACAGGGCTATCAATGGCTACTAGCCATGATGGCTGTGCTCTGCCACCCTAGTCAGAGGCAGCATGCTTCTGAAAACCAGTTGCCGGAAGCCTCAGGAGGGGAGAGTGTTCTTGCACTCAGGTCCTGCTTGCGGGCTTCCCCCAGGCACCTGGTTGGCCACTGTGAGAACAGGATGCTGGACTAGATGGGCCACTGGCCTGATCCAGCAGGCTCTTCTTATGTTCTTATGTTCTTATGATTCCCTCAGAGAATCCTAGGAACTGTAGTTTGCCCCTCATAGAGCCACAGTTCCAAACATCCTTAACAAACTTCAGTATCAGGATTCTTTGGGGGAATCTATGTGCTTTAAATGTTAGTAAATGGGGCAAATGTTCCCACTCCTTCGCCACGGATAGAAGCTCATTGGCCAAGGAAGCATGTGAATGGACCTTAACCGGAGCAGTTTTCAGAGAGTTAAAATTGGAAGCAGTCGCTTGTTTGTGTGAATTGTGCTTCTCATTTCCCATTGGACAGGAGCCATTTTCAGTGTTGCTTTTGTTTTTGTTGTTTTAGACACTCACTCACTGTCCATGTGTGAGCCATGCAGTAGCTACTTTAAAGCTTATTACATGGCACTTGTAAACCATGTAGGGATTCAGGCCTTTTTTGCACTTTTCCAACCACTGTGAAACTGTCAGCGTTGTACAAACAGTATGCATTTATCATCCATCCAAAGCTAGACCATGCTATATGACTGGAACATGTTGAACTCATTGTGTGATGTCTAAATGTGGCCTTTGTATATGCTAAACACAGTGCTCAAATTCAGAGCTTGGCAAGGTTACTTTTTTGAACTACAACTCCCATCAGCCCAATCCAGTGGCCATGCTGGCTGGGGCTGATGGGAGTTGTAGTTCAAAAAAGTAACTTTGCCAAGCTCTGCTCAAATTATAGAGTGAAAGGTATGGATGGAGGATAGGGTCCTTAATGAAATCCTAAGCCCCTCAGAGGGGGAAAAAATGATTCAGCTCACATTTAAAGCCAAACCTATCCAATTCACAGATTCCAAAACGGCAAGAGAACCGAAAACACAGCCATCCTTTGAAATCTGCAAATTTTGCAGCGCAGATCTCCAACCAAACATTGTGAAAACAACATACAAAAATGCATTATATTAGGAGAAATTGCTTGGGAAAATGTCTACATTAATGAAAACTGTGTTCAAAAACGTGTTTATTAGGACAAATCCACACTAATAAGGTGAAGAATTTTCATGAAGATTTTAAAAAAACTGAAGAAACACGAAGAACTAAATTGTTAGGAGTTAAAGACACAGTGAAGCCGGTAATTGACAGCACTTGGCAGAAACGCCCAAGGTCAGGCTGCAGCTGTAACTGATAAGTGAAGCAGCAATAAAAAGGCTTCAATGAGCACACAGAGGTGTGGGGGTAATAGGAAAGCATTATAAAGTTGGTTGGTGAGCAAGAGACCGAGCACGGTCTCTTGCAGTCGGGTCCTGCTTGCGGGCTTCCCCCAGGCACCTGGTTGGCCACTGTGAGAACAGGATGCTGGACTAGATGGGCCACTGGCCTGATCCAGCAGGCTCTTCTTATGTTCTTATGTTCTTAAATGTGAACTGAATCAATATTCTCACCCTTCTTTAGTCTGTGGTCTTCAGGAGAGACCCTGTTTGGAATCCCACCGCTTTCAGAAGTGAGATAGAGTGCAGTTGAGTTTGCAAGCTTCCCATAGGCATCTGGTTTGCCACTATGAGCAGGGGTGTAATTGTCCAGGGTCTCGGGGGCTCTTAGACCCTTCACTTTCTTGCAACCACAGTCCCAGGAAGATCCCTATGTCTTCAGCATCCTATGAGCCAATCAGCATGAAAGGGGAGAGTGTTAGCCACTGAGAAGAGTCTTCTAACATGCTTCCTTGTGGTGAGTCAGCCATTGAGAAGACTCTTCTCAGCAGCTAACACTCTCCCCTTTCATGCTTATTGCCTTCTAGGGATATCTAGGCATTAACAAGGATCTCATTCCCAACCCAGCAGCAAAGGAAGGGGGCATGGCTGTGATTAACGTGAAGGGACTCTGCATTTCTAAATTTGCTGCTAAACTGCTGACTGTGAGAGCAAGATGTTGGGCTAGATGAGCCATTGTCCTGATCCAGCAAGGCTCTCATGCGATTGACTTCCAGTAGGAACAAAGCTTTCATGTTTATAGCTCCTTCCTTATGGACTCCCACCTCGGGGCTCCATCCCTCTAAATACTTAGAAGACTGACTGCAGAAAGCTTTCGTGGCTCAAGGCGGCCACTCTCAGGTTGTAATTCTGACAGCTCTACTTTAATTGGGGGAGGGGAGGGACTGTGATTTTAACAGGTGCTGGCCAAGATCCAATCTGGAAACCTGGGTCTTTGCCAAACAGCTGCTAAGTGTTGATGGGAGGAGGGTACCATTTTAAGTGGAGAAGCTGCAGGCAGGTGGCGATGCTTAACCCTTCCCCTTCCTGCTGCTTTCCTCCACATCACCCTGCCATGCTATTCCTAGAGGGAAATGAAGTTGGTCAGCAGTAACGAAGACAGGTATGTTTACCTTGGAGAAGACTGAGAAAGCACATGATAGCCCTCTTCAAATGCCTGAATGGTTGTCACATAGAAGAGAGCAAAGACCTGCTCTCTGCTTCCCCAAAGGCAGGATTAGCTCTGAAGAGGTTACATTACAAGAGGGTAGATTTTGGTTGAACATTATGAGAAACTTCTTCATGGTATGAGCAATTTGACAATGGAATAAAATATATAAAGGGGTGGTGGGCTCTTCCTTGCTGGAGGTCTTCAGGTAGAGGCTGGACACCATCCGTTGGGGATGTTCTAGCTCTTGATTTTGTGTATCAAGCAGGGGGTGAGATTAGATGGCCTTCCTGGTACCCCTATTATATGATTCTATTATTTCCCGCAAACACACATCCAAAAACCTGGCTGGGAGACAAGTGGCTGGGGGAGGGTTTTGTAGGCGGAATGCAGTGAGTGGGAAGGGGCTAAGCATCCCCTCCTGCTCACTGCTTCTCCACCTGATATCATGCCCTCCCCACACTGCATTGCAGCTGTTCAGTGGAGAGCCAGGTTCCCACACACCCTGATCTCTGCAAAATGTCATGTCCCACCCTCATGGCCAGATTTTACTATAAAGTCTTTATTATTTTTATTTTTTTTACTGTAAGCTGCTGTTGGGGGGAATCATGCAGGTTCGACTTTCTTTCCTCACAAGATCTGTTTATTCTGGCATTCTCATTCAGTTGTGCGTTATTGCAGGTTTGATAGCTGATACCAAAAGTCAGCCGGCTTTCTTTGATGCGTCTGTTTCCTTTTCTTGTTGTTTTTGGTACAGCATTTTCGTAAAGTAAACTCAGCCCTTTGGCTGGGAGGTTTATATAAATCTTCTTTGGTGCAAGTGTGTCAAAGATGATCTCAGCCCCTGCTTAAAAGCAGTTCACTGAAGATGGCTCCATTCCAGTCTACAGTACAACTGTTGTTCATGCAAAATGCTGTGGGGGGCTTTTTTCCAATCTGGAAAGAGCACTGGCAAAGTTCTTCTTTGGGGATGTTCTTCTGGGCCCTGGTGATAGAGAATATTATTCATCTTCTTGTTAGGTCAGTTTTTATTCCCAGCTATGAGGTCAATGTGCCATTATTTCTTCATGGCTAGGCTTGCAATTTAATCACTAAAATGAATTCCAACAATCAGGGGATGATACAGTGAAATATATTAAGGCTCAGAGGTCAGAATTAGCGTTCAGGACAGGCCTATGCAATTTATGATTCACTAAGCTCAGTGCAGTTCACCAGCCAGAAATTGTGGATTCCTGACACCTGGATGACCACCATATGGGATGTCAGAACATAAGAAGAGCCCTGCTGGATCAGGCCAGTGGCCCACCTAGTCCAGCAGCCTATTCTTACAGTGGCCAACCAGCAGGCATGTCGTTGTCCTGGGTCATGGGGGGGTCATATACCCCTTTGTGGGGAGCAGGGGAGAAGACTCTTCTCAGAGGTTGACACACAGCCTCCCTTTTCATGCTGATTGGCTGCTAGGGGAGTGTGGAGTCAGAGACAACACAGAGAGCAAGGGAGGTGAGGGAAAGTGGAAAGGGGCATGGCTATCGGGGCGTGGCTGTGGCTGTCATGAAGGGACCCTGCACTTCTGAATTTGCCACTACACTTCTGCCAGCCAGGTGCTTATGGGAAGCAAGCCAGCTCTCCTGTGGATTCCAGAAACTGGTACTCAGAAGCAGACTGTCTCCAACAGTGAAAGCAGAAGAGTGGCTATTATTATTTATTATTTATTTATTTATTACATTTATATACCTCCCCATAGCCGAAGCTTTCTGGGCGGTTTACAGCAATTAAAAACAATAAAAACAAATACATAAATTTTAAAACACACACACAAAATTTAAAAACACAATTAAAAAAAATGTAAAAACAATTTAAAAACACATGCTAAAATGCCTGGGAGAAGAGGAAAGTCTTGACCTGAGGCCGGAAAGATAACAGTGTTGGCCCCAGACGCACCTCGTCAGAGAGATCATTCCATAATTTGGGGGCCACCACTGAGGAGGCCCTCTCCCTTGTTGCCAGCCTCCGAGCTTCCCTCAAGTCCCCCTAGTAGTCAGTGATAGTCCTGTCCTCCATGCATGTGCCTGTCAGGCTTAGGTGGGCAACACAGCCAGTTCCAGACAAGACCGTTAGGAGTTAAAGACACAGTGAAGCCGGTAATTGACAGCACTTGGCAGAAACGCCCAAGGTCAGGCTGCAGCTGTAACTGATAAGTGAAGCAGCAGTAAAAAGGCTTCAATGAGCACACAGAGGTGTGGGGGTAATAGGAAAGCATTATAGAGTTGGTTGGTGAGCAAGAGACCGAGCACGGTGTGAAAACAGTAAAGTTTTGTTTTCTTAAAACCATCACTTGGCTGATGGTCTATTATTTCGGTCGGCGACTGGCACTGATAAGCAAGCTAAAACGCTACTGGACTCTACTGGTTATACTGGTAAATTGGTGCTGCACTCTACAGTGCCTAACCCTCTTTTAGAGCCATCCAGGTTGGTGGCCATCACGGCCTCTTGTGGGAGCAAATGCCATAGTTTAACTCCGTGCTGTGTGAAGAAGGACTTATGCCTGACCTGAACCTTCCAACATTTACTTCATTGGAGTTCCAGCGTTCTGCATGCCCAGCAGGTGCTCTGCCACTAAGCAGCGACTCTTCCCATTTGGCAGTGGTGCCAATCACCTCCGCTGTTCCTTCCTTCAGTGCTCCAGGGAGGAAACAAACCATAATAAATACATGTGAATCTGCACTGGTGATTTGTTTCCCCCAAACCAACCACTAGCGGGACCTGCTTGATATCAGCTTAGATTATTTTTCTGTCTAGCCCAGCACTGTCTGCTCTGACTGACAGCAGCTCTCCAGGGTCTCAGGCAGATAATCTTTACTGTCACCTGCTATCTGATCCTTTTTTGAACTGGAGATGTGGGGGATTAAAGCAGAGTAGCATGTGCTTTGCTGCTGAGTTATGGTTAGACTTATAGAATAGTGGAGTTGGAAGGGGCCTATAAGGCCATTGAGTCCAGACTCCTGCTCAATGCAACTTCCAGCATCCATGACAGGTGACTGTCCAGCTGCCTCTTGAAGGCCTCCAGTGTTGGAAAGCCCACCACCTCCCTAGGTCATTGGTTCCATTGTCGTACAGCTCTAACAGGAAGTTTTTCCTGATGTTCAGTCGAAAGCTAGCTTTCTCTAACTTGAGCCCGTTATTCCGTGTCTTGCACTCTGGGACAATCAAGAAGAGATCCCTTCTCTGACTGGCAACCTTCCAAGTACTTGAAGACTGCTATTGTATTTCCCCTCAGTCTTCTCTTCTCAAGGCCAAACATGCCCACTTCTTTCAGTCTCTCCTCGCAGGGCTCTGTTTCTAGTCCCCTGATCATCCTCGCTGCCCTCCTCTGAACCTGTTCTCCCCCACACACTCTCTTCTTGGTTCTCTGATTATTCAGCACATCAGCTTGGAGTAGCAAAATGTCTTGTGCGTATAGACTAGGGCTGGGATACCTGCGGCCTGCAGATGTTCTTGGAGTCCAACTCCAATTCTCCCCCACCAGCATGGCTAATGGGAATTGTAGCTCAAGAAGATGAGGTGCCCCATAGGTCCCCCTCCTCTGCTGTAGACATAGACACAAATACACACAACCTCTGTCGAAAGAAAGGGTTGTGAAGTCAATGGCTGTCGCACTTTTAAGGGGTGGTTTGAATCTCAGGACAGACTGTAGCCAAACTGATGGATCTGGTAAGGATTTGTCCAGATCTGTTGTCAACTTCTTCCAGAACGCAAAATGAGGGGACAACAGGATTTCCTAATCTGTCAATAGGCATAATAGAATGTTGGGGGAATGTTGCTGGACAGTTTGTCCAAAACCCAGCTATTTTCTCCCAGGCATATATTAACTCTGCTCTGCTCTGGATAAGGTTGAATGGATGCACTCTCCGCACCATTTAACTTTGGTCGCGTTCAGTAATGCCTTCATTGTTAACATGAAACACCGAAAATAAGCGTCAGCCTCGCATCATATTACTTTTTTAAATGCCACTTGACCTGCTTAGATTGGATTCACTCAAACAAGCAGGAAGCAACGCTTTGAAATCCAAACCATCTGGAAGAGCTGTAGCTCGATGGCAGAGCATCTGTTTTGCATGCAGGAGGTCCCAAGTTTGATTCCCTGCCATCTCTTGGTTGGCTGGGACTGTCCCCTGTCTGAAACCCTGCAGAGCCACTGACGCACAGAGCAGACCAGAGATGGCAAGCCTATGGTTCTCCAGATGTTGGACTTCAACTCCCATCAGCCTCAGCCTGCTTGGCCACACGTTCCCCACCCAGGGTATAGATAATACTGAGCTTGGCAGACCAACGGTCTGACTCAGTATAAGGCACCTTCCCATGTTGCTATGTCAGGAAGTGTCTGGGGCCTGGGACTCTCGCTCACCATTTAGCATGCAAACCTACTTTAGACCAGATTAAACCAGTGGTCCATTTAGTCCAATATTGCAGGTGGGGGGACCTTTCGCCCTCAATATGTTGCTGAAGTACAACAGCCATCATCCCTGGCCTTTGGCCATGCTTGCTGGGGCTGATGGGAAATGTAGTTCAGCAACATTTCGAGGGCCAAAGGTTCCCCACAGCTGCAATGTTATCTACTCTGACTGGTTGTGGCTCCCCAAAATATCAGACATTGACTCTTTGTCAGCACTACTAGCCAAGATCCTGCTAGCTGGTGATGCCCAGGATAGAACCCAGAGCCTTCTGCACGCAGTGCATCCTATGTACTAATAGAGAACTCATTCTCTGAGTGTGGATCAATATGTAGCCAGAACAGCATCACCCATGCACGAAAGATTAGCACTGCAGGCACAGGGGAAGCCCAAGGTTTGCAGAAGTACAAAAACTCTTTAGTTTTTTTAAAAAGACTAAGGAGGCCATTCAACTTGCATTTACACCAGGCTGAGGGGAGTTGGATGTGGCGGATCTCCAGCTGAGCCGGCTGAGTCCTGGCTCAGCTGGGCTACACCAGTGTAAGTCCCTTAGCCCTGGCTCAGCCAAGCCCGGTGCAAGTAAAGCTGGCGTAAGCCAGCGTTAATGTCCAGAAAAGGGGCATGTTGGGGCGTCAAGGAAGGGGCCGAGGTGAGGGGACTGGGATCACATCCAACTCATGTTTGGAGCGCTCCTGCAGGTCTTAATCCAGGCAAAAGTTAAACAGGGAAAAGTGTTGGCCTAAGAAAATAATTGCAATAGAAGTTAATGGAAGGGGCTTACTCCCCAGTAGGGGTATTTGGGAGACCAGGCTTTTACTTCCTGGTGGCGGCAGAGGCTTCTTTAAGGGGCTTGATACCCCTGCTGCCATCTTGGTTGATGGCACGCATGCGAGGTACACTATGCGCACGTGTGCACACATGCCTGCCATCAATCAAGATGGCGGTAGGTGCATCAGCCCCTTAAAGAAGCTTCTGCTGCCATCTTGGTTGATGGCAGCCCTGCACGCTCAGCGCGCGCAGCAGCACAGGACAGGAGAAAGAGTGATAGGTGGAGCGAGCGAACGGACAGGCAGCCTGGAAGCTCTCTTCCTGCGATCTGCGGCAGGTAGCCTGCCACGGATTGCGAAATGGGAGAGCTACTCCCCCATCCTAGCAAGGGGCCCTTCAGGAGCCCCTGTGGGCTGCGGGGCCCTCGGCCAGGGCCCGACCTGGCCACCCTTTGGCGCCGTCCCTGGTGACCAGACATTGGGGGTGGGGAGGAAATGAAGTTTCTGTCTGTGATTAACACAACATAGTGGCTCATTCACATGTGCAAATCATCAATTGATGCTACAGTCAACAAGTGAACAGGATGTCTATATATCACAGATGTGAACCTGTGACCTGACCAGATGTTGCTGGGATACAACTCCCATCATCCCTGACCATTGACCATGTTATTTGGGGCTGAAGAAAATTGGAGTCCAACAACATTTATTTATTTATTTATTTATTTATTTATTTATTTATTAAATTTATATACCGCCCGACTAGCAATAGCTCCACAGGCTCTTCATCCATGCTGTACGTGAACCAGCTCACACAAATGAGTCCCCAAGAGCTGTTCACATGTTGACAAACTGCTTCCTGCACAGAGGCCCAATTTGTATGTTTGTTCCCTCTCAAAAAATGAAGAGAAAGAACCAGGCCTCCACACAAAGCATGCATCCACATGGAACAGTAGGTTATATACTTTGGTCACACTGTTGTTGTTATTATCATTATCACTATTATTTACATTTATACCCAACTTTTCCTCCAAGGAGCTCAAAGTGGTGCACATGGTTCTCCCTCTCCATTTTATCCTCCCAACAACCCTGTGAGGTAGGTTGGGCTGACAGGCTGCGACTGACCCAAGGTCACCCAATGAGCTTCATGGCTGAGTGGGCATTTGAACCCTGGTCTCCTAGGTCCTAGTCCAGCATGCCAACCACTACAGATCCACATGATACATTTAAAGCACATTTAAAGCATATGAGACACTGCTTACAAGTGCCTGTACGCTAATGCTAGGAGCCTGCGAACCAAGATGGGAGAACTGGAGTGCTTGGTCTTAGAGGAGAGCATTGATATAGTGAGCATAACGGAGACCTGGTGGAATGGAGAAAACCAGTGGGATACGGTTATCCCTGGATATAAACTATATCGGAAGGACAGGGAAGGACGTATTGGTGGCGGAGTCGCTCTATACGTGAAAGAAGGCATTGAATCCAGCAAGCTCGAAACCCCAAAAGAGGCAGACTCCTCCACAGAATCGTTGTGGGTGGTGATACCGTGCCCCAGGAGGGACTTAATACTGGGAACGATCTATCGTCCCCCTGATCAAAATGCTCAGGGAGACCTTGAGATGAGATATGAAATTGAGGAAGCATCCAAACTAGGAAATGTGGTAGTAATGGGTGACTTCAACTACCCGGACATAGACTGGCTGCATATGTGTTCCAGTCATGACAAAGAAGCAAAGTGTCTAGATATTCTAAATGACTATTCCCTAGACCAGTTGGTCATGGAACCGACCAGAGGGACGGCAACCCTGGACTTAATCCTCAGTGGGGACCGGGACCTGGTGCGAGATGTAAGTGTTGTTGAACCGATTGGGAGCAGTGACCACAGTGCTATTAAATTAAACATACATGTAACTGGCCAATTGCCAAGAAAATCCAACACGGTCACATTTGACTTCAAAAGAGGAAACTTCACAAAAATGAGGGGATTGGTAAAAAGAAAGCTGAAAAACAAAGTCCAGAAGGTCACATCACTCGAAAATGCTTGGAAGTTGTCTAAAAACACTATATTAGAAGCTCAACTGGAGTGCATACCGCAGATCAGAAAAGGTACCGCCAGGGCCAAGAAGATGCCAGCATGGTTAACGAGCAAAGTCAAGGAAGCTCTTAGAGGCAAAAAGTCTTCCTTCAAAAAATGGAAGTCTTGTCCGAATGAAGAAAATAAAAATGAACACAAACTCTGGCAAAAGAAATGCAAGAAGACAATAAGGGATGCTAAAAAAGAATTTGAGGAGCACATTGCTAAGAACATAAAAACCAACAACAAAAAATTCTATAAATACATTCAAAGCAGGAGACCATCTAGGGAGACAATTGGACCCTTGGATGATAAGGGAGTCAAAGGTGTCCTAAAGAACGATAAGGAGATTGCAGAGAAGCTAAATGAATTCTTTGCATCTGTCTTCACAGTGGAAGATATAGGGCAGATCCCTGAACCTGAACTAACATTTGCAGGAAGGGATTCTGAGGAACTGAGACAAATAGTGGTAACGAGAGAGGAAGTTCTAAGCTTAATGGACAATATAAAAACTGACAAATCACCGGGCCCGCATGGCATCCACCTGAGAGTTCTCAAAGAACTCAAAGGTGAAATTGCTGATCTGCTAACTAAAATATGTAACTTGTCCCTTGGGTCCTCCTCCGTGCCTGAGGACTGGAAAGTGGCAAATGTAACGCCAATCTTCAAAAAGGGATCCAGAGGGGATCCCGGAAATTACAGGCCAGTTAGCTTAACTTCTGTCCCTGGAAAACTGGTAGAAAGTATTATTAAAGCTAGATTAACTAAGCACATAGAAGAACAAGCCTTGCTGAAGCAGAGCCAGCATGGCTTCTGCAAGGGAAAGTCCTGTCTCAGTAACCTATTAGAATTCTTTGAGAGTGTCAACAAGCATATAGATAGAGGTGATCCAGTGGACATAGTGTACTTAGACTTTCAAAAAGCGTTTGACAAGGTACCTCACCAAAGGCTTCTGAGGACGCTTAGCAGTCATGGAATAAGAGGAGAGGTCCTCTTGTGGATAAGGAATTGGTTAAGAAGCAGAAAGCAGAGAGTAGGAATCAACGGACAGTTCTCCCAATGGAGGGCTGTAGAAAGTGGAGTCCCTCAAGGATCGGTATTGGGACCTGTACTTTTCAACTTGTTCATTAATGCCCTAGAATTAGGAGTGAGCAGTGAAGTGGCCAAGTTTGCTGATGACACTAAATTGTTCAGGGTTGTTAAAACAAAAAGGGATTGCGAAGAGCTCCAAAAAGACCTCTCCAAACTGAGTGAATGGGCAGAAAAATGGCAAATGCAATTCAATATAAACAAGTGTAAAATTATGCATATTGGAGCAAAAAATCTTAATTTCACATACACGCTCATGGGGTCTGAACTGGCGGTGACCGACCAGGAGAGAGACCTCGGGGTTGTAGTGGACAGCACGATGAAAATGTCGACCCAGTGTGCGGCAGCTGTGAAAAAGGCAAATTCCATGCTAGGGATAATTAGGAAAGGTATTGAAAATAAAACAGCCAATATCATAATGCCGTTGTATAAATCTATGGTGCGGCCGCATTTGGAATACTGTGTACAGTTCTGGTCGCCTCATCTGAAAAAGGATATTATAGAGTTGGAAAAGGTTCAGAAGAGGGCAACCAGAATGATCAAGGGGATGGAGCGACTCCCTTACGAGGAAAGGTTGCAGCATTTGGGGCTTTTTAGTTTAGAGAAAAGGCGGGTCAGAGGAGACATGATAGAAGTGTATAAAATTATGCATGGCATTGAGAAAGTGGATAGAGAAAAGTTCTTCTCCCTCTCTCATAATACTAGAACTCGTGGACATTCAAAGAAGCTGAATGTTGGAAGATTCAGGACAGACAAAAGGAAGTACTTCTTTACTCAGCGCATAGTTAAACTATGGAATTTGCTCCCACAAGATGCAGTAATGGCCACCAGCTTGGACGGCATTAAAAGAAGATTAGACAACTTCATGGAGGACAGGGCTATCAATGGCTACTAGCCATGATGGCTGTGCTCTGCCACCCTAGTCAGAGGCAGCATGCTTCTGAAAACCAGTTGCCGGAAGCCTCAGGAGGGGAGAGTGTTCTTGCACTCAGGTCCTGCTTGCGGGCTTCCCCCAGGCACCTGGTTGGCCACTGTGAGAACAGGATGCTGGACTAGATGGGCCACTGGCCTGATCCAGCAGGCTCTTCTTATGTTCTTATGTTCTTATGATTCCCTCAGAGAATCCTAGGAACTGTAGTTTGCCCCTCATAGAGCCACAGTTCCAAACATCCTTAACAAACTTCAGTATCAGGATTCTTTGGGGGAATCTATGTGCTTTAAATGTTAGTAAATGGGGCAAATGTTCCCACTCCTTCGCCACGGATAGAAGCTCATTGGCCAAGGAAGCATGTGAATGGACCTTAACCGGAGCAGTTTTCAGAGAGTTAAAATTGGAAGCAGTCGCTTGTTTGTGTGAATTGTGCTTCTCATTTCCCATTGGACAGGAGCCATTTTCAGTGTTGCTTTTGTTTTTGTTGTTTTAGACACTCACTCACTGTCCATGTGTGAGCCATGCAGTAGCTACTTTAAAGCTTATTACATGGCACTTGTAAACCATGTAGGGATTCAGGCCTTTTTTGCACTTTTCCAACCACTGTGAAACTGTCAGCGTTGTACAAACAGTATGCATTTATCATCCATCCAAAGCTAGACCATGCTATATGACTGGAACATGTTGAACTCATTGTGTGATGTCTAAATGTGGCCTTTGTATATGCTAAACACAGTGCTCAAATTCAGAGCTTGGCAAGGTTACTTTTTTGAACTACAACTCCCATCAGCCCAATCCAGTGGCCATGCTGGCTGGGGCTGATGGGAGTTGTAGTTCAAAAAAGTAACTTTGCCAAGCTCTGCTCAAATTATAGAGTGAAAGGTATGGATGGAGGATAGGGTCCTTAATGAAATCCTAAGCCCCTCAGAGGGGGAAAAAATGATTCAGCTCACATTTAAAGCCAAACCTATCCAATTCACAGATTCCAAAACGGCAAGAGAACCGAAAACACAGCCATCCTTTGAAATCTGCAAATTTTGCAGCGCAGATCTCCAACCAAACATTGTGAAAACAACATACAAAAATGCATTATATTAGGAGAAATTGCTTGGGAAAATGTCTACATTAATGAAAACTGTGTTCAAAAACGTGTTTATTAGGACAAATCCACACTAATAAGGTGAAGAATTTTCATGAAGATTTTAAAAAAACTGAAGAAACACGAAGAACTAAATTTCAGATCAGAAAAAATAAGAAACTGAGAGAAACAAAATTATCAGCTCCTTCCACCCTTAGCCCCGCCCCGTTCTCCTCCCCATTTTGGCCAGATCATGCCCCCCCCTTGCTATAGCCTTCTAAAAACAGTAGCTAGCTAAAGGCGCGCACACAGAGAGTGAATTCAGATACTGATCATTCGTAGATGGACGCAATGCAGAGCAATCCAGACTGCTCTCTTTAGCTGGCCACTACATCACAGAAATGTGGTGGAAAGATCCAAGCCAGGTTAGCATGCTGAGGCCTTGAAAAGGTGTGGGTTCCACAACAGTAGTTAAGAGGGGGCTGAATCCCTCCCCCTGCAATAATTTGAACACTGGATAAGCCTCAAAAAGTGCAGGGACTGTACTGTACCTTTGGGAGGACTCATTGTTTAATTGTATAGCACATGCTCTGTCTCAGGGTGGGGAGCCTTTTTCAGCCCAAGGGCCACATTCCCTTCTGGGCAGCTTTCCAAGGGCCACATTCCAGTGTTGGGCAGAGCCCAAACCAAAAATGGGCGGAACAACAAATGTGAGCTTCACCTTTGTACAGTAGGCTAGTTTCTGCACACATTCGCACTCAGCGCTCTCTGCCACATCAGCATTCTTTATGCCCATTGTAGAAATGTAGCGGTTGGCAGAGGAGGGAAAGATTGTTCCATCCCAACTGATCCAATCTAATTGATAGAAGGCATGGTCTAGCCTGCAAAGAGTATAGAATCATAGAATAGTAGAGTTGGAAGGGGCCTAACAAAGCCATCGAGTCCAACCCCCTGCTCAGTGCAGGAGTATAGTTGCCTGTGTTTCCATGCTGTCCAGAGAGAAAGTTGTTCCCCCTGTTACACAAGAGTATGGAACTTTAGGCTTATTGCTTTTTTAAAAAACTGCAGGCTAGCAACTTTTGAGGGTTATTTACGAGGCTGCCTAAAGCCCCTCTGTATTCTAGGAATGGGATACATTGGCCAGTGCCAGTTCGAAAGCATTCCATCGACCTAACAGGGTGGCATCAATTTGAGTTTGTTCTGTGCACGCTAGCTGCTGCTATTACCAATCCATGGTTTTTTTCACTCAAAAAAATATTGATATTAATATTGATATTTTTAAAAGGAATATATTGATATTGTAAAAGGATATATCAATATTTTAAAGAAATAACGATAAATGGTCATTCCTACAATCAATACTTTATGACAGATTTTTTTTTTAAGTTTGTTTTCAAAAATAGCTGCAGAAATTTGCTGCATTAAAATCTGATCCTCAGCGATTGAGAATAAGCGAATTAATGAAAAATTCAGGACCAAAGACAAATTGGGCGGAATTCTAGCACATCCCTACTGCATTCCCCTCTATCCTCAGTCTCATAGCTGAAAAAGGATCATGAAGTTTGGGTACCATTGAAAACAAATGTGGGCACTCTCTGCAGCATGCACAGTTTTATCAGGAACCTCTGAGAGATTAGAATTATCGCAGTGCTTCAAAAGAGATACAGTTTCCATGGGACTGCCAATATTTCCTGTTTCTAGCAGCAGAGCATTTCCTGTTTCTAATATCAGCCCAATGCAAAAGGTCCAGAGATACACAAAAAATAAGCCTGGCATGCGTTTCCGTAGGATTTTCAAAAAAAGGACACAGTTGGAATGTGTGCTGTCCCCTGCAGTACAGGAAAAATATGATTATTTAAATAGAACCGTTTCCATTATTCTAGAGCTAATTCCAGTCATCAAAGTGGGCTATTTATGGGAATGAATCCTGGGGTTATGCATGTAAACATCAATATTTCAGGCTTCCTTGAAAGCAAACAATTATCTCATAATTGTGCAAGCCAAATGTGTAACTAAGAATGCTTGAGGAATTCATTCTTTGCAAATTCCAAGGTGAACTGACCTGATCACCAGTTACTGGATTAATGGTAGACTGCAGTTTTCCAAATTTATTGATGCAGATCTCCCATCAAAAACTGTTCCAAAACATTTATTAAAATGTGTATTTTAGGATAAAATACAGCTAGAAATGCATGATATGAGAGAAAAAACATTTACAAATGCATATTTTGTGAGAAAAGGCATATTTAAATAAGATTTTTGTGAAGTTTTGCTTTTAAAAACATCACCAGATAATTGCTGAAATGGAATTAAACAGATTTATGAATGAACACATGCAAAGCTGTCATGGTCTGGAAGTAGTAGGTATATTGGAAATTGCCCTATACCAGATCAGATTATCTGTTCATCTCGCTCAGTATTGTCTACTCTGACTCGTAGCAGTCTGCCAGTCTCAGCTCGGGGCCTTTCCCAACCCTGTTACCTGATATCCTTTAAATGGGAAATGACCCTGGGACTTTTGGCATGTAATGCATTTGCATTTGCTCTACCTCTCAGCTTCAAGACTTTCTATTTCCATTTCTATTTTCTTTTTGTGTTATGAGGGTGAATCCAACTAATACCCAGAGTAGACCTGTTGAAATCAATGGACGTGACTCCCCACAGGTCAACTTTGACAGGCTGGCAGGATCATCCACCTATCACTCACCTGATGTCAGGATGGTGTCAAATAATTGACAGGTGGGTGGACTCACCCACCTCTCAAGGTTGACCTGTTGGGTGTGGGAAGAAAAAGATCTGGCCTGCCGGTCCAAAAAGTTTACCCACTCCTGCCTTAAATGAAGGGCATCATTTAAGAAACGTAGTTAGGTCCATTCATTTCTTTCTTCCTGATGACATGTAACCAAAGAGTAGGTCTTTGAACCTTGCTGTAGACTTCCCAACCTCCACCCTGAAATCTCCCATGCACAGCCAGAGGAACATGAAATGGATCTCCTCAAATGTAAAATTCCTTAACAATTATAAGAAACGTGGTTTTCCTTAAGGGAAAAACCCCCTATGAGACCCAAAAATGGTCTCCTGTGGAAGACCCATGACAGAGACAAGTGTGAATCAATTTTAAAAGCTTTTATTTCGTACTTGCAAGGACGGGTGTCCTACCAGAAGGCAGACACACTCAAATGACATTGGTACAAATCTTTTATCCCCTAGCCCGACGCTTCATGCCCTCCCCTGTTTTCCCCATTGGTCAGGTACTTCCAGGGTTCACAGCCTATCAGATCCGCCTGTCCCTGTCACATGAAACTCCTCCCCTGTTTACATCTCCCACTCCTCAGTTTTAGGCTACCTTATACCCTTATTTATTATTTCCCATATATGGTATATTGCTCCCCTCCCCTCCTCATTAACTAAGCATAAAAACTCCCTTTACATCAAGCAAAGCAATGAAGGGCTAAAAACATCAGCTGAATTAGTCAAGTGTAAATCCCCTTTCTATTTTGAAGTGGAACTCGACCACAAACTGTCTGTTCTGGCTGCTTTGTTTGAACTTCAGACAGATGTCCTATTCTAAGAAAAAGCCCCTTTTTCTCTACTTATGTTAACTTCAGCCTCTATAGAATATCTATTACAAACAGTCTATCAATTTATTAACCACTTATTCTTAACAATAAAATCACATATTTTATTTATCCTTAGAATATTTCTGAAAAAGCAACATAATATATACACTTCTCACATAAGTGGCTGGCAATGCCTGCCAATAACAGTAGCATTGATTGTTCACTGTGATTCATGAAAAGTGAACATGATTGGCATATTTCAAATCCTACATTCGCCACATCGACTTAATTGGTAGGTCGTTGATTGCATTAATCTACATTGGCATCAAGCACATGGTATTGTGATGCCGCATTGCCAGGTAAGGAAACTTCCCTTGGTGAAGAAGAAAAAATAGTATGCAAATTGTGCAAATATGTACAAAGGCAAAACAAAGTTCTTTCAGGGGGGAGGGAGCATTTTATGTTTGTACGTAGACATCAAGTAGCAGGGCACAGCTTCCCTTTCATTCTCTCCTATAATCACTATCCCAGGAGTTTCCAGACTGTGGTCCGTGGACCACCAGTGGTCCGTGAGCTTCATTCAGGTGGTCCGCAGCATGTCCATATTAAATATTCATATTGATTTTTAACTGTATGTTTATTGCTTCTTTTATTTCATATATTGTGTTTTATGGTATTCCAATTTGCATTCCATAAAAATAATAAGAGAAGCAATAAAAATACAATGAAAAAGCATGCAGGATCTAGCACAGTGCATTACAATTGCTACAACGTACATTAAGTGGTCCACCAAGTCCATCAGCAATTTTCGAGTGGTCCATGGGGAAAAAATATTGGGGAACCACTGACCTGTCCAAATAGCAAAGTGTGCAGAATGTGCTTGAGTTGCAGCTATAAAGCACTGACTCATGTGTCATGGTGAGCATGTTGCACTTGGGCTGGGGAGGCTGGAGTTGAAATGGCAACTGAGCTACAAAGTTATCTGGTTGACCTTCGGCCAGTCACTCTAAGGCTACAATCCTGTGAGACTTACCTTAGACTTGTTTCTGAGTCTCTCTCTCTCTTACCTACCTCACAGGGCTGTTATGAGGATAAAAGGGAGAGATCCATGCATGCCACCTTCAGCTCCTTAGAGGAAGGGTGGTATATTAATGCAATCAACAAACTAATGATCAGATCCAGGCTTCCTAAAAAGTAGGCTGCATTGGAATTGACCTTGTAATTGCAGCAGGGTTTCCCAAAGTGGTCGATATTGATGCCCTGGGGTTGATGGGACTGTGCAGAGGGTGAATAAAGACCTAGGGGTCGAAAGGGACCTGGGGGTGGAAAAGAAGTTTACGAAGTTTAGTACAAAAAATTAATAAGGTACTATGAGCCGTAGAAACAGTTGTATAGTGGCAAATCCAGAAGTGCAGGATCCGTTCATGAGTCATGCCACGTCCCCTCACTCTCTTGCTCTCTGTCATCATCTCCTCACTCCTCAGTGTTTCCTGCACATGCCTTCTCGCTCAATAACAGACATTCCTAGAAGCCAATCAGCCTGGAAGGGTAGTGTGTTAGCTACTGAGAAGAGTCTTCCCAGTGGCTGTCTTACCTCCTTTCACCCTGATTGGCTTCAGTCAGTAGGAAAGGATAAGGAAGCATGTTAGAAGGGTCTTCTCAGTGGCTAACATACTTCCCTTTCATGCTGATTGGCTTGTAGGATGCTGGAGACATAGGGACCCTGTTGGGACCCTGCTCCCAAAAAACGTAAGGGGTCTAAGACCCCCCGAGACCCTGTACAACTACACACCTGCTCAGAAATGAAGGGCACAGGCATGTACAGAGTGCACTTCCTTGCCAGGGAGGAACATATTTAATAAGTTGATTCCAAAATATAACAGTATTCCTTATTTTATTTTTTATGTTTTATGATTCCTAGTAATGGTGATTGATGATTAACAAACGTTGATTATATATTGATATTTCTTGACTTTATTCCTAAGAATTTGGGTTGGGGGTTGATGGCAACTTTATAAGCTTATCAAGAGGTCAGTGAACTCAAAGGTTTGGGAAACCCTGATTTAAGGTGTCCATGGTTACTTGAGTATATTGGTGCCCAGTGTCTGTGATCACTTGGGTGTATCAATCAGATATGAGAACTGAACTGATTGGATTATATTCTACAAAGCATTAAACAGGTCATTCCATCAATGCAAGGATTTCTCCTTGTGCAATGCAAGTCACCCCCTCTCCTACCCCCACACACACCCAAAATCTGTTCTGGAGGTTCCCCCAACTCTCCAGAGCAGATGTGGGGATGGCACATGGGGGAGGGAGAGAGGGAAAATCCCACTGTACCCGTGCTAATCCTTATGCTAGCACAGCTTTTTAGTTGAATACCACCCCAAATCACCATCTCTTTAGAACGCCTTGTGTGCCATCCTGATGCAATTCAACTTTCTAGTAATCCTTTTCCTGGGGCTGTTTGTGCCTCTTTTCTCAATGCTTCACTTTGTTCCTCTGGGCTCACCACATCCTCCTTGTGCATTCCAGTGGCCCTTGGGGGCTGATGAGTAACTAATTAAGATCTCTTCATAAGCGCCTGGCCCTCGTCCTGTGAAGCTAAACAGAGGTGCTGACATATACCTGATGCTAATATTAGATCCAATTATTTGTGGAGGAGCCTTTCAAGGCATAAACACAGGCTGTACATTGAATGTATGTTTCTCATTGTCCAGGTTTGACGGAGCTCTGAGCAAAGTGTCCTCTAGTACATCTATGAGAGGGTCCTAGCAAGCTTACCTGGCAGCGGTAGCAGCCCTGGGTAGCTAAACTAAGCCACCATTTGAATTTTGCATAAGGCCCTCTCTGTAGCATCAGTCCAGGGCATTGTGGGAAATGTAAGTGGCAGGTAGGCTCCACTCTCTGTCACTCTTCACAACACGAGACTAGGAAAACATTAAAGGGGGGGCAGGACAAATGTCAGTAGTGGGCCCTACCGGGACAGTGGGGCCAAGCAACTGCCTGAGAATGCTGGGTGCTGACGCCAGCCCTGCTGGTTGTACTCCCTTGGCAACTTCAGAGTGAATTGCTCCCATCCTGTGAGGCCCACAAAACAGGATAACAATGTAGGGTGGTCATATTTAAACCTTTCTTTTTTAACAATATATGTTTAAGCTTTTTTTAAAGATGTCTTGAACACTTTTAAAAAAAATGTTTTTAAAGATGTTTTGTTTTAATGTATTTAAAGTCTGTTTTTTGATGTTTAAAAGTGTTTTTAGTGCTTTTGTTTGCCGTCCTGGGCTCCTGCTAGAGGAAAGGCGGGATATAAATCAAATGATAAATAAATACATAAAATAAATAAACTATACAGAACCCCAAACTCCCCTCCCCCCATGAGATCTGTATGTGTATATCAGAGCTCTCTACCATGGTGACACTCTACGGGTGCAAAATTTCCCAGTCATGACACCCGTTAAATTGTACTGAGTTTGTTCTTTGTAACTTAATTCTTGTATGGTGTTATTTATAATAAGGATGAATATTACTAAGGGAGGTGCTGCACCTCTGGAGCTGTCTGTCTCAGAACTCTTGAAGGGACAGAGGTTGCCTTACCTCAAAGAGGATATCGTAGAGCTGGAAAAGGTTCAGAAAAGGGCAGCCAGAATGATGAAGGGGTTGCAGCATTTGGGGCTTTACAGTTTCGACAAAAAGGCGAGTCAAAAGTGACAAGATAGACGTGTACATAATTATGCATGGCATGGAGAAAGTGGATAGAGAAAAGCTTTTCGCCCTCTCTCATAACGCTAGAACTTGTGGACATCCCATGAAGCTGAATGTCAGAAGATTCAGGACAGACAAAACGAAGTACGTCTTCAGACAGTGCGTAGCTGAACAATGGAATTTGCTCCCACAAGAGCCAGTGATGATGGCCCCCAACTTGGATGGCTTTAAAAGAGGATTAGACAAACACATGGAGGATAAGGCTATCCAGGGCTACTAGCTGTGACAGCTATGCTCTGCCTCCACGGTCAGAGGCAGCATGCTTCTGAATACCAGTTGCTAGAAACGGCAGGAGGGGAGAGTGCTCTTGCAATCAGGTTCTGTTTACAAGCAACTGGTTGGCCACTGTGAGAACAGGATGCTGGACTAGATGGGCCATTGGCAGGATCCAGCAGGCTCTTCTTATGTTCTTATGTCCTGATCCATTTGTAAGGTTTCCACTTTCCCCACAGAACAAATGAGGCTCTTGTCTTTAACAGCTGCAACCTTTGTTGCCGCGCCATTACTGCATGTCTCCCTGGCTCTCTGTGATAGGGGTGAGGATCCTTTTCCAGCCCAAGGGCCACTTATCCTTCTGGGCAACCTTCTGGGAGCCACATGCCAGCAGTGGGCAGGGCCAGAGGCAAAAGTGAATAAACCAATAAATGTGGAGCTTACATTTGTGCAGCAGTTTTGACACACTCTCACACATCCCTACTCTATAGAAATTAAATCGCATTGTTCTCTCTAAATTGGTATTATGTGTTCCTGAGGGCTAGTCTCTTGCCATAGTTGAGCTACCATCTACTAGACTAGTTGCGGTTTAAACATGAGAAGCTCCTTTATACCAGGTTAGGTGATTTGTCCATCTAGCTCAGAATTATCTACTCTGATTGGAACTGTCTCTTCACAAGAGGTCCTTCCTTTTTTAATGGGAGATGCATGCCAGGTAGAGAACCTCTAGAACAGGGGTTCCCAAACTGTGGTCCACAGACCATCAGTGGTCCGTGAGCATCATTAAGGTGGTCTCCAGCTTGCCGGTGGGTGTGTGACTGAAGATGGGAGACGGCACATCCACCACATTCAATAATCATATTGATTTTTAATTGTATTTTATTGCTTTTATTTCTTATATTGTATTTTGTTGCATTCTGTGGAGATCAACATGTAATGCAATAAAATGCAGTGTGTAAGAAATAACAGAAGCAATTAAAAAATTAAAAATCAAACAGCATCTAGCAGAGCACTATGCAGTTGCTAAGCCGATAAGCCATTAAGTGGTCTGCAAAGACCCTCAGCAGTTTTCAAGTGGTCCATGGGGGGGAAAGTTTGGGAAGCACTGCTCTAGGACCTTCTGCATGCAAAGCATGTGCTTTAACTACTGAGCTCTGGTCCCTTTAAATAGTCTCCAAGGGCAGGCCCAGATAACAGCACCTTAAAGTAATCCACTTCCATTTTTACCAATTATCTGTACAGGGTGGTTTATAACAGATGCTATTGGAGGTCACTGATTCATAGGGTCGCCCTAAATTGTAACTGACTTGAAGGCACATAACAACAACAAATATCCACAGGAGGGTAGCCAGGATGGTTAGGGGCCTGGAAAGCAAGGACTATGGGAAATAGAAGAAAAAGCTGGGCATGTTTAGCCTGGAGAAGAGAAGATTAAGAGGAGACCTGATGACAGCGGTCTTCAATATCTGAAGGGCTGTCATGCAGAAGATGGAGCAGACTTGTTCTCTGTTGCTCCAGAAGGGAGGTCAGAGAAGCAGATTTTTGGCTAAATGTAGGGAGAAACCTCTTAACGGTAAGAGCTATTTGACAGTGGAATCTTCTGCCTCGGGGAAGTGGTGGACTCTCCTTTGCTGGAAAGAATCACCATGGAGAGGACTTGTCCAGTAGTGACCCCTGGTTATAGAAGGTTCACCTGGCACCATCCTTGTGGTTTTTTTGACATCAGGTGAAGACCTTTCTGCTCACCTGGGCCTTTTAAATAATCTGTGTAATCTTGGCTTCTCAGTTTTAAAACCTGTGTTTTAACTTTGGGGTAGTGATGAGTTTTGTTTTCTTGCTGCACCTTTTATACTGCTTTTGATTTTATGGTATTATATCTGATTTTACCATTGAATTGCTTTTATACTTATTTATTTGTAGCTGTCGAGAGAACTTTATATTATGGAATACATATGTTAAGGGCAAACAAATGTCAGCAACAACAACAATAAATATTTAAGCAGGGGCTGAACATCCATTTGTCAGAGATGTCATAGTTGCATCCTGCATTGTCAACCCTGTACTGTGTTCCTTCTGGGAGGAAGGGCAGGATATAAATTTAATAAATAAATAAATACTGAGCAATGGGTTGGACTAGATGCTCTCTAAGGTATCTTCCAACTCTCTAATTCTTTGTTGTTTTGTGTAACAGTGGCAAGATTTCCAGGAATAGGTGGTCCCTCTTTAGCAATCCAAAGCACTTCAGATGAAATCCAGCTGTTTATTCTTCTGAAAAGAACCTACACTTCCCCAGCTTGGGAAAGAGCAATGCGGAATCTCCAAGCTAGATGTTCCAAGCTTTGAAACAATGCAGGACAAGTGGGGAGAATGTAGAGCAAATAGACTGCAGATGACAAAATATATACAGCAACGATTTTTCCTCCAAATGACTTGTGTTTTGATTTCTTTCACTCTCATCTCTGAGTAATTTCCAGTCATTGCAACTCCCTTCTGGCTGGGGTGGAGTTTTAGCTGTCCTCGCTCAAATGTAAATCAAACCACTCTGCGGCAGTGAACTGCAGCTTCTGTGGCTGAGATGCCTTGCAGTGGGGAAGAAGTGGAGGGAAGGGACAAAAATAAGAAGATGCACCAAAGAAAACCCTACGTCTGTACCCCAGGAAAATGCACCTTTTACTTACGTTACCTAATCTGTTCCAATTGCAATATTGAACTTTTGCAGAATTTGAAACAAGCTGGGGTAATGGTAGCTGAGAGAGGAAAATGCATGTTTACCCATCGATCCTCCTTTCTTGGATTCTACCAGCTCAGGCCTTGCCAAACTTCTCAAACTTTATGAATGTATTAAAGGCAGGGAGTGAAAATAAACACTGCAAGCCCAACAGGCCTGAGTCCCTTCAGGTTTCTGAGTAAGTACTCACACATATCATTAAATATTCCCAGGGACCATGAGAGCTAGAAACTTAGGAAAAAGAAGAAAAAAGAGGGTTATGGGGAAGCACATCAGAAGCGTTACTCTTCCTTTTGTCAGTGACAAATCTGAAAATATACAGGATATAGGGAAGTGAAAGAAAGAGAAATGCATTGCCGAAAAGAGAACTCAGGTTTGCATTTAAAATTGCAAAGTTATAATTACTATAATTTAAATAGACATTCTAGTTGTCCAGGGTCTCAGGGAGTCTTAGACCCTTTACTTTTTTTGGAGCAGGGTCCCAGTGGGATCCCTATGTATCCTGTATCCTGCAAGCCAATCAGCATGAAAGGGGAGTGTGTTAGCCACTGAGAAGAATCTTCTAACTTGCTTCCTTGTCCTGTAGCCAATCAGAGTGAAAGGAGGCGAGTCAGCTACCGACAAGATTCTTTTCAGTGATTAACACTCTTCCCTTTCATGCTGATTGGCTTCTAGGGATGCCTCTTGTTGAGGGAGAAGGCATTAACAAGGATCTTACTCTCAACTTAGCAGCAAAAAAGGGAGAAGGGCTAGCTGTGACTAACACAAAGGGACCTTGTGCTTCTGAACTTGCCACTACCCTACTGATAGACATGTAAGACATGTCACTGTAGTGAGGAAGGCTGTGACCAGGTGACCTGTGTGCCTGCTCACTGCCGATGGGCAACTTCTTGTTCCACCTGCTCTGTCTTCTTTGGGTTCTTTTATCTTTAAATAAAAGTTGGGCTGGACAGCACTTCAAACTTTTGTTTTATTTATCCTTTGAAATATTTGTATACTTTTCATCAAGAAAAAGATCACAACAAAATTAAACAATTTTATATAAATTATGAAATGTAAACAATTGAAATAAAAAAGCACAATAAATCATCCTATAATATAAAAAATCACAAAACCTACAGAATCGGACAGCATTAACATTTTAAAATCCATAGACCAGATCAGCTAACAAAATCTACCATAAGCCTGGCAAATGAAGATGAAAGGTCATCAAGTGTGTATCTCTCTGTGCCACTGGGGGAATGGGGTTCCATAACTAGAGTGCCACCACCAAAAAGGTCCTATCTCATGTCCCCACATAGCATGCAATATTTATTGTGGGGACATCAAACTAGGCTTCCTTTCTGATTTCCAGTCTTGGGCATGTTGCTGTTGTCAGAGGCAATCTCTCAGATATCTAGGTCTCAAGTCATTCCAGGCTTTATGCATCAACATAAGTTCTTTCACTTGGTTCTGATAACATATAGTCTTCCAGTGCAAATCTCACAAAAGAAGGGGTTATATGACTCAGCATCAAAGGGCAAGTCAGTGCTCTAGTGGCAGCATTCTGCACTAGCTGCAGTTTCTGGACTGTCTTCAAGGGCAGTCCTATGCACAGCAAATTACAGTAGTTGAGTTGAGAGGTTATCAGAGCATGCAAAACAATGGCTAAGCTATCCTGCTCCAAGAAAGGCCGTACCTGACAAACCAGCCAGACCTAGACTAAAGATGCTCCTAGCCACAGAGTCACCTGGGCTTCTAAGGACAAAGATAGATTAAGGAGCATCCCCAGATTTCACACTTGCTCCTCAATGCGACACCATCCAGAACAGGCTGAATATCAGGTTCATAGACATATGAACCACTCAACAGCAACACCTCCACCTGATTAGGATTCAGATTCAGCTTTTTGGCCCTCATCCTGCCCATTACCGTCTCTAGGCACCGACTAAGCACCAACAGAGGTGCACAAATAGTGAACATAGTTGAATATGTAAACCAGTTTTTGGTTGATTAAGCAGTATATTTGTTGTTTTGTGCCTTCAAGTCGATTACGTCTTATGGCGACCCTATGAATCAGCGACCTCCAGTAGCATCTGTTATAAACCACCCTGTTTAGATCTTGTAAGTTCAGGTCTGTGGCTTCCTTTATGGAATCAATCCATCTCTTGTTTGGTCTTCCTCTTTTTTTACTCCCTTCTGTTTTTCCCAGCATTATTGTCTTTTCTAGTGAATCATGTTGTCTCATTATGTGTCCAAAGTATGATAACCTCAGTTTCATCATTTTAGCTTCTAGTGACAGTTCTGGTTTAATTTGTTCTAACACCCAATTATTTGTATTGCTAAATAAAATAAAATAAAGGACTGTCCTCTGTAAAATGAGACACATGGCCACTCTAACAGGAGAACAGGATATAAAAAATGAGCAAACCTTTCCAGATAAGGCAGATGAAAGCAGCCCAAACCACAGGTGTTTTTATTTCTTTGCCTGCTTCTGCTGCCTGCTTACCTGAGGCTGCGAAGAAAAAAAGGGTAATCAAAACCCACCCCTGGCAGGCCACCAAGCAGAGCTGGTGGGCTGCACCCCCCCCCCGAGAAGGGCCATCGCTCACTAATAGAGCATCTGTTTTGCACACAAAAGGTCCCAGGTTCAATCCCTGGCATCGCCAGGTAGGACTGGGAGAGACCCCTGCCGGAACCCTGGAGAGCCACTATATAAAGCAGCTTCCTCATTTCATCTTGGCAGTTTTTCAGGACTGTTCCAGAGTGTAGGAACTGGCCACCACTCCAGTAGAACAAGCCACATAGTCACATTCATGTCACAGAGCTTTTGCCAGAAGCCCACAAGTGATGAGCCACATGCTATGAAGCTGACGTTGTGTCAAGCCATCCATCCTAATCTGGAAGGAGGTAATAAAACACCCACTACCTGCATTTCCTTGTCCTTTTGACAACAGAACAGCTTCTGTGAAATATTATTCACCTCCAGCTTCAAAAGCTCCTGGCTTTGAAATTCCAACAGGCCCACAAAGCCGGCATTTCTTGATTTTTCGTTCCTTTTCTTTTCTAAAAGCAGGTTGTACAAGCTGAAAGGGAAAAACAACTTCCACAAAACCAGGAAATTTAAGCAGCATGGAAACAGTTCTGTCCTGTTATTTATGGACTCATGCATATACTGTGCTGCACTTCACCCCTACACCTGTCTGAGCAGCATTCATGCAATGAGAACAACTGCTAATGGTATCAGTGTAGAATTAAACTGCTTGGAGTTTAATTTGCCCCAGGGCACAGGCTCCAAAGAATCTGTTTCAAGGCTAGGGCTTTGCTCTGGGATATGTGAAACAATGATAAAAGTCGCATGCCTCTGAGTGTAAAGCAGGGAGGGGAACCATTGGCTGGTGCTTGGGAAAGAGCCATGGCAGAGCATGTCCCTTGTACACAGAAGGTCCCAAGTTCAGTCCCTGGCATCTCCAGGTAGGGTGGTGAGAGACTCCTGCCTAAATGCTCTGGAGAGCAGCTGCCAGTCAGTGTACAAAGTGGTGAGCTAGATGGATCAATGGTCTGACTTGCTTTAAGGGAGCTTGTTCCGCTTCAAAAGCATTCCATCCACCTAACAGGCCAGTATAGATTTAAGACGTTTCTTTGTCTGCTAGCCGCTGCTTTTATGATCAGTTTTTTTTTCTCTTGCAAAAAAATATTGATATCAGTATAGATATTTTTAAAAGTGAATGAATGAAGTCTTTATTGTTCACAGCCATAGGCTACCACAATTAAACAGATATACAAAGAAGATACAAAACATATTAAAAACAGATCATATTACAATAAAACACAGTTCAACAACATAGATACTTTTAAAATAAAATGTCAATTATTTTAAAGGAAATATTAATATATTGAAGGGAAATATTGACAAATGAAAGGAAATATCAATAAAATGATCATTCTTAATATCAATATTTTACAGGTGGATTTTTTTTTAAAAAAAAAGCTTTTTAAAATAGCCACGGAAAATCGCTACATAAAAATCTGATCCTCAATGATAGAGAATAAGTGAATTAATAGATAGTTCAGTACAAATTCAAGTTGGGTAGATTTCTAGCACATCTGTAGTGTAAAGTAGAGATGGGGGAGAGATTTCATGAGGTTCACATTTCAAGCCGAATCTATCAAATTCGCACTTTCTGAAACAATGTGAGAACCGAAACACAGCCATCCTTCGAAATTCACACTTATCCGAATTTTGCGATGCAGTTTTCCAATCAATGTTTATAAAAATGCATATATTTATTTATTTATTTATTGCACTTGTATACCGCCCCATAGCTGAAGCTCTCTGGGCGGTTTACAGTAACTAAAAACATTAAAACGAATACAATTTAAAACAGATCTTATAAAAACAATTTAAAACACAATTTAAAAAAATGTAAACAGTATAAAACACATGCTAAAATGCCTGGGAGAAGAGGAAAGTCTTGACCTGGCGCCGAAAAGATAACAGTGTTGGCGCCAGGTGCACCTCGTCAGGAAGATCATTCCATAATTTGGGAGCCACCACTGAGAAGGCCCTGTCCCTTGTTGCCATTCTCCGAGCTTCCTTGGAGTAGGCACTTGGAGAAGGACCTTTGGGGAAATGTACATAAAAACCACTACATTTTCGCTAAAATGTAATACAAAATGCATTACATTAGGATAAATTGCTTGCAAAAATTTGCACATCAGTCAAAACTACATACAAAGATGTATTTACTATTTGCACTAAATTGCTGAAGAATTTTCAGAATGATTTTTTTAAAATCGCAAATGGCTGCAGAATTTAAGATTGGGAAAATGAGAAACTAAGGCAGCCTTCCCCAACCTTCGGGTCCCCAGATGTTGCTGGACTACAACTCCCATCATACCCCAGCCAGCATGGCCAATGGGCAGGAATGATGGGAATTGTAGTCCAGCAACTTCTGGGGTCCCAAGGTTGGGAAAGGCTGAACTAAGGGAACTAAAACTGGCAGATCTTTCAATCCTTAAGTGTAAAGCGAATAAATACTATTAGGAATCAAAACTGTTCTCCCTGTGATGCTAGTTTCCAGTTATGCATTAATTTTTTTTAGCCTGAAACTCTAGCGGAGACCAGCAAATCTTTTTTGGCCCAGGGGCCACCTTCACCCTTGGCTAACCCTCCAGGGGCCACATGGCAGCAGTGGGTATGACCACTTCACACTCTTGCCCACACACAGCTGCATGGATGCATACAGGAGACATAGCTGTCCTGAGGATTATTGCCCCCTCCCCACTCATCAAATGAGCCATGTGATGAATGAGGAATTTGCATCCCCATCAGACTGCTGGCCCGGCCAGAGTGGTTTAAACCCCAATTCTGGGTCTACTTCTTTAAAAAAAAAATTGCTATCACTGTTAAAATCAGTGGGTTTTTGGGAGGACACATCAGGCTCTCAGGACGGGTTAGATAGTACTGAACTCCAAGTGTGGTTGCACCATAAGAACATAAGAAGAGCCCTGGTGGGTCAGGCCAATGGCCCATCTAGTCCAGCATCCTGTTCTCACAGTGGCCAACCAGATGCCCCAATGGGAAGCCTGCAAGCAGGACCTGAGTGCAAAGAGTGCTCTTCCTTCCTGCAGTTTCCAGCAACTGGTATTCAGAAGCATGCTGCCTCTCACTATGGAAGCAGAGCACAGCCGTCATGGTTAGCAGCCATTGATAGCCTTCTCCTCCATGAGTTTGTCTATTTCTTTTTTAAAGCCATCCCAGTTGGTCCCATCACAGCCTCCTGTGGAAGCAAATTCCATGGTACTATGCACTGCATGAAAAAATACTTTCTTTTGTCCGTTCTCACATTCAGTATGTCCAATTCAGTATAAGCTAGGCTCCTCCATTCCTGTTCAAGCATAGTTTCCCACTCAGTTTGTTGTGTCCAACAAGAGTCCTACCGTGTGATCATGCTCATCATGTAGCTTAGCGTGAACTAATCCGTGAACCAAACTTTGAAGAGCACTGTTGCGACACCCCCCCATACACAAAGAGTAAATGCATGTAGGGAGAGTGACATAATGACAGCAAGCCCAGCTCCCATCACACACCCTTTCTCTTGCACATCTGCAATGTCCCTGTGTTCATACACATGTAGGTTGGTACATGCAGTTGGAGATCCTGCAGAAAGCACAAACTCCAACTTGCTGCACATGCACATGCTACATACTATGTAGCAGTGCTGCATGTGTGCAAAGGAATGTGCATACAGAAGGCAGCAGGGCTTGCCATCAGGTAAGGATGGAAGAGAAATTTGATTTAGTTCACATTTCCAAAACGATATGTGAACTAAAACACAGCCATCCTTTGAAATTCACACTTCTCCACATTTTGCAGTGCCGTTCACCAACCACATAATGTGTATAAAAATGCAGGTACTAAGGGAGAGTGTACATAAAAATGCATAGATTTGTGAAAATTCAGGGAATTGCATGTAAAAATATGCATATCAGGCATATTGCATACAAAATGTATATATTAGGAGAAATATGCACTAAAATGTTGATGAATTTTCTGTTTTAAACAAAAATCAGAAACTGATGTGGAAATGTAGAGAACTGAACTTAAGACTGACAAAAAAGAGAGAGAAACCAAAACTGAAGATTCACCCATCCCATAACCAGGAACCTATTCCCCATCTGCCCATTCATTGTACATGTGTGGTTTCATCGGAATAGTGATAAAATATCATGCCGTAACATTGTTACTGTCTTTTCCTCGCATACAAATTTCTAAAAGGGTAAATTTGTTGTCGTTATATGCCTTCAAGTCGATTACGACTTATGGCGACCCATGAATCTTTTTTGGATATATATTCATAGGGTTTTTATGGTAAGAGGTATTCAGAGGTGGTTTACCATTGCCTTCCTCCAAGCCTACAGCACCCGGTATTCCCAGGCGGTCTCCCATCCAAGTACTAACCAGGGCTGACCCTGCTCAGCTTCAGAGATCAGACGAGATTGGGCATGTTCAGGGTAGTATGGCTGTAGAAAACAGTCAATAGCAGCCATCAAACATGTGCACCTTTAAATGCTGGGGGGGCGCTTCTCTATCCCATGAATCCTCCATGCTTCTCTAAAGAAAAGGGGGGAAGGCTCTTTAAAATGCCGTTATCCAAGTTGACCTGAAAGGCAGGAAACCTTCAGGCCAAAATGCTGACAAAACAACAGTCCTGGTAAAAAGCCCTGCCCCCCCCCAGAGCGTTGTGTGTGTTGTAAATATTTAGGAGGTTAATTTGTGAATAGAGGCTAGTGAGAAATCTGGTGACTGCACAGCTAATGTCAACAAGGAATGGTTAGTTTTTCCTACAGATGAGACAATGCCTCTGGAAAGCTTTATTTAAAGATGAAACCACAATAATACAGATCTCATGTTACAAAATGTGTATCAAATAGGGAATGATTCCAGATGTAAGAAGTGCTTGATTGTGTTTTCTTAGATTTCACTGATTCTTGCGTCCTTCCGTAGAAATAGCTGGATACCTTTTCTTTTCTCAAAACCAGCAAGCTTTTATTGTTTTCTTTTAAAAAAATAAATACATGAAAATTGGATATAGGATTGTTTAAAAGTAATATTTTTGTATCCTGTAAAATTCTAATTGGTTTCCAAATTGGCTGCTGTCTATCCTGATTTGTCTGCTGAGGATTCCGAGACACGTTCTCAGTTCCCAATAAATGCTCACCCAGCCCAGATATTCTCTGAGAGCAGGAACAATTGAGAGCCAGTGTGGTGTAGCGGTTAGAGTATTGGCCTAGGACCTGGCAGACCAAGGTTCAAATCCCCACTCAGCCATGAAGCTCACTGCATGACCTTGGCCCAAGCACTGTCTCTTAGCCTAACCTACCTCACAGGGTTATTGTAAGGATAAAATGCAGAGAAAAACAATGGATTTTATTTAACTACATCCTGCTCAGAGTAGACCCACTGAAATTAATGAACCTAAGTTAGTCATGTCTCTTAAATTCAGTGGGTCTAGGACTAGCATGGAATACCACCCCATGTATACCACAATGAGTTCCTTAGAGGAAAGGTATGATATAAATCTAATAAATAAATAAAATGAATAAATTATGGTAGACATTATCCTCCATAACTGATACTTGAGGAAAACCCCTAACAAGCTTCCAAGTAACCTCAAGATTCCTAGGAACACAACTTGACTGCCACATTTCTCCCAGATTCTTGTACTGTTATAAATAAGTTCCTCCTTCACTTATTTTTAAAAATTATAATTTAATGGGGGGGGAGCACCATGGATTGGAGCCAGCCCCTCCTCTTCGCTCCCGTTTTGCTCTTTGAATGTTTTCCACTCTCTTGGCATTCTTCGTTTTTAATGCTCAGACAGACTTGGTGCCCAAAAAGGTGTTTCCTTTCACAGCCTCCTTGCATTGTTTCCTCAGTTCCCATTTTTCAGCCCTCGGAGACACAAAGTTGGTCATAAACATGCTTTTGACTGGTGGATTCATGTGTGGTTCTCTATAGCAACAAACAAAAGTGTGAGTCAGAAACTGGTATGAAGCTGTAAACACATATATTTTTTCCTGACATTGCCCAGAGTTTGCTTAATATCTGTGGTGTGCTGTTGCTATACAACAGCTACCTGAGAAGGGCTGTTCACGATGTTGAACTATGAGGAGGCCTTCTTTGGAAAACAGAGGTGCCCCTGATGTAGGCTCTGAGTTACTACCAGCGGTATAGGCCTTTTTTCCCCATCCCTGCATCGGGGGGGGGGGGGGGAGAAGCGGAGCCAATTGCACTGTGTTCTGTCAAGCAATTGTTAAAGTTCTCCAGAGCTTCTGGCAGAGGGGAGAGAGAGAGAGAGAGAGAAAGCAGAAAAATTGCAGAGACATATGCCAGCTGTGTTTAAATTCTGTGCCACATATCATCATCATCATCATTTATTTGTATGCCACCTTTCCACAGCTGAGCCATGCTCAAGGCGGCTTACAACGTCAAAACATTACATGATTAATTCTAACAGTTACAAAAGTAAAACAAAATATAGTCAAACCACAGTCATAAGCAATAAACTAATGAAAACATCTCTATAAATATACAATAAAATTAAGCAGTCTCCACATACTTCAGAATAATGACTAACAATAAAAATACAAAGCTATACTCCCTAAAACAGCAAAGGTGCACCTCTAAAATTAAATCTTGACCCCAAAAAGAACTCCTTAAAAATATCCCCAGTAGCCTATAGACATCCTGAGCAGCAGGTCTTTCAGATCTAGTAGCAAGATGGCTCCTCGCCCTTTCAGCAGTTGCTGCTTTTGTAGCTGGAGTAAGACAGGGTAGATGGGAATTAGCCAGCAATGCAGGAAGCAGGTCTTGCAGAACTCACACAGGTGAGATGGTCTCTGGCCCCTTCAGCATTTGCTGTTTTTTGTAGCAGGGATGAGTCAGAGCCTGGCCCTCCCAGGCCAGGTGGAAGTTAGCCGGCAATGCTACCCTCCAACATCAAATGGCCCCAGAGCATCTCACGAACCTTGCTTCTCAGGCTCAGCCCTTGTTGTTATTGTTGTTGTTATACCTTGGCAAGTCATGAAGTCTGGTGAACAAAAATACTGTTCCTGCTAGCTGATAGAGATGATTATTCCAGTTTCTTGCATATGAATGACCAAACCACAGCCTCAATTCCTCCCTCCTCCCTCCCCCTCATAGAGCATCTGCTTTGCATGCAGAAGGTCCCAGGTGCAATCCCCGGCATCTCCAGGTACAGCTGGGAGAAAAACCTGCTTGAAATCCTGGAAAGCTGCTGCCAGTCAGTGTAGACAGTGCTGAGCTAGATGGACCAATGGGCAGAGGTGTAGTCGTCCAGGGTCTCCTGGGATCTTAGATCCCTTACTTTTTGAGGGGCCATGTCCCAGCAGGTTTCCCATGTCTCCAGAGTCCTGTGGGCCAATCAGCATGAAAGGGGAGTGTGTTGGCCACTGAGAAGAGTCTTCTAACTTGTTTCCTTGTTGTTTCCTGCTGATTGGAGCCAATCAGAGTGAAAGGAGTTCCTATGAGTTCCTAAAGGACAGTCAAATGGTGCCAGTAATAGAGAAGCAGAAAGCAGTATTCAAGCCTGGCCAGATTGTTCTGTAATCTTAGAAGGGTATACAATTTTAGAAAGGGGCATGAATGTAACTGCCATGAAGGGACCCTGCACTTCTGAATTTGCCGCTACATTACCGCCAATAGGTCTGATTCAGTATAAGGCAACATCCTATGTTTGTATGCTCCTTTGTTCCCCCACAACTTCAAACAGGGTGTACAGATGCAAAACAGGGAAGATTTCTGCTTGCTGCCCTGGGCTCCTGCTGGGGTGTAATATTCCAGGTCCAACAAACATACTTGTTAGAGCAGGAATGGATATCATTCTCAAGAGCATCTTCTTTCCCTGTCTCCTGTATCAAAACTGGGAGCAGTTAAACAACAGTTCTGCGGTTTGGATGTGGCTAGGGAACTGTGATTTAACAGGTAGCAGATTGTTCAGCAGACTGTGTTCCCTGTAGTAGCACCTTATCTCTGGCACTCTCTGCCCAAGGAAGTTGATAGGGCCATTTTACTTGTCGTTTGAGTAACTGGCAAAGACGCAAAGGCATTTTTTAAAGGAGGGCTCCGACATACAGCGGGATTCTTAGTTGTGTGGAAAGACCCCAATGTAAGTACAGCTGAACACAGGATTCATGCATAGATCACACCAATTATGTATTATTTTATTTATTTGATTATTTGATTTATATCCCGCCCTTCCTCCCAACAGGAGCCCAGAGCGGCATGTACATTTTATGGGGTCAGGAATGGGAATGGCACACATGATTCCTCTCCACCACAACCACCTCTCAATGCCCCATCACCTGACATCTTTGTGAGGTTGGGTGATTGACAGGTGGGAGACCATACCCACCTGTCAGATTTGGTTCACGAGGAGGGGGGCAGATCCAGTTCCCTACCACTGAGCTACACCTCTGGCAACTGGCACTAGGAGCAGACAGAAGGTAGATCTCTGGGTGATTGGCAGTAGATTGGCAAGGGGTCTAACTCTCAGTTGTTTCAACAATGGCAAGAACAAAAAGGTCCATTTCCCCCCGCCCTCAACACCCCTCTAAATTAGGTTGCTGAAATGAAGAAAGTTTAGAGGGAAGCCTGGAGTTGATTTGTAAGTGAAAGAAGTGGCGGCTGTTGGGTCCATGTCAGTGGGGCAGTTGAATCCACTTCAGGTTTTCATCCAAACTTTCAAGGATCTGTCCAAGGTGCTGAAATCTAGAGCAGCTCCTTGAAAGTTTGGACTTAAATCTAGAGTGGATTCCACTGTCCTACTGACATGGAGTCAACAGCCGCCAGTGTGTGAAAGGATTATAAGTTCACTTCTGGTACTAAACATCAATTTCTGGGCTCAACATGTACTCAGAGACACCTTCTTTCTTCATTCCTGGTGTATGCCCTTTGCACACACACCCCAAAGCCACTATTTTACATCTGGTGGATCTCAGGGTTCTAGCACAAAAAAAGATCTAGCAAGCCTGATGTCCGCCCACTCATGCTCTGCAATTATGGAAAATCCATTCACACAAAACTTAACATCAAGAACACTGAGTTGATGGTAGGGATAGGGATCCCGTGAGGTCATCCAACCCAACCCTCAATCCCAATACCATAGCATGGGGTGAGGAACATTTTCAGGCTTTTCAGACTCATATCAGAGGTGGACGGGGCTAGAGGTGGGTGGGGCTAGAGGCAAAAGCGAGCAAAACATTGAATGTTCATTTTACCTTTGTACAGTAGGCTAGTTTCTGCAAACTCTCATACCCCCCTCTCAATCCTGGCACGGCGAGAGTCATTTTCAGAGTTCAAGAGCACATTCCAGCCAGGCAAAAGCACTCAAAGAGGGCCAGTGAGTAATGTGACCTGGAGAGAGGGGGCATGGCTGTGGAGGAGGTGGGGCCTGGGCAGAGTCCCAAGGGCCAGACAGAGAAGCTCGCGGAGCCACATTTGGCCCCCAGGCCTAACATTCCCTTTCACTGCCATAATAGTATATTACTAGCAGTTCAGACTATATCTGATCACTTGCAAGGCATGAAATGTGCCTTAGCATTTGAGCATGTGCGTTTATATATACATGTACTCTAAGGAGAAGGAGCCTTATCCAAGGGTGGATGTACATAGAAAATATAATACATCACACAGTGGGGAAGACTGTGACCAGGTGGTGTGGTGCCTGCTCCATCTGCTGCCTGGGTGCAAACTGACGATGGGCCGCTTCAAGGTTCCTCTTCTTGGGATTCTTTATCTTTAAGCTAGGCATGGACCAGGTAGTCCTTCAAACAGAAGTGAAAGGCTTGAGTTCAGATCAGGATAGGAGTTTAGATGAAACATTAGCTTTGTGTTTCATCACTGATGAGATATGCCTTATGATCCTAAATGTTGGTCACTTAGATATGATTCTGAACAACTTGACTGCATGTTGTTTAGCATTTCTGGAATATAAAGAAGTTTGTTTGTTTGTTTTACCCTGCATCACATGCGTAAGCAAAGCCTCTTTCAGTCCAGCTCACTCGGGATCATGCCTATGATTTTGTCAAAACTCACTTTCAGACAGTCTACCAATGCTTGATGAAAATCCAGAAGCCGAAACTCAGAGTTCAGTTGCACATTACAAATGTGATTCATAAATTAAAATAAATCAGGCCGTGGCCCATATAATCCAGCATCCTGTTCTCACAGTGGCCAACCAGATGCCCGTAGGAAGCCCACAAGCAGGACTGGAGTGCAATAGCACTTTCCCCATTTGGGATTCTCAGCAACTGGTATACAGAAGCATTCTGCCTCTCCTACTGGAAGTAGAATACTGTATAGCCTTCATGGCAAGGAGCCAGTGTGGTGCAATGGTTGGAGTGTCGGACTATGACCTGGGCAATCTGGGTTTGAATCCCTATTCAGCCATGAAGCTCATTGGGTGACCTTGGGTCAGTCACTGTCTCTCAGCCTCACTTACCTCACAGGGTTGTTGTCAGGATAAAATGGGGAAGGGAGAGCCATGTACACCACTTTGAGCTCCGTGGAGGAAAGGTGGGGCAAATTTGTAATAAATAAATAGTAACCATTGCTAGCCTTATCCTCCATGAATTTTTCTAATCTTTTAAATTCAATAGGGTGATTTACACTGTTCTCTCTCATTCTCTCATTCTCTTAGTTCCTCATACTTGTTGGGTACAAGAATTCCAAATCTAACAATAAAGGAATATTAGCAATTATTGGCTTCCCCCATTCAGAGTAAACAGTACTGGGTTTAATGTTATAATGCAGTTTCCTATGTTGCAGTTCAAACACCAGTATAGGAAAGCAAGCTGAAAAGCCTGGGAAAGGTCTTCTTCACCAGGTGCTAAAATGACATCAGATTTGATGCCAGGCAAATTCCCTTGGAAAGACATTCAGCATATGGAGTGCCACCACTGAAAAGGCCCTCTCTCATCATCTGAAGTAGGCCACACTGCCCTACTTCAGATGATGAGGGAACTCAGAGAAAGGTCTTCAAATGATGAGGGGACCAGGGGTGTAATCATCCAGGGTCCAGGGTGTGTGTCTGAGGCCTCTTACCTTTTGGGGAGCTAAATCCAAGCCAAGTCGCTATGTCTCCAGTGTCCTATGAGCCAATCAGCATGAAAGGGGAGTGTGTCCCTGAGAAGAGTCCCAATGAGTGTCAATTGCAAGCAACCCTTTATTAGTTCCTAGTTCAAGAAGCCAAGACAAGTTGTGGAGAGTAAGAATGCTATAATTGCAGAAAAAGAGACAGTGAATCCTGATGACAGCATCCCATCTACATCATCAATAACTTTGGTAGTAGCAGGAGACCCTGAGTTCAGAACGTCAAGCAATCTCTGACAGTGAGAAAGGACAGTCAAATGGTGACAGTGATAGAGAAGAAGAAAGCAATATTTAAGCCTGGCCAGATTATTTTATAATTTTACATGAAGGGCATGACTGTGACAATCATGAAGGGACCCTGCACTTCTGAATTTGCCACTACACTACTGAAAGGGACTCAGAGAAAGGACCACTTCCATTTAAATACAGGAATGCAAATATAAATATTGACGCAGGTTCATGCAGGAGAAAGCAATCTTTTAGCTACCTGGATTGCAATCTATTCATTTTGCTAACACCCTATGTAGGTGGAGGCTTCTGCCCTAACATTCAAACATGCTTGCCTACATACACTGCCCTGAAGTAGTTCTAGGATTGCCAACTTCTTCACTGGCACCTACTTCTGTGCCTTTCACAGCAGCTGGATTGGGAGGCATTGGAGGGGGGGAAGAGCACTTCTCTTCACGCTGTGCAAAACCTCATGTTCTGATTTCTGCAGGTCAAGAGGCTGGGGAGAGGCCATGGCCCAGTGGTAGAGCACCTGAGGTCCCAAGTTCAATCCCTAGCATCGCCAGGTAGGGCTGGCAATGTACCCCTACCAGAAACCCTGGAGAGACACTGCAAACCAGTGTAAACAATATTGAGCAAGATGGACCAAGAGGCTGGCTCAGTACAAGGCAGATTCCTACATTCTTGAGGTGTGAAAGGTACGAGAACACACCAAGGTCCTTTATCAGGTCAGTTTGCAATCCCATCTGCTCATGAGCAATTGCAATGTGTGTTCGGTCAGCAGTGGGTCTACATACACTAGGAATGAGAGAGAAAGTTTTTCAGGAAAAAAGGAGTTTTTTTTCCCTCCAGGACAGATTTGAACTCTGGTAGCTCCTTTTCCCCATAAATTAAATACTGGTTCTACCAACTATCTAAATTGGCCCTCATGCGTCTCATAAATACCTTGTCTTCAGGCAGCCTTCTTAAGTGCCTGGTTCTCATTGCCAGGAGAGTGTCAGATTTTTGCAACCAATCATGCCATTTATGGTGATTTTTATGCAGAAGTTGGACCATGCCTGTTTAGAAACATCACCAATAAAACCAACACATTCGTGTCGACGTCTGAACTTTTAACAGTGTACAGCTTCCTCACTCCACCCGCCTGAAATCTCTGATCTTACCAGGGTTCCTCTCAGCTTAGCCAATGATAAAATGGTTGGCCCAGTTTAGGAAAAAGGCGCCTCTTTAAGACGGGAAGGAGTGGGTGAGAATTGGGTGAGTGAGGAGGCCAAAGCTCTTTGAGGAAGGGGAAAGGAGGTGTGTTTGGAAAGGAGTGAAGCAGGGAAAAAATAAGAAAGGCTGGATTAATGAAAAGCTTCAGAGTAACACTGAGGTGGTAGCTGTGGTAGTTGGGGGTGGTTTCGTATATTTTTTGGAAGTTTAAAACTGCTTTTAGAAGTTTGGTTTTAAATTGTTTTTAGAGGTTTTAATTGTATTGTATTATTGATGTATTTGCTGCCCTGGGCTTCTTCGGAAGAAAGGATGAGATTTATTATTATTATTATTATTATCATCATCA